>NW_026728039.1:600504-900756 GCF_030684315.1 Stegostoma tigrinum | reverse complement strand
AGGGGCTGAAACAGAGGGGCTGAAACAGAGGGGCTGAAACAGAGGGGCTGAAACAGAGGGCGAGAATCACGAGGGGCTGAAACAGAGGGTCTGAAACAGAGGGGCTGAAACAGAGGGGCTGCAACAGAGGGCGAGAAACAGTGTGCGAGAAACAGAGGGCGAGAAACAGAGGGGCTGAAACAGAGGGGCTGAAACATAGGGGCTGAAACAGAGGGCGAGAAACAGAGGGCGAGAAACAGAGGGCGAGAAACAGAGGGCGAGAAACAGAGGGGCTGAAACAGCGGGGCTGAAAGAGACGGGCTGAAACAGGGGGGCTGAAACAGAGGGCGAGAAACAGAGGGGCTGAAACAGAGGGGCTGAAGCAGAGTGGCTGAAACAGAGGGGCTGAAACAGAGGGCGAGAAACAGTCGGCGAGAAACAGAGGGCGAGAAACAGAGGGGCTGAAACAGAGGGGCTGAAACAGAGGGGCTGAAACAGAGGGCGAGAAACAGAGGGCGAGAAACAGAGAGCGAGAAACAGAGGGCGAGAAACAGAGGGCGAGAAACAGAGGGCGAGAAACAGAGGGCGAGAAACAGAGGGCATGAAACAGAGGGTCTGAAACAGAGGGGCTGAAACAGAGGGCGAGAAACAGAGTGCGAGAAACAGAGGGGCTGAAACAGAGGGGCTGATACAGAGGGGCTGAAACAGAGGGGCTGAAACAGAGGGCGAGAAACAGAGGGGCTGAAACAGAGGGCGAGAAACAGAGGGGCTGAAACAGAGGGGCTGAAACAGAGGGCGAGAAACAGAGGGGCTGAAACAGAGGGGCTGAAATAGAGGGGCTGAAACAGAGGGCGAGAAACAGAGGGGCTGAAACAGGGGGCGAGAAACAGAGGGGCTGAAACAGAGGGCGAGAAACAGAGGGCGAGAAACAGAGGAGCTGAAACAGAGGGGCTGAAACAGAGGGGCTGAAACAGAGGGGCTGAAACAGAGGGGCTGAAACAGAGGGCGAGAAACAGAGGGGCTGAAACAGAGGGGCTTATACAGAGGGGCTGAAACAGAGGGCGAGAAACAGAGGGGCTGAAACAGAGGGGCTGAAACAGAGGGGCTGAAACAGAGGGTGAGAAACAGAGGGGCTGAAACAGGGGGCGAGAAACAGGGGCTGAAACAGAGGGCGCGAAACAGAGGGCGAGAAACAGAGGAGCTGAAACAGAGGGGCTGAAACAGAGGGGCTGAAACAGAGGGGCTGAAACAGAGGGGCTGAAACAGAGGGCGAGAAACAGAGGACGAGAAGCAGAGGGCGAGAAACAGAGGGGCTGAAACAGAGGGGCTGAAACAGAGGGCGAGAAACAGAGGGCGAGAAACAGAGGGCGAGAAACAGAGGGCGAGAAACAGTGAGCGAGAAACAGAGGGGCTGAAACAGAGGGGCTGAAACAGAGGGGCTGAAACAGAGGGCGAGAAACAGAGAAGCTGAAACAGAGGGGCTGAAACAGAGGGCGAGAAACAGAGAAGCTGAAACAGAGGGGCTGAAACAGAAGGGCTGAAACAGAGGGGCTGAAACAGAGTGGCTGAAACAGAGGGCGAGAAACAGAGGGGCTGAAACAGAGGGGCTGAAACAGAGGGGCTGAAACAGAGGGGCTGAAACAGAGGGTTTGAAAGAGAGGGCGAGAAACAGAGGGCGAGAAACAGATGAGCTGAAACAGAGGGGCTGATACAGAGAGGCTGAAACAGAGGGGCTGAAACAGAGGGCGAGAAACAGAGGGGCTGAAACAGAGGGGCTGAAACAGAGGGCGAGAAACAGAGGGGCTGAAACAGAGGGGATGAAACAGAGGGGCTGAAACAGAGGGCGAGAAACAGAGGGACTGAAACAGAGGGCGAGAAACAGAGGGACTGAAACAGAGGGCGAGAAACAGAGGGCGAGAAACAGAGGAGCTGAAACAGAGGGGTTGAAACAGAGGGGCTGAAACAGAGGGGCTGAAACAGAGGGGCTGAAACAGAGGGCGAGAAACAGAGGGGCTGAAACAGAGGGGCTGATACAGAGGGGCTGAAACAGAGGGCGAGAAACAGAGGGCGAGAAACAGAGGGCGAGAAACAGAGGGGCTGAAACAGAGGGGCTGAAACAGAGGGGCTGAAACAGAGGGCGAGAAACAGAGGGGCTGAAACAGGGGGCGAGAAACAGAGGGGCTGAAACAGAGGGCGAGAAACAGAGGGCGAGAAACAGAGGAGCTGAAACAGAGGGGCTGAAACAGAGGGGCTGAAACAGAGGGGCTGAAACAGAGGGCGAGAAACAGAGGGGCTGAAACAGAGGGGCTGATACAGAGGGGCTGAAACAGAGGGCGAGAAACAGAGGGCGAGAAACAGAGGGTCTGAAACAGAGGGGCTGAAACAGAGGGCGAGAAACAGAGGGCGAGAAACAGAGGGCGAGAAACAGAGGGCGAGAAACAGAGGGCGAGAAACAGTGAGCGAGAAACAGAGGGGCTGAAACAGAGGGCGAGAAACAGAGAAGCTGAAACCGAGGGGCTGTAACAGAGGGGCTGAAACAGAGGGGCTGAAACAGAGGGCGAGAAACAGAGGGCGAGAAACAGAGCGGGAGAAACAGAGGGGCTGAAACAGAGGGGCTGAAACAGAGGGGCTGAAACAGAGGGGCTGAAACAGAGGGCGAGAAACAGAGGGGCTGAAACAGAGGGGCTGAAACAGAGGGGCTGAAACAGAGGGGCTGAAACAGAGGGTTTGAAAGAGAGGGCGAGAAACAGAGGGCGAGAAACAGAGGGGCTGAAACAGAGGGGCTGATACAGAGGGGCTGAAACAGAGGGGCTGAAACAGAGGGCGAGAAACAGAGGGGCTGAAACAGAGGGGCTGAAACAGAGGGCGAGAAACAGAGGGGCTGAAACAGAGGGGCTGAAACAGAGGGGCTGAAACAGAGGGCGAGCAACAGAGGGGCTGAAACAGAGGGCGAGAAACAGAGGGACTGAAACAGAGGGCGAGAAACAGAGGGCGAGAAACAGAGGAGCTGAAACAGAGGGGTTGAAACAGAGGGGCTGAAACAGAGGGGCTGAAACAGAGGGGCTGAAACAGAGGGCGAGAAACAGAGGGGCTGAAACAGAGGGGCTGATACAGAGGGGCTGAAACAGAGGGCGAGAAACAGAGGGCGAGAAACAGAGGGCGAGAAACAGAGGGGCTGAAACAGAGGGGCTGAAACAGAGGGCGAGAAAGAGAGGGCGATAAACAGAGGGCGAGAAACAGAGGGCGAGAAACAGAGAGCGAGAAACAGAGGGGCTGAAACAGAGGGGCTGAAACAGAGGGGCTGAAACAGAGGGCGAGAAACAGAGAAGCTGAAACAGAGGGGCTGAACAGAGGGGCTGAAACAGAGGGGCTGAAACAGAGGGCGAGAAACAGAGGGCGAGAAACAGAGCGCGAGAAACAGAGGGGCTGAAACAGAGGGGCTGAAACAGAGGGGCTGAAACAGAGGGGCTGAAACAGAGGGGCTGAAACAGAGGGGCTGAAACAGAGGGCGAGAATCACGAGGGGCTGAAACAGAGGGTCTGAAACAGAGGGTCTGAAACAGAGGGGCTGCAACAGAGGGCGAGAAACAGTGGGCGAGAAACAGAGGGCGAGAAACAGAGGGGCTGAAACAGAGGGGCTGAATCATAGGGGCTGAAACAGAGGGCGAGAAACAGATGGCGAGAAACAGAGGGCGAGAAACAGAGGGCGAGAAACAGAGGGGCTGAAACAGAGGGGCTGAAACAGAGGGCGAGAATCACGAGGGGCTGAAACAGAGGGTCTGAAACAGAGGGGCTGAAACAGAGGGGCTGCAACAGAGGGCGAGAAACAGTGGGCGAGAAACAGAGGGCGAGAAACAGAGGGGCTGAAACAGAGGGGCTGAAACATAGGTGCTGAAACAGAGGGCGAGAAACAGAGGGCGAGAAACAGAGGGCGAGAAACAGAGGGCGAGAAACAGAGGGGCTGAAACAGCGGGGCTGAAAGAGACGGGCTGAAACAGAGGGGCAGAAACAGAGGGCGAGAAACAGAGGGCGAGAAACAGAGGGGCTGAAACAGACGGGCTGAAACAGAGGGGCTGAAACAGGGGGGCTGAAACAGAGGGCGAGAAACAGAGGGGCTGAAACAGAGGGGCTGAAGCAGAGGGGCTGAATCAGAGGGGCTGAAACAGAGGGCGAGAAACAGTCGGCGAGAAACAGAGGGCGAGAAACAGAGGGGCTGAAACAGAGGGGCTGAAACAGAGGGGCTGAAACAGAGGGCGATAAACAGAGGGCGAGAAACAGAGAGCGAGAAACAGAGGGCGAGAAACAGAGGGCGAGAAACAGAGGGCGAGAAACAGAGGGCGAGAAACAGAGGGCATGAAACAGAGGGGCTGAAACAGAGGGGCTGAAACAGAGGGCGAGAAACAGAGTGCGAGAAACAGAGGGGCTGAAACAGAGGGCGAGAAACAGAGGGGCTGAAACAGAGGGGCTGAACCAGAGGGGCTGAAACAGAGGGGCTGAAACAGAGGGCGAGAAACAGAGGGGCTGAAACAGAGGAGCTGAAACAGAGGGGCTGAAACAGAGGGCGAGAAACAGAGGGGCTGAAACAGGGGGCGAGAAACAGAGGGGCTGAAACAGAGGGCGAGAAACAGAGGGCGAGAAACAGAGGGCGAGAAACAGAGGGCGAGAAACAGAGGGGGTGAAACAGAGGGTCTGAAACAGAGGGCGAGAAACAGAGGGCGAGAAACAGAGGGCGAGAAACCGAGGGCGAGAAACAGTGAGCGAGAAACAGAGGGGCTGAAACAGAGGGGCTGAAACAGAGGGGCTGAAACAGAGGGGCTGAAACAGAGGGCGAGAAACAGAGAAGCTGAAACAGAGGGGCTGAAACAGAGGGGGTGAAACAGAGGGGCTGAAACAGAGGGCGAGAAACAGAGGGCGAGAAACAGAGCGCGAGAAACAGAGGGGCTGAAACAGAGGGGCTGAAACAGAGGGGCTGAAACAGAGGGGCTGAAACAGTGTGCGAGAAACAGAGGGGCTGAAACAGAGGGGATGAAACAGAGGGGCTGAAACAGAGGCGCTGAAACAGAGGGCGAGAATCAGAGGGGCTGAAACAGAGGGTCTGAAACAGAGGGGCTGAAACAGAGGGGCTGAAACAGAGGGCGAGAAACAGAGGGCGAGAAACAGAGGGCGAGAAACAGAGGGGCTGAAACAGAGGGGCTGAAACATAGGGGCTGAAACAGAGGGCGAGAAACAGAGGGCGTGAAACAGAGGGCGAGAAACAGAGGGCGAGAAACAGAGGGGCTGAAACAGCGGGGCTGAAAGAGACGGGCTGAAACAGAGGGGCTGAAACAGAGGGCGAGAAACAGAGGGCGAGAAACAGAGGGGCTGAAACAGAGGGGCTGATACAGAGGGGCAGAAACAGAGGGGCTGAAACAGGAGGCGAGAAACAGAGGGGCTGAAACAGAGGGCGAGAAACAGAGGAACTAAAAACAGAGGGGCTGAAACAGAGGGGCTGAAACAGAGGGGCTGAAACAGAGGGCGTGAAACAGAGGGCGAGAAACAGAGGGGCTGAAACAGAGGGGCTGATACAGAGGGGCTGAAACAGAGGGCGAGAAACAGAAGGCGAGAAACAGAGGGCGAGAAACAGAGGGGCTGAAACAGAGGGGCTGAAACCGAGGGGCTGAAACAGAGGGCGAGAAACAGAGGGGCTGAAACAGGGGGCGAGAAACAGAGGGGCTGAAACAGAGGGCGAGAAACAGAGGGCGAGAAACAGAGGAGCTGAAACAGAGGGGCTGAAACAGAGGGGCTGAAACAGAGGGGCTGAAACAGAGGGGCTGAAACAGAGGGCGAGAAACAGAGGGGCTGAAACAGAGGGGCTGATACAGAGGGGCTGAAACAGAGGGCGAGAAACAGAGGGCGAGAAACAGAGGCCGAGAAACAGAGGGTCTGAAACAGAGGGGCTGAAACAGAGGGCGAGAAACAGAGGGCGAGAAACAGAGGGCGAGAAACAGAGGGCGAGAAACAGTGAGCGAGAAACAGAGGGGCTGAAACAGAGGGGCTGAAACAGAGGGGCTGAAACAGAGGGCGAGAAACAGAGAAGCTGAAACAGAGGGGCTGAAACAGAGGGGCTGAAACAGAGGGGCTGAAACAGAGGGCGAGAAACAGAGGGCGAGAAACAGAGCGCGAGAAACAGAGGGGTTGAAACAGAGGGGCTGAAACAGAGGGGCTGAAACAGAGGGGCTGAAACAGAGGGCGAGAAACAGAGGGGCTGAAACAGAGGGCGAGAAACAGAGGGGCTGAAACAGAGGGGCTGAAACAGAGGGGTTGAAACAGAGGGGCTGAAACAGAGGGGCTGAAACAGAGGGGCTGAAACAGAGGGCGAGAAACAGAGGGGCTGAAACAGAGGGGCTGATACAGAGGGGCTGAAACAGAGGGGCTGAAACAGAGGGCGAGAAACAGAGGGCGAGAAACAGAGGGGCTGAAACAGAGGGGCTGAAACAGAGGGCGAGAAACAGAGGGCGAGAAACAGAGGGCGAGAAACAGAGAGCGAGAAACAGAGGGGCTGAAACAGAGGGGCTGAAACAGAGGGGCTGAAACAGAGGGCGAGAAACAGAGAAGCTGAAACAGAGGGGCTGAAACAGAGGGGCTGAAACAGAGGGGCTGAAACAGAGGGCGAGAAACAGAGGGCGAGAAACAGAGCGCGAGAAACAGAGGGGCTGAAACAGAGGCGCTGAAAGAAAGGGGCTGAAACAGAGGGGCTGAAACAGAGGGCGAGAAACAGAGGGGCTGAAACAGAGGGGCTGAAACAGAGGGGCTGAAACAGAGGGGCTGAAACAGAGGGCGAGAATCACGAGGGGCTGAAACAGAGGGTCTGAAACAGAGGGGCTGAAACAGAGGGGCTGCAACAGAGGGCGAGAAACAGTGGGCGAGAAACAGAGGGCGAGAAACAGAGGGGCTGAAACAGAGGGGCTGAAACATAGGGGCTGAAACAGAGGGCGAGAAACAGAGGGCGAGAAACAGAGGGCGAGAAACAGAGGGCGAGAAACAGAGGGGCTGAAACAGAGGGGCTGAAACAGAGGGCGAGAATCACGAGGGGCTGAAACAGAGGGTCTGAAACAGAGGGGCTGAAACAGAGGGGCTGCAACAGAGGGCGAGAAACAGTGGGCGAGAAACAGAGGGCGAGAAACAGAGGGGCTGAAACAGAGTGGCTGAAACATAGGGGCTGAAACAGAGGGCGAGAAACAGAGGGCGAGAAACAGAGGGCGAGAAACAGAGGGCGAGAAACAGAGGGGCTGAAACAGCGGGGCTGAAAGAGACGGGCTGAAACAGAGGGGCAGAAACAGAGGGCGAGAAACAGAGGGCGAGAAACAGAGGGGCTGAAACAGACGGGCTGAAACAGAGGGGCTGAAACAGGGGGGCTGAAACAGAGGGCGAGAAACAGAGGGGCTGAAACAGAGGGGCTGAAGCAGAGGGGCTGAATCAGAGGGGCTGAAACAGAGGGCGAGAAACAGTCGGCGAGAAACAGAGGGCGAGAAACAGAGGGGCTGAAACAGAGGGGCTGAAACAGAGGGGCTGAAACAGAGGGCGATAAACAGAGGGCGAGAAACAGAGAGCGAGAAACAGAGGGCGAGAAACAGAGGGCGAAAAACAGAGGGCGAGAAACAGAGGGCATGAAACAGAGGGGCTGAAACAGAGGGGCTGAAACAGAGGGCGAGAAACAGAGTGCGAGAAACAGAGGGGCTGAAACAGAGGGGCTGATACAGAGGGGCTGAAACAGAGGGGCTGAAACAGAGGGCGAGAAACAGAGGGGCTGAAACAGAGGGCGAGAAACAGAGGGGCTGAAACAGAGGGACTGAACCAGAGGGGCTGAAACAGAGGGGCTGAAACAGAGGGCGAGAAACAGAGGGGCTGAAACAGAGCGGCTGAAACAGAGGGGCTGAAACAGAGGGCGAGAAACAGAGGGGCTGAAACAGGGGGCGAGAAACAGAGGGGCTGAAACAGAGGGCGAGAAACAGAGGGCGAGAAACAGAGGGCGAGAAACAGAGGGCGAGAAACAGAGGGGGTGAAACAGAGGGGCTGAAACAGAGGGCGAGAAACAGAGGGCGAGAAACAGAGGGCGAGAAACCGAGGGCGAGAAACAGTGAGCGAGAAACAGAGGGGCTGAAACAGAGGGGCTGAAACAGAGGGGCTGAAACAGAGGGCGAGAAACAGAGAAGCTGAAACAGAGGGGCTGAAACAGAGGGGCTGAAACAGAGGGGCTGAAACAGAGGGCGAGAAACAGAGGGCGAGAAACAGAGCGCGAGAAACAGAGGGGCTGAAACAGAGGGGCTGAAACAGAGGGGCTGAAACAGAGGGGCTGAAACAGAGTGCGAGAAACAGAGGGGCTGAAACAGAGGGGCTGAAACAGA
This sequence comes from Stegostoma tigrinum, assembly GCF_030684315.1. Taxonomy (NCBI): domain Eukaryota; kingdom Metazoa; phylum Chordata; class Chondrichthyes; order Orectolobiformes; family Stegostomatidae; genus Stegostoma; species Stegostoma tigrinum. The sequence goes on along the minus strand of NW_026728039.1, from coordinate 892,394 downwards.
GGGGCTGAAACAGAGGGGCTGAAACAGAGGGCGAGAATCAGAGGGGCTGAAACAGAGGGTCTGAAACAGAGGGGCTGAAACAGAGGGGCTGAAACAGAGGGCGAGAAACAGTGGGCGAGAAACAGGGGGCGAGAAACAGAGGGGCTGAAACAGAGGGGCTGAAACATAGGGGCTGAAACAGAGGGCGAGAAACAGAGGGCGAGAAACAGAGGGCGAGAAACAGAGGGCGAGAAACAGAGGGGCTGAAACAGCGGGGCTGAAAGAGACGGGCTGAAACAGAGGGGCTGAAACAGAGGGCGACAAACAGAGGGCGAGAAACAGAGGGGCTGAAACAGAGGGGCTGATACAGAGGGGCTGAAACAGAGGGGCTGAAACAGGAGGCGAGAAACAGAGGGGCTGAAACAGAGGGCGAGAAACAGAGGAACTAAAAACAGAGGGGCTGAAACAGAGGGGCTGAAACAGAGGGGCTGAAACAGAGGGCGAGAAACAGAGGGCGAGAAACAGAGAGCGAGAAATAGTGGGCGAGAAACAGAGGGGCTGAAACATAGGGGCTGATACAGAGGGGCTGAAACAGAGGGGCTGAAACGGAGGGCAAGAAACAGAGGGGCTGAAACAGAGGGGCTGAAACAGAGGGCGAGAAACAGAGGGGCTGAAACAGAGGGCGAGAAACAGAGGGGCTGAAACAGAGGGGCTGAACCAGAGGGGCTGAAACAGAGGGGCTGAAACAGAGGGCGAGAAACAGAGGGCGAGAAACAGAGAGCGAGAAACAGAGAGCGAGAAACAGAGGGCGAGAAACTGAGGGGCTGAAACAGAGGGGCTGAAACAGAGGGGCTGAAACAGAGGGGCTGAAACAGAGGGGCTGAAACAGAGGGCGAGAAACAGAGGGCGAGAAACAGAGGGCGAGAAACAGAGGGCGAGAAACAGAGAGCGAGAAACAGAGGGGCTGAAACAGAGGGGCTGAAACAGAGGGGCTGAAACAGAGGGCGCGAAACAGAGAGGCTGAAACAGAGGGGCTGAAACAGAGGGGCTGAAAGAGAGGGGCTGAAACAGAGGGCGAGAAACAGAGGGCGAGAAACAGAGGAGCTGAAACAGAGGGGCTGAAACAGAGGGGCTGAAACAGAGGGGCTGAAACAGAGGGGCTGGAACAGAGGGCGAGAAACAGAGGGGCTGAAACAGAGGGGCTTATACAGAGGGCGAGAAACAGAGGGCGAGAATCAGAGGGGCTGAAACAGAGGGGCTGAAACAGAGGGGCTGAAACAGAGGGCGAGAAACAGAGGGGCTGAAACAGGAGGCGAGAAACAGAGGGGCTGAAACAGAAGGCGAGAAACAGAGGGCGAGAAACAGAGGAGCTGAAACAGAGGGGCTGAAACAGAGGGGCTGAAACAGAGGGGCTGAAACAGAGGGGCTGAAACAGAGGGCGAGAAACAGAGGGGCTGAAACAGAGGGGCTGATACAGAGGGGCTGAAACAGAGGGCGAGAAACAGAGGGCGAGAAGCAGAGGGCGAGAAACAGAGGGGCTGAAACAGAGGGGCTGAAACAGAGGGCGAGAAACAGAGGGCGAGAAACAGAGGGCGAGAAACAGTGAGCGAGAAACAGAGGGGCTGAAACAGAGGGGCTGAAACAGAGGGGCTGAAACAGAGGGCGAGAAACAGAGAAGCTGAAACAGAGGGGCTGAAACAGAGGGCGAGAAACAGAGAAGCTGAAACAGAGGGGCTGAAACAGAGGGGCTGAAACAGAGGGGCTGAAACAGAGGGGCTGAAACAGAGTGGCTGAAACAGAGGGCGAGAAACACTCGGGGCTGAAACAGAGGGGCTGAAACAGAGGGGCTGAAACAGAGGGGCTGAAACAGAGGGTTTGAAAGAGAGGGCGAGAAACAGAGGGCGAGAAACAGAGGGGCAGAAACAGAGGGGCTGATACAGAGAGGCTGAAACAGAGGGGCTGAAACAGAGGGCGAGAAACAGAGGGGCTGAAACAGAGGGGCTGAAACAGAGGGCGAGAAACAGAGGGGCTGAAACGGAGGGGATGAAACAGAGGGGCTGAAACAGAGGGCGAGCAACAGAGGGGCTGAAACAGAGGGGCTGATACAGAGGGGCTGAAACAGAGGGCGAGAAACAGAGGGCGAGAAAAAGAGGGCGAGAAACAGAGGGTCTGAAACAGAGGGGCTGAAACAGAGGGCGAGAAACAGAGGGCGAGAAACAGAGGGCGAGAAACAGAGGGCGAGAAACAGTGAGCGAGAAACAGAGGGGCTGAAACAGAGGGGCTGAAACAGAGGGCGAGAAACAGAGAAGCTGAAACAGAGGGGCTGAAACAGAGGGGCTGAAACAGAGGGGCTGAAACAGAGGGCGAGAAACAGAGGGCGAGAAACAGAGCGCGAGAAACAGAGGGGTTGAAACAGAGGGGCTGAAACAGAGGGGCTGAAACAGAGGGGCTGAAACAGAGGGCGAGAAACAGAGGGGCTGAAACAGAGGGCGAGAAACAGAGGGGCTGAAACAGAGGGGCTGAAACAGAGGGGTTGAAACAGAGGGGCTGAAACAGAGGGGCTGAAACAGAGGGGCTGAAACAGAGGGCGAGAAACAGAGGGGCTGAAACAGAGGGGCTGATACAGAGGGGCTGAAACAGAGGGCGAGAAACAGAGGGCGAGAAACAGAGGGCGAGAAACAGAGGGGCTGAAACAGAGGGGCTGAAACAGAGGGCGAGAAACAGAGAGCGAGAAACAGAGGGCGAGAAACAGAGGGCGAGAAACAGAGAGCGAGAAACAGAGGGGCTGAAACAGAGGGGCTGAAACAGAGGGGCTGAAACAGAGGGCGAGAAACAGAGAAGCTGAAACAGAGGGGCTGAAACAGAGGGGCTGAAACAGAGGGGCTGAAACAGAGGGCGAGAAACAGAGGGCGGGGAAACAGAGCGCGAGAAACAGAGGGGCTGAAACAGAGGGGCTGAAACAAAGGGGCTGAAACAGAGGGGCTGAAACAGAGGGCGAGAAACAGAGGGGCTGAAACAGAGGGGCTGAAACAGAGGGGCTGAAACAGAGGGGCTGAAACAGAGGGCGAGAATCACGAGGGGCTGAAACAGAGGGTCTGAAACAGAGGGGCTGAAACAGAGGGGCTGCAACAGAGGGCGAGAAACAGTGGGCGAGAAACAGAGGGCGAGAAACAGAGGGGCTGAAACAGAGGGGCTGAAACATAGGTGCTGAAACAGAGGGCGAGAAACAGAGGGCGAGAAACAGAGGGCGAGAAACAGAGGGCGAGAAACAGAGGGGCTGAAACAGAGGGGCTGAAACAGAGGGCGAGAATCACGAGGGGCTGAAACAGAGGGTCTGAAACAGAGGGGCTGAAACAGAGGGGCTGCAACAGAGGGCGAGAAACAGTGGGCGAGAAACAGAGGGCGAGAAACAGAGGGGCTGAAACAGAGGGGCTGAAACATAGGGGCTGAAACAGAGGGCGAGAAACAGAGGGCGAGAAACAGAGGGCGAGAAACAGAGGGCGAGAAACAGAGGGGCTGAAACAGCGGGGCTGAAAGAGACGGGCTGAAACAGAGGGGCAGAAACAGAGGGCGAGAAACAGAGGGCGAGAAACAGAGGGGCTGAAACAGACGGGCTGAAACAGAGGGGCTGAAACAGGGGGGCTGAAACAGAGGGCGAGAAACAGAGGGGCTGAAACAGAGGGCGATAAACAGAGGGCGAGAAACAGAGAGCGAGAAACAGAGGGCGAGAAACAGAGGGCGAGGAACAGAGGGCGAGAAACAGAGGGCATGAAACAGAGGGGCTGAAACAGAGGGGCTGAAACAGAGGGCGAGAAACAGAGTGCGAGAAACAGAGGGGCTGAAACAGAGGGGCTGATAGAGAGGGGCTGAAACAGAGGGGCTGAAACAGAGGGCGAGAAACAGAGGGGCTGAAACAGAGGGCGAGAAACAGAGGGGCTGAAACAGAGGGGCTGAACCAGAGGGGCTGAAACAGAGGGGCTGAAACAGAGGGCGAGAAACAGAGGGGCTGAAACAGAGGGGCTGAAACAGAGGGGCTGAAACAGAGGGCGAGAAACAGAGGGGCTGAAACAGGGGGCGAGAAACAGAGGGGCTGAAACAGAGGGCGAGAAACAGAGGGCGAGAAACAGAGGGCGAGAAACAGAGGGCGAGAAACAAAGGGGGTGAAACAGAGGGGCTGAAACAGAGGGCTAGAAACAGAGGGCGAGAAACAGAGGGCGAGAAACCGAGGGCGAGAAACAGTGAGCGAGAAACAGAGGGGCTGAAACAAAGGGGCTGAAACAGAGGGGCTGAAACAGAGGGCGAGAAACAGAGAAGCTGAAACAGAGGGGCTGAAACAGAGGGGCTGAAACAGAGGGCGAGAAACAGAGGGCGAGAAACAGAGCGCGAGAAACAGAGGGGCTGAAACAGAGGGGCTGAAACAGAGGGGCTGAAACAGAGGGGCTGAAACAGAGTGCGAGAAACAGAGGGGCTGAAACAGAGGGGCTGAAACAGAGGGGCTGAAACAGAGGGGCTGAAACAGAGGGCGAGAATCAGAGGGGCTGAAACAGAGGGTCTGAAACAGAGGGGCTGAAACAGAGGGGCTGAAACAGAGGGCGAGAAACAGTGGGCGAGAAACAGAGGGCGAGAAACAGAGGGGCTGAAACAGAGGGGCTGAAACATAGGGGCTGAAACAGAGGGCGAGAAACAGAGGGCGAGAAACAGAGGGCGAGAAACAGAGGGCGAGAAACAGAGGGGCTGAAACAGCGGGGCTGAAAGAGACGGGCTGAAACAGAGGGGCTGAAACAGAGGGCGAGAAACAGAGGAACTAAAAACAGAGGGGCTGAAACAGAGGGGCTGAAACAGTGGGGCTGAAACAGAGGGCGAGAAACAGAGGGCGAGAAACAGAGAGCGAGAAATAGTGGGCGAGAAACAGAGGGGCTGAAACATAGGGGCTGATACAGAGGGGCTGAAACAGAGGGGCTGAAACGGAGGGCGAGAAACAGAGGGGCTGAAACAGAGGGTCTGAAACAGAGGGCGAGAAACAGAGGGGCTGAAACAGAGGGCGAGAAACAGAGGGGCTGAAACAGAGGGGCTGAACCAGAGGGGCTGAAACAGAGGGGCTGAAACAGAGGGCGAGAAACAGAGGGCGAGAAACAGAGAGCGAGAAACAGAGAGCGAGAAACAGAGGGCGAGAAACTGAGGGGCTGAAACAGAGGGGCTGAAACAGAGGGGCTGAAACAGAGGGGCTGAAACAGAGGGGCTGAAACAGAGGGCGAGAAACAGAGGGCGAGAAACAGAGGGCGAGAAACAGAGGGCGAGAAACAGAGAGCGAGAAACAGAGGGGCTGAAACAGAGGGGCTGAAACAGAGGGGCTGAAACAGAGGGCGCGAAACAGAGAGGCTGAAACAGAGGGGCTGAAACAGAGGGGCTGAAAGAGAGGGGCTGAAACAGAGGGCGAGAAACAGAGGGCGAGAAACAGAGGAGCTGAAACAGAGGGGCTGAAACAGAGTGGCTGAAACAGAGGGGCTGAAACAGAGGGGCTGAAACAGAGGGCGAGAAACAGAGGGGCTGAAACAGAGGGGCTGATACAGAGGGGCTGAAACAGAGGGCGAGAAACAGAGGGCGAGAAGCAGAGGGCGAGAAACAGAGGGGCTGAAACAGAGGGGCTGAAACAGAGGGCGAGAAACAGAGGGCGAGAAACAGAGGGCGAGAAACAGAGGGCGAGAAACAGTGAGCGAGAAACAGAGGGGCTGAAACAGAGGGGCTGAAACAGAGGGGCTGAAACAGAGGGCGAGAAACAGAGAAGCTGAAACAGAGGGGCTGAAACAGAGGGCGAGAAACAGAGAAGCTGAAACAGAGGGGCTGAAACAGAGGGGCTGAAACAGAGGCGCTGAAACAGAGGGGCTGAAACAGAGTGGCTGAAACAGAGGGCGAGAAACAGAGGGGCTGAAACAGAGGGGCTGAAACAGAGGGGCTGAAACAGAGGGGCTGAAACAGAGGGTTTGAAAGAGAGGGCGAGAAACAGAGGGCGAGAAACAGAGGGGCTGAAACAGAGGGGCTGATACAGAGAGGCTGAAACAGAGGGGCTGAAACAGAGGGCGATAAACAGAGGGGCTGAAACAGAGGGGCTGAAACAGAGGGCGAGAAACAGAGGGGCTGAAACAGAGGGGATGAAACAGAGGGGCTGAAACAGAGGGCGAGCAACAGAGGGGCTGAAACAGAGGGCGAGAAACAGAGGGACTGAAACAGAGGGCGAGAAACAGAGGGCGAGAAACAGAGGAGCTGAAACAGAGGGGTTGAAACAGAGGGGCTGAAACAGAGGGGCTGAAACAGAGGGGCTGAAACAGCGGGCGAGAAACAGAGGGGCTGAAACAGAGGGGCTGATACAGAGGGGCTGAAACAGAGGGCGAGAAACAGAGGGCGAGAAACAGAGGGCGAGAAACAGAGGGGCTGAAACAGAGGGGCTGAAACAGAGGGGCTGAAACAGAGGGGCTGAAACAGAGGGGCTGAAACAGAGGGCGAGAAACAGAGGGGCTGAAACAGAGGGGCTCATACAGAGGGGCTGAAACAGAGGGCGAGAAACAGAGGGGCTGAAACAGAGGGGCTGAAACAGAGGGGCTGAAACAGAGGGCGAGAAACAGAGGGGCTGAAACAGGGGGCGAGAAACAGAGGGGCTGAAACAGAAGGCGAGAAACAGAGGGCGAGAAACAGAGGAGCTGAAACAGAGGGGCTGAAACAGAGGGGCTGAAACAGAGGGGCTGAAACAGAGGGGCTGAAACAGAGGGCGAGAAACAGAGGGGCTGAAACAGAGGGGCTGATACAGAGGGGCTGAAACAGAGGGCGAGAAACAGAGGGCGAGAAGCAGAGGGCGAGAAACAGAGGGGCTGAAACAGAGGGGCTGAAACAGAGGGCGAGAAACAGAGGGCGAGAAACAGAGGGCGAGAAACAGAGGGCGAGAAACAGTGAGCGAGAAACAGAGGGGCTGAAACAGAGGGGCTGAAACAGAGGGGCTGAAACAGAGGGCGAGAAACAGAGAAGCTGAAACAGAGGGGCTGAAACAGAGGGCGAGAAACAGAGAAGCTGAAACAGAGGGGCTGAAACAGAGGGGCTGAAACAGAGGGGCTGAAACAGAGGGGCTGAAACAGAGTGGCTGAAACAGAGGGCGAGAAACAGAGGGGCTGAAACAGAGGGGCTGAAACAGAGGGGCTGAAACAGAGGGGCTGAAACAGAGGGTTTGAACGAGAGGGCGAGAAACAGAGGGCGAGAAACAGAGGGGCTGAAACAGAGGGGCTGATACAGAGAGGCTGAAACAGAGGGGCTGAAACAGAGGGCGAGAAACAGAGGGGCTGAAACAGAGGGGCTGAAACAGAGGGCGAGAAACAGAGGGGCTGAAACAGAGGGGATGAAACAGAGGGGCTGAAACAGAGGGCGAGCAACAGAGGGGCTGAAACAGAGGGCGAGAAACAGAGGGACTGAAACAGAGGGCGAGAAACAGAGGGCGAGAAACAGAGGAGCTGAAACAGAGGGGTTGAAACAGAGGGGCTGAAACAGAGGGGCTGAAACAGAGGGGCTGAAACAGAGGGCGAGAAACAGAGGGGCTGAAACAGAGGGGCTGATACAGAGGGGCTGAAACAGAGGGCGAGAAACAGAGGGCGAGAAACAGAGGGCGAGAAACAGAGGGGCTGAAACAGAGGGGCTGAAACAGAGGGGCTGAAACAGAGGGCGAGAAACAGAGGGGCTGAAACAGGGGGCGAGAAACAGAGGGGCTGAAACAGAGGGCGAGAAACAGAGGGCGAGAAACAGAGGAGCTGAAACAGAGGGGCTGAAACAGAGGGGCTGAAACAGAGGGGCTGAAACAGAGGGGCTGAAACAGAGGGCGAGAAACAGAGGGGCTGAAACAGAGGGGCTGATACAGAGGGGCTGAAACAGAGGACGAGAAACAGAGGGCGAGAAACAGAGGGTCTGAAACAGAGGGGCTGAAACAGAGGGCGAGAAACAGAGGGCGAGAAACAGAGGGCGAGAAACAGAGGGCGAGAAACAGTGAGCGAGAAACAGAGGGGCTGAAACAGAGAAGCTGAAACAGAGGGGCTGAAACAGAGGGGCTGAAACAGAGGGGCTGAAACAGAGGGCGAGAAACAGAGGGCGAGAAACAGAGCGCGAGAAACAGAGCGGCTGAAACAGAGGGGCTGAAACAGAGGGGGTGAAACAGAGGGGCTGAAACAGAGGGCGAGAAACAGAGGGGCTGAAACAGAGGGGCTGAAACAGAGGGGCTGATACAGAGGGGCTGAAACAGAGGGGCTGAAACAGAGGGCGATAAACAGAGGGGCTGAAACAGAGGGGCTGAAACAGAGGGCGAGAAACAGAGGGGCTGAAACAGAGGGGCTGAAACAGAGGGGCTGAAACAGAGGGCGAGCAACAGAGGGGCTGAAACAGAGGGCGAGAAACAGAGGGACTGAAACAGAGGGCGAGAAACAGAGGGCGAGAAACAGAGGAGCTGAAACAGAGGGGTTGAAACAGAGGGGCTGAAACAGAGGGGCTGAAACAGAGGGGCTGAAACAGAGGGCGAGAAACAGAGGGGCTGAAACAGAGGGGCTGATACAGAGGGGCTGAAACAGAGGGCGAGAAACAGAGGGCGAGAAACAGAGGGCGAGAAACAGAGCGGCTGAAACAGAGGGGCTGAAACAGAGGGCGAGAAACAGAGGGCGAGAAACAGAGGGCGAGAAACAGTGGGCGAGAAACAGAGAGCGAGAATCAGAGGGGCTTCAACAGAGGGGCTGAAACAGGGGGCTGAAACAGAGGGCGAGAAACAGAGAAGCTGAAACAGAGGGGCTGAAACAGAGGGGCTGAAACAGAGGGGCTGAAACAGAGGGCGAGAAACAGAGGGCGAGAAACAGAGCGCGAGAAACAGAGGGGCTGAAACAGAGGAGCTGAAACAAAGGGGCTGAAACAGAGGGGCTGAAACAGAGGGCGAGAAACAGAGGGGCTGAAACAGAGGGGCTGAAACAGAGGGGCTGAAACAGAGGGGCTGAAACAGAGGGCGAGAATCACGAGGGGCTGAAACAGAGGGTCTGAAACAGAGGGGCTGAAACAGAGGGGCTGCAACAGAGGGCGAGAAACAGTGGGCGAGAAACAGAGGGCGAGAAACAGAGGGGCTGAAACAGAGGGGCTGAAACATAGGGGCTGAAACAGAGGGCGAGAAACAGAGGGCGAGAAACAGAGGGCGAGAAACAGAGGGCGAGAAACAGAGGGGCTGAAACAGCGGGGCTGAAAGAGACGGGCTGAAACAGAGGGGCAGAAACAGAGGGCGAGAAACAGAGGGCGAGAAACACAGGGGCTGAAACAGACGGGCTGAAACAGTGGGGCTGAAACAGGGGGGCTGAAACAGAGGGCGAGAAACAGAGGGGCTGAAACAGAGGGGCTGAAGCAGAGGGGCTGAATCAGAGGGGCTGAAACAGAGGGCGAGAAACAGTCGGCGAGAAACAGAGGGCGAGAAACAGAGGGGCTGAAACAGAGGGGCTGAAACAGAGGGGCTGAAACAGAGGGCGATAAACAGAGGGCGAGAAACAGAGAGCGAGAAACAGAGGGCGAGAAACAGAGGGCGAGAAACAGAGGGCGAGAAACAGAGGGCGAGAAACAGAGGGCATGAAACAGAGGGGCTGAAACAGAGGTGCTGAAACAGAGGGCGAGAAACAGAGTGCGAGAAACAGAGGGGCTGAAACAGAGGGGCTGACACAGAGGGGCTGAAACAGAGGGGCTGAAACAGAGGGCGAGAAACAGAGGGGCTGAAACAGAGGGCGAGAAACAGAGGGGCTGAAACAGAGGGGCTGAACCAGAGGGGCTGAAACAGAGGGGCTGAAACAGAGGGCGAGAAACAGAGGGGCTGAAACAGAGGGGCTGAAACAGAGGGGCTGAAACAGAGGGCGAGAAACAGAGGGGCTGAAACAGGGGGCGAGAAACAGAGGGGCTGAAACAGAGGGCGAGAAACAGAGGGCGAGAAACAGAGGGCGAGAAACAGAGGGCGAGAAACAGAGGGGGTGAAAGAGAGGGGCTGAAACAGAGGGCGAGAAACAGAGGGCGAGAAACAGAGGGCGAGAAACCGAGGGCGAGAAACAGTGAGCGAGAAACAGAGGGGCTGAAACAGAGGGGCTGAAACAGAGGGGCTGAAACAGAGGGCGAGAAACAGAGAAGCTGAAACAGAGGAGCTGAAACAGAGGGGCTGAAACAGAGGGGCTGAAACAGAGGGCGAGAAACAGAGGGCGAGAAACAGAGCGCGAGAAACAGAGGGGCTGAAACAGAGGGGCTGAAACAGAGTGCGAGAAACAGAGGGGCTGAAACAGAGGGGCTGAAACAGAGGGGCTGAAACAGAGGGGCTGAAACAGAGGGCGAGAATCAGAGGGGCTGAAACAGAGGGTCTGAAACAGAGGGGCTGAAACAGAGGGGCTGAAACAGAGGGCGAGAAACAGTGGGCGAGAAACAGAGGGCGAGTAACAGAGGGGCTGAAACAGAGGGGCTGAAACAGAAGGGCTGAAACAGAGGGCGAGAAACAGAGGGCGAGAAACAGAGGGCGAGAAACAGAGGGCGAGAAACAGAGGGGGTGAAACAGCGGGGCTGAAAGAGACGGGCTGAAACAGAGGGGCTGAAACAGAGGGCGAGAAACAGAGGGCGAGAAACAGATGGGCTGAAACAGAGGGGCTGATACAGAGGGGCAGAAACAGAGGGGCTGAAACAGGAGGCGAGAAACAGAGGGGCTGAAACAGAGGGCGAGAAACAGAGAAACTAAAAACAGAGGGGCTGAAACAGAGGGGCTGAAACAGAGGGGCTGAAACAGAGGGGCTGAAACAGAGGGCGAGAAACAGAGGGCGAGAAACAGAGCGCGAGAAACAGAGGGGCTGAAACAGAGGAGCTGAAACAAAGGGGCTGAAACAGAGGGGCTGAAACAGAGGGCGAGAAACAGAGGGGCTGAAACAGAGGGGCTGAAACAGAGGGGCTGAAACAGAGGGGCTGAAACAGAGGGCGAGAATCACGAGGGGCTGAAACAGAGGGTCTGAAACAGAGGGGCTGAAACAGAGGGGCTGCAACAGAGGGCGAGAAACAGTGGGCGAGAAACAGAGGGCGAGAAACAGAGGGGCTGAAACAGAGGGGCTGAAACATAGGGGCTGAAACAGAGGGCGAGAAACAGAGGGCGAGAAACAGAGGGCGAGAAACAGAGGGCGAGAAACAGAGGGGCTGAAACAGCGGAGCTGAAAGAGACGGGCTGAAACAGAGGGGCAGAAACAGAGGGCGAGAAACAGAGGGCGAGAAACACAGGGGCTGAAACAGACGGGCTGAAACAGTGGGGATGAAACAGGGGGGCTGAAACAGAGGGCGAGAAACAGAGGGGCTGAAACAGAGGGGCTGAAGCAGAGGGGCTGAATCAGAGGGGCTGAAACAGAGGGCGAGAAACAGTCGGCGAGAAACAGAGGGCGAGAAACAGAGGGGCTGAAACAGAGGGGCTGAAACAGAGGGGCTGAAACAGAGGGCGATAAACAGAGGGCGAGAAACAGAGAGCGAGAAACAGAGGGCGAGAAACAGAGGGCGAGAAACAGAGGGCGAGAAACAGAGGGCGAGAAACAGAGGGCATGAAACAGAGGGGCTGAAACAGAGGGGCTGAAACAGAGGGGCTGAAACAGAGGGGCTGAAACAGAGAGGCTGAAACAGAGGGCGAGAAACAGAGGGGCTGAAACAGAGGGGCTGATACAGAGGGGCTGAAACAGAGGACGAGAAACAGAGGGCGAGAAACAGAGGGTCTGAAACAGAGGGGCTGAAACAGAGGGCGAGAAACAGAGGGCGAGAAACAGAGGGCGAGAAACAGAGGGCGAGAAACAGTGAGCGAGAAACAGAGGGGCTGAAACAGAGGGGCTGAAACAGAGGGGCTGAAACAGAGGGCGAGAAACAGAGAAGCTGAAACAGAGGGGCTGAAACAGAGGGGCTGAAACAGAGGGGCTGAAACAGAGGGCGAGAAACAGAGGGCGAGAAACAGAGCGCGAGAAACAGAGGGGCTGAAACAGAGGGGCTGAAACAGAGGGGCTGAAACAGAGGGGCTGAAACAGAGGGCGAGAAACAGAGGGGCTGAAACAGAGGGGCTGAAACAGAGGGGCTGAAACAGAGGGGCTGAAACAGAGGGTTTGAAAGAGAGGGCGAGAAACAGAGGGCGAGAAACAGAGGGGCTGAAACAGAGGGGCTGATACAGAGGGGCTGAAACAGAGGGGCTGAAACAGAAGGCGAGAAACAGAGGGGCTGAAACAGAGGGGCTGAAACAGAGGGCGAGAAACAGAGGGGCTGAAACAGAGGGGCTGAAACAGAGGGGCTGAAACAGAGGGCGAGCAACAGAGGGGCTGAAACAGAGGGCGAGAAACAGAGGGACTGAAACAGAGGGCGAGAAACAGAGGGCGAGAAACAGAGGAGCTGAAACAGAGGGGTTGAAACAGAGGGGCTGAAACAGAGGGGCTGAAACAGAGGGGCTGAAACAGAGGGCGAGAAACAGAGGGGCTGAAACAGAGGGGCTGATACAGAGGGGCTGAAACAGAGGGCGAGAAACAGAGGGCGAGAAACAGAGGGCGAGAAACAGAGCGGCTGAAACAGAGGGGCTGAAACAGAGGCCGAGAAACAGAGGGCGAGAAACAGAGGGCGAGAAACAGTGGGCGAGAAACAGAGAGCGAGAATCAGAGGGGCTTCAACAGAGGGGCTGAAACAGGGGGCTGAAACAGAGGGCGAGAAACAGAGAAGCTGAAACAGAGGGGCTGAAACAGAGGGGCTGAAACAGAGGGGCTGAAACAGAGGGCGAGAAACAGAGGGCGAGAAACAGAGCGCGAGAAACAGAGGGGCTGAAACAGAGGAGCTGAAACAAAGGGGCTGAAACAGAGGGGCTGAAACAGAGGGCGAGAAACAGAGGGGCTGAAACAGAGGGGCTGAAACAGAGGGGCTGAAACAGAGGGGCTGAAACAGAGGGCGAGAATCACGAGGGGCTGAAACAGAGGGTCTGAAACAGAGGGGCTGAAACAGAGGGGCTGCAACAGAGGGCGAGAAACAGTGGGCGAGAAACAGAGGGCGAGAAACAGAGGGGCTGAAACAGAGGGGCTGAAACATAGGGGCTGAAACAGAGGGCGAGAAACAGAGGGCGAGAAACAGAGGGCGAGAAACAGAGGGCGAGAAACAGAGGGGCTGAAACAGCGGGGCTGAAAGAGACGGGCTGAAACAGAGGGGCAGAAACAGAGGGCGAGAAACAGAGGGCGAGAAACACAGGGGCTGAAACAGACGGGCTGAAACAGTGGGGCTGAAACAGGGGGGCTGAAACAGAGGGCGAGAAACAGAGGGGCTGAAACAGAGGGGCTGAAGCAGAGGGGCTGAATCAGAGGGGCTGAAACAGAGGGCGAGAAACAGTCGGCGAGAAACAGAGGGCGAGAAACAGAGGGGCTGAAACAGAGGGGCTGAAACAGAGGGGCTGAAACAGAGGGCGATAAACAGAGGGCGAGAAACAGAGAGCGAGAAACAGAGGGCGAGAAACAGAGGGCGAGAAACAGAGGGCGAGAAACAGAGGGCGAGAAACAGAGGGCATGAAACAGAGGGGCTGAAACAGAGGTGCTGAAACAGAGGGCGAGAAACAGAGTGCGAGAAACAGAGGGGCTGAAACAGAGGGGCTGATACAGAGGGGCTGAAACAGAGGGGCTGAAACAGAGGGCGAGAAACAGAGGGGCTGAAACAGAGGGCGAGAAACAGAGGGGCTGAAACAGAGGGGCTGAACCAGAGGGGCTGAAACAGAGGGGCTGAAACAGAGGGCGAGAAACAGAGGGGCTGAAACAGAGGGGCTGAAACAGAGGGGCTGAAACAGAGGGCGAGAAACAGAGGGGCTGAAACAGGGGGCGAGAAACAGAGGGGCTGAAACAGAGGGCGAGAAACAGAGGGCGAGAAACAGAGGGCGAGAAACAGAGGGCGAGAAACAGAGGGGGTGAAACAGAGGGGCTGAAACAGAGGGCGAGAAACAGAGGGCGAGAAACAGAGGGCGAGAAACCGAGGGCGAGAAACAGTGAGCGAGAAACAGAGGGGCTGAAACAGAGGGGCTGAAACAGAGGGGCTGAAACAGAGGGCGAGAAACAGAGAAGCTGAAACAGAGGAGCTGAAACAGAGGGGCTGAAACAGAGGGGCTGAAACAGAGGGCGAGAAACAGAGGGCGAGAAACAGAGCGCGAGAAACAGAGGGGCTGAAACAGAGGGGCTGAAACAGAGTGCGAGAAACAGAGGGGCTGAAACAGAGGGGCTGAAACAGAGGGGCTGAAACAGAGGGGCTGAAACAGAGGGCGAGAATCAGAGGGGCTGAAACAGAGGGTCTGAAACAGAGGGGCTGAAACAGAGGGGCTGAAACAGAGGGCGAGAAACAGTGGGCGAGAAACAGAGGGCGAGTAACAGAGGGGCTGAAACAGAGGGGCTGAAACAGAGGGGCTGAAACAGAGGGCGAGAAACACAGGGCGAGAAACAGAGGGCGAGAAACAGAGGGCGAGAAACAGAGGGGCTGAAACAGCGGGGCTGAAAGAGACGGGCTGAAACAGAGGGGCTGAAACAGAGGGCGAGAAACAGAGGGCGAGAAACAGATGGGCTGAAACAGAGGGGCTGATACAGAGGGGCAGAAACAGAGGGGCTGAAACAGGAGGCGAGAAACAGAGGGGCTGAAACAGAGGGCGAGAAACAGAGAAACTAAAAACAGAGGGGCTGAAACAGAGGGGCTGAAACAGAGGTGCTGAAACAGAGGGGCTGAAACAGAGGGCGAGAAACAGAGTGCGAGAAACAGAGCGCGAGAAACAGAGGGGCTGAAACAGAGGAGCTGAAACAAAGGGGCTGAAACAGAGGGGCTGAAACAGAGGGCGAGAAACAGAGGGGCTGAAACAGAGGGGCTGAAACAGAGGGGCTGAAACAGAGGGGCTGAAACAGAGGGCGAGAATCACGAGGGGCTGAAACAGAGGGTCTGAAACAGAGGGGCTGAAACAGAGGGGCTGCAACAGAGGGCGAGAAACAGTGGGCGAGAAACAGAGGGCGAGAAACAGAGGGGCTGAAACAGAGGGGCTGAAACATAGGGGCTGAAACAGAGGGCGAGAAACAGAGGGCGAGAAACAGAGGGCGAGAAACAGAGGGGCTGAAACAGCGGGGCTGAAAGAGACGGGCTGAAACAGAGGGGCAGAAACAGAGGGCGAGAAACAGAGGGCGAGAAACACAGGGGCTGAAACAGACGGGCTGAAACAGTGGGGCTGAAACAGGGGGGCTGAAACAGAGGGCGAGAAACAGAGGGGCTGAAACAGAGGGGCTGAAGCAGAGGGGCTGAATCAGAGGGGCTGAAACAGAGGGCGAGAAACAGTCGGCGAGAAACAGAGGGCGAGAAACAGAGGGGCTGAAACAGAGGGGCTCAAACAGAGGGGCTGAAACAGAGGGCGATAAACAGAGGGCGAGAAACAGAGAGCGAGAAACAGAGGGCGAGAAACAGAGGGCGAGAAACAGAGGGCGAGAAACAGAGGGCGAGAAACAGAGGGCATGAAACAGAGGGGCTGAAACAGAGGGGCTGAAACAGAGGGGCTGAAACAGAGGGGCTGAAACAGAGGGGCTGAAACAGAGGGCGAGAAACAGAGGGGCTGAAACAGAGGGGCTCATACAGAGGGGCTGAAACAGAGGGCGAGAAACAGAGGGGCTGAAACAGAGGGGCTGAAACAGAGGGGCTGAAACAGAGGGCGAGAAACAGAGGGGCTGAAACAGGGGGCGAGAAACAGAGGGGCTGAAACAGAAGGCGAGAAACAGAGGGCGAGAAACAGAGGAGCTGAAACAGAGGGGCTGAAACAGAGGGGCTGAAACAGAGGGGCTGAAACAGAGGGGCTGAAACAGAGGGCGAGAAACAGAGGGGCTGAAACAGAGGGGCTGATACAGAGGGGCTGAAACAGAGGGCGAGAAACAGAGGGCGAGAAGCAGAGGGCGAGAAACAGAGGGGCTGAAACAGAGGGGCTGAAACAGAGGGCGAGAAACAGAGGGCGAGAAACAGAGGGCGAGAAACAGAGGGCGAGAAACAGTGAGCGAGAAACAGAGGGGCTGAAACAGAGGGGCTGAAACAGAGGGGCTGAAACAGAGGGCGAGAAACAGAGAAGCTGAAACAGAGGGGCTGAAACAGAGGGCGAGAAACAGAGAAGCTGAAACAGAGGGGCTGAAACAGAGGGGCTGAAACAGAGGGGCTGAAACAGAGGGGCTGAAACAGAGTGGCTGAAACAGAGGGCGAGAAACAGAGGGGCTGAAACAGAGGGGCTGAAACAGAGGGGCTGAAACAGAGGGGCTGAAACAGAGGGTTTGAACGAGAGGGCGAGAAACAGAGGGCGAGAAACAGAGGGGCTGAAACAGAGGGGCTGATACAGAGAGGCTGAAACAGAGGGGCTGAAACAGAGGGCGAGAAACAGAGGGGCTGAAACAGAGGGGCTGAAACAGAGGGCGAGAAACAGAGGGGCTGAAACAGAGGGGATGAAACAGAGGGGCTGAAACAGAGGGCGAGCAACAGAGGGGCTGAAACAGAGGGCGAGAAACAGAGGGACTGAAACAGAGGGCGAGAAACAGAGGGCGAGAAACAGAGGAGCTGAAACAGAGGGGTTGAAACAGAGGGGCTGAAACAGAGGGGCTGAAACAGAGGGGCTGAAACAGAGGACGAGAAACAGAGGGGCTGAAACAGAGGGGCTGATACAGAGGGGCTGAAACAGAGGGCGAGAAACAGAGGGCGAGAAACAGAGGGCGAGAAACAGAGGGGCTGAAACAGAGGGGCTGAAACAGAGGGGCTGAAACAGAGGGCGAGAAACAGAGGGGCTGAAACAGGGGGCGAGAAACAGAGGGGCTGAAACAGAGGGCGAGAAACAGAGGGCGAGAAACAGAGGAGCTGAAACAGAGGGGCTGAAACAGAGGGGCTGAAACAGAGGGCGAGAAACAGAGGGGCTGAAACAGGGGGCGAGAAACAGAGGGGCTGAAACAGAGGGCGAGAAACAGAGGGCGAGAAACAGAGGAGCTGAAACAGAGGGGCTGAAACAGAGGGGCTGAAACAGAGGGGCTGAAACAGAGGGGCTGAAACAGAGGGCGAGAAACAGAGGGGCTGAAACAGAGGGGCTGATACAGAGGGGCTGAAACAGAGGACGAGAAACAGAGGGCGAGAAACAGAGGGTCTGAAACAGAGGGGCTGAAACAGAGGGCGAGAAACAGAGGGCGAGAAACAGAGGGCGAGAAACAGAGGGCGAGAAACAGTGAGCGAGAAACAGAGGGGCTGAAACAGAGGGGCTGAAACAGAGGGGCTGAAACAGAGGGCGAGAAACAGAGAAGCTGAAACAGAGGGGCTGAAACAGAGGGGCTGAAACAGAGGGGCTGAAACAGAGGGCGAGAAACAGAGGGCGAGAAACAGAGCGCGAGAAACAGAGGGGCTGAAACAGAGGGGCTGAAACAGAGGGGCTGAAACAGAGGGGCTGAAACAGAGGGCGAGAAACAGAGGGGCTGAAACAGAGGGGCTGAAACAGAGGGTTTGAAAGAGAGGGCGAGAAACAGAGGGCGAGAAACAGAGGGGCTGAAACAGAGGGGCTGATACAGAGGGGCTGAAACAGAGGGGCTGAAACAGAGGGCGAGAAACAGAGGGGCTGAAACAGAGGGGCTGAAACAGAGGGCGAGAAACAGAGGGGCTGAAACAGAGGGGCTGAAACAGAGGGGCTGAAACAGAGGGCGAGCAACAGAGGGGCTGAAACAGAGGGCGAGAAACAGAGGGACTGAAACAGAGGGCGAGAAACAGAGGGCGAGAAACAGAGGAGCTGAAACAGAGGGGTTGAAACAGAGGGGCTGAAACAGAGGGGCTGAAACAGAGGGGCTGAAACAGAGGGCGAGAAACAGAGGGGCTGAAACAGAGGGGCTGATACAGAGGGGCTGAAACAGAGGGCGAGAAACAGAGGGCGAGAAACAGAGGGCGAGAAACAGAGCGGCTGAAACAGAGGGGCTGAAACAGAGGGCGAGAAACAGAGGGCGAGAAACAGAGGGCGAGAAACAGTGGGCGAGAAACAGAGAGCGAGAATCACAGGGGCTTCAACAGAGGGGCTGAAACAGGGGGCTGAAACAGAGGGCGAGAAACAGAGAAGCTGAAACAGAGGGGCTGAAACAGAGGGGCTGAAACAGAGGGGCTGAAACAGAGGGCGAGAAACAGAGGGCGAGAAACAGAGCGCGAGAAACAGAGGGTGCTAACAGAGGAGCTGAAACAAAGGGGCTGAAACAGAGGTGCTGAAACAGAGGGCGAGAAACAGAGGGGCTGAAACAGAGGGGCTGAAACAGAGGGGCTGAAACAGAGGGGCTGAAACAGAGGGCGAGAATCACGAGGGGCTGAAACAGAGGGTCTGAAACAGAGGGGCTGAAACAGAGGGGCTGCAACAGAGGGCGAGAAACAGTGGGCGAGAAACAGAGGGCGAGAAACAGAGGGGCTGAAACAGAGGGGCTGAAACATAGGGGCTGAAACAGAGGGCGAGAAACAGAGGGCGAGAAACAGAGGGCGAGAAACAGAGGGCGAGAAACAGAGGGGCTGAAACAGCGGGGCTGAAAGAGACGGGCTGAAACAGAGGGGCAGAAACAGAGGGCGAGAAACAGAGGGCGAGAAACACAGGGGCTGAAACAGACGGGCTGAAACAGTGGGGCTGGAACAGGGGGGCTGAAACAGAGGGCGAGAAACAGAGGGGCTGAAACAGAGGGGCTGAAGCAGAGGGGCTGAATCAGAGGGGCTGAAACAGAGGGCGAGAAACAGTCGGCGAGAAACAGAGGGCGAGAAACAGAGGGGCTGAAACAGAGGGGCTGAAACAGAGGGGCTGAAACAGAGGGCGATAAACAGAGGGCGAGAAACAGAGAGCGAGAAACAGAGGGCGAGAAACAGAGGGCGAGAAACAGAGGGCGAGAAACAGAGGGCGAGAAATAGAGGGCATGAAACAGAGGGGCTGAAACAGAGGTGCTGAAACAGAGGGCGAGAAACAGAGTGCGAGAAACAGAGGGGCTGAAACAGAGGGGCTGATACAGAGGGGCTGAAACAGAGGGGCTGAAACAGAGGGCGAGAAACAGAGGGGCTGAAACAGAGGGCGAGAAACAGAGGGGCTGAAACAGAGGGGCTGAACCAGAGGGGCTGAAACAGAGGGGCTGAAACAGAGGGCGAGAAACAGAGGGGCTGAAACAGAGGGGCTGAAACAGAGGGGCTGAAACAGAGGGCGAGAAACAGAGGGGCTGAAACAGGGGGCGAGAAACAGAGGGGCTGAAACAGAGGGCGAGAAACAGAGGGCGAGAAACAGAGGGCGAGAAACAGAGGGCGAGAAACAGAGGGGCTGAAACAGAGGGGCTGAAACAGAGGGGCTGAAACAGAGGGCGAGAAACAGAGAAGCTGAAACAGAGGAGCTGAAACAGAGGGGCTGAAACAGAGGGGCTGAAACAGAGGGCGAGAAACAGAGGGCGAGAAACAGAGGGCGAGAAACAGAGGGGCTGAAACAGAGGGTCTGAAACAGAGTGCGAGAAACAGAGGGGCTGAAACAGAGGGGCTGAAACAGAGGGGCTGAAACAGAGGGGCTGAAACAGAGGGCGAGAATCAGAGGGGCTGAAACAGAGGGTCTGAAACAGAGGGGCTGAAACAGAGGGGCTGAAACAGAGGGCGAGAAACAGTGGGCGAGAAACAGAGGGCGAGTAACAGAGGGGCTGAAACAGAGGGGCTGAAACAGAGGGGCTGAAACAGAGGGCGAGAAACAGAGGGCGAGAAACAGAGGGCGAGAAACAGAGGGCGAGAAACAGAGGGGCTGAAACAGCGGGGCTGAAAGAGACGGGCTGAAACAGAGGGGCTGAAACAGAGGGCGAGAAACAGAGGGCGAGAAACAGATGGGCTGAAACAGAGGGGCTGATACAGAGGGGCAGAAACAGAGGGGCTGAAACAGGAGGCGAGAAACAGAGGGGCTGAAACAGAGGGCGAGAAACAGAGAAACTAAAAACAGAGGGGCTGAAACAGAGGGGCTGAAACAGAGTGGCTGAAACAGAGGGCGAGAAACAGAGGGCGAGAAACAGAGAGCGAGAAACAGTGGGCGAGAAACAGAGGGGCTGAAACATAGGGGCTGATACAGAGGGGCTGAAACAGAGGGGCTGAAACGGAGTGCGAGAAACAGAGGGGCTGAAACAGAGGGGCTGAAACAGAGGGCGAGAAACAGAGGGGCTGAAACAGTGGGCGAGAAACAGAGGGGCTGAAACAGAGGGGCTGAACCAGAGGGGCTGAAACAGAGGGGCTGAAACAGAGGGCGAGAAACAGAGGGCGAGAAACAGAGAGCGAGAAACAGAGAGCGAGAAACAGAGGGCGAGAAACTGAGGGGCTGAAACAGAGGGGCTGAAACAGAGGGGCTGAAACAGAGGGGCTGAAACAGAGGGGCTGAAACAGAGGGCGAGAAACAGAGGGCGAGAAACAGAGGGCGAGAAACAGAGGGCGAGAAACAGAGAGCGAGAAACAGAGGGGCTGAAACAGAGGGGCTGAAACAGAGGGGCTGAAACAGAGGGGCTGAAAGAGAGGGGCTGAAACAGAGGGCGAGAAACAGAGGGCGAGAAACAGAGCGCGTGAAACAGACGGGCTGAAACAGAGGGGCTGAAACAGAGGGGCTGAAACAGAGGGCGAGAAACAGAGGGGCTGAAACAGAGGGGCTGAAACAGAGGGGCTGAAACAGAGGGGCTGAAACAGAGGGCGAGAATCAGAGGGGCTGAAAGAGAGGGTCTGAAACAGAGGGGCTGAAACAGAGGGGCTGAAACAGAGGGCGAGAAACAGTGGGCGAGAAACAGAGGGCGAGAAACAGAGGGGCTGAAACAGAGGGGCTGAAACATAGGGGCTGAAACAGAGGGCGAGAAACAGAGGGCGAGAAACAGAGGGCGAGAAACAGAGGGCGAGAAACAGATGGGCTGAAACAGCGGGGCTGAAAGAGACGGGCTGAAACAGAGGGGCTGAAACAGAGGGCGAGTAACAGAGGGCGAGAAACAGAGGGGCTGAAACAGAGGGGCTGATACAGAGGGGCAGAAACAGAGGGGCTGAAACAGGAGGCGAGAAACAGAGGGGCTGAAACAGAGGGCGAGAAACAGAGGAACTAAAAACAGAGGGGCTGAAACAGAGGGGCTGAAACAGAGGGGCTGAAACAGAGGGCGAGAAACAGAGGGCGAGAAACAGAGAGCGAGAAACAGTGGGCGAGAAACAGAAGGGCTGAAACATAGGGGCTGATACAGAGGGGCTGAAACAGAGGGGCTGAAACGGAGGGGCTGAAACAGAGGGGCTGAAACAGAGGGCCTGAAACAGAGGGCGAGAAACAGTGGGCGAGAAACAGAGGGCGAGAAACAGAGGGGCTGAAACAGAGTGGCTGAAACTGAGGGGCTGAAACAGAGGGGCTGAAACAGAGGGGCTGAAACAGAGGGCGAGAAACAGAGGGGCTGAAACAGAGGGGCTGAAGCAGAGGGGCTGAAACAGAGGGGCTGAAACAGAGGGCGAGAAACAGTGGGCGAGAAACAGAGGGCGAGAAACAGAGGGGCTGAAACAGAGGGGCTGAAACAGAGGGGCTGAAACAGAGGGCGATAAACAGAGGGCGAGAAACAGAGAGCGAGAAACAGAGGGCGAGAAACAGAGGGCGAGAAACAGAGGGCGAGAAACAGAGGGCGAGAAACAGAGGGCATGAAACAGAAGGGCTGAAACAGAGGTGCTGAAACAGAGGGCGAGAAACAGAGTGCGAGAAACAGAGGGGCTGAAACAGAGGGGCTGATACAGAGGGGCTGAAACAGAGGGGCTGAAACAGAGGGCGAGAAACAGAGGGGCTGAAACAGAGGGCGAGAAACAGAGGGGCTGAAACAGAGGGGCTGAAACAGAGGGCGAGAAACAGAGGGGCTGAAACACAGGGCGAGAAACAGAGGGCGAGAAACAGAGAGCGAGAAACAGAGAGCGAGAAACAGAGGGCGAGAAACTGAGGGGCTGAAACAGAGGGGCTGAAACAGAGGGGCTGAAACAGAGGGGCTGAAACAGAGGGCGTGAAACAGAGTGCGAGAAACAGAGGGGCTGAAACAGAGGGGCTGATACAGAGGGGCTGAAACAGAGGGGCTGAAACAGAGGGCGAGAAACAGAGGGGCTGAAACAGAGGGCGAGAAACAGAGGGGCTGAAACAGAGGGGCTGATACAGAGGGGCAGAACAGAGGGGCTGAAACAGGAGGCGAGAAACAGAGGGGCTGAAACAGAGGGCGAGAAACAGAGGAACTAAAAACAGAGGGGCTGAAACAGAGGGTTTGAAACAGAGGGGCTGAAACAGAGGGCGAGAAACAGAGGGCGAGATACAGAGAGCGAGAAACAGTGGGCGAGAAACAGAGGGGCTGAAACATAGGGGCTGATACAGAGGGGCTGAAACAGAGGGGCTGAAACCGAGGGCGAGAAACAGAGGGGCTGAAACAGAGGGGCTGAAACAGAGGGCGAGAAACAGAGGGGCTGAAACAGAGGGGCTGAAACAGAGGGGCTGAAACAGAGGGCCTGAAACAGAGTGCGAGAAACAGTGGGCGAGAAACAGAGGGCGAGAAACAGAGGGGCTGAAACAGAGGGGCTGAAACATAGGGGCTGAAACAGAGGGCGAGAAACAGATGGCGAGAAACATAGGGCGAGAAACAGAGGGCGAGAAACAGATGGGCTGAAACAGCGGGGCTGAAAGAGACGGGCTGAAACAGAGGGGCTGAAACAGAGGGCGAGAAACAGAGGGCGAGAAACAGAGGGGGTGAAACAGAGGGGCTGATACAGAGGGGCAGAAACAGAGGGGCTGAAACAGGAGGCGAGAAACAGAGGGGCTGAAACAGAGTGCGAGAAACAGAGGAACTAAAAACAGAGGGGCTGAAACAGAGGGGCTGAAACAGAGGGGCTGAAACAGAGGGCGAGAAACAGAGGGCGAGAAACAGAGAGCGAGAAACAGTGGGCGAGAAACAGAAGGGCTAAAACATAGGGGCTGATACAGAGGGGCTGAAACAGAGGGGCTGAAACGGAGGGGCTGAAACAGAGGGGCTGAAACAGAGGGCCTGAAACAGAGGGCGAGAAACAGTGGGCGAGAAACAGAGGGCGAGAAACAGAGGGGCTGAAACAGAGTGGCTGAAACTGAGGGGCTGAAACAGAGGGGCTGAAACAGAGGGCGAGAAACAGAGGGGCTGAAACAGAGGGGCTGAAGCAGAGGGGCTGAAACAGAGGGGCTGAAACAGAGGGCGAGAAACAGTGGGCGAGAAACAGAGGGCGAGAAACAGAGGGGCTGAAACAGAGGGGCTGAAACAGAGGGGCTGAAACAGAGGGCGAGAAACAGAGGGCGAGAAACAGAGGGCGAGAAACAGAGGGCGAGAAACAGAGAGCGAGAAACAGAGGGGCTGAAACAGAGGGGCTGAAACAGAGGGGCTGAAAGAGAGGGGCTGAAACAGAGGGCGAGAAACAGAGGGCGAGAAACAGAGCGCGTGAAACAGACGGGCTGAAACAGAGGGGCTGAAACAGAGGGGCTGAAACAGAGGGCGAGAAACAGAGGGGCTGAAACAGAGGGGCTGAAACAGAGGGGCTGAAACAGAGGGGCTGAAACAGAGGGCGAGAATCAGAGGGGCTGAAAGAGAGGGTCTGAAACAGAGGGGCTGAAACAGAGGGGCTGAAACAGAGGGCGAGAAACAGTGGGCGAGAAACAGAGGGCGAGAAACAGAGGGGCTGAAACAGAGGGGCTGAAACATAGGGGCTGAAACAGAGGGCGAGAAACAGAGGGCGAGAAACAGAGGGCGAGAAACAGAGGGCGAGAAACAGATGGGCTGAAACAGCGGGGCTGAAAGAGACGGGCTGAAACAGAGGGGCTGAAACAGAGGGCGAGTAACAGAGGGCGAGAAACAGAGGGGCTGAAACAGAGGGGCTGATACAGAGGGGCAGAAACAGAGGGGCTGAAACAGGAGGCGAGAAACAGAGGGGCTGAAACAGAGGGCGAGAAACAGAGGAACTAAAAACAGAGGGGCTGAAACAGAGGGGCTGAAACAGAGGGGCTGAAACAGAGGGCGATAAACAGAGGGCGAGAAACAGAGAGCGAGAAACAGAGGGCGAGAAACAGAGGGCGAGAAACAGAGGGCGAGAAACAGAGGGCGAGAAACAGAGGGCATGAAACAGAAGGGCTGAAACAGAGGTGCTGAAACAGAGGGCGAGAAACAGAGTGCGAGAAACAGAGGGGCTGAAACAGAGGGGCTGATACAGAGGGGCTGAAACAGAGGGGCTGAAACAGAGGGCGAGAAACAGAGGGGCTGAAACAGAGGGCGAGAAACAGAGGGGCTGAAACAGAGGGGCTGAAACAGAGGGCGAGAAACAGAGGGGCTGAAACACAGGGCGAGAAACAGAGGGCGAGAAACAGAGAGCGAGAAACAGAGAGCGAGAAACAGAGGGCGAGAAACTGAGGGGCTGAAACAGAGGGGCTGAAACAGAGGGGCTGAAACAGAGGGGCTGAAACAGAGGGCGTGAAACAGAGTGCGAGAAACAGAGGGGCTGAAACAGAGGGGCTGATACAGAGGGGCTGAAACAGAGGGGCTGAAACAGAGGGCGAGAAACAGAGGGGCTGAAACAGAGGGCGAGAAACAGAGGGGCTGAAACAGAGGGGCTGATACAGAGGGGCAGAACAGAGGGGCTGAAACAGGAGGCGAGAAACAGAGGGGCTGAAACAGAGGGCGAGAAACAGAGGAACTAAAAACAGAGGGGCTGAAACAGAGGGTTTGAAACAGAGGGGCTGAAACAGAGGGCGAGAAACAGAGGGCGAGATACAGAGAGCGAGAAACAGTGGGCGAGAAACAGAGGGGCTGAAACATAGGGGCTGATACAGAGGGGCTGAAACAGAGGGGCTGAAACCGAGGGCGAGAAACAGAGGGGCTGAAACAGAGGGGCTGAAACAGAGGGCGAGAAACAGAGGGGCTGAAACAGAGGGGCTGAAACAGAGGGGCTGAAACAGAGGGCCTGAAACAGAGGGCGAGAAACAGTGGGCGAGAAACAGAGGGCGAGAAACAGAGGGGCTGAAACAGAGGGGCTGAAACATAGGGGCTGAAACAGAGGGCGAGAAACAGATGGCGAGAAACATAGGGCGAGAAACAGAGGGCGAGAAACAGATGGGCTGAAACAGCGGGGCTGAAAGAGACGGGCTGAAACAGAGGGGCTGAAACAGAGGGCGAGAAACAGAGGGCGAGAAACAGAGGGGGTGAAACAGAGGGGCTGATACAGAGGGGCAGAAACAGAGGGGCTGAAACAGGAGGCGAGAAACAGAGGGGCTGAAACAGAGTGCGAGAAACAGAGGAACTAAAAACAGAGGGGCTGAAACAGAGGGGCTGAAACAGAGGGGCTGAAACAGAGGGCGAGAAACAGAGGGCGAGAAACAGAGAGCGAGAAACAGTGGGCGAGAAACAGAAGGGCTAAAACATAGGGGCTGATACAGAGGGGCTGAAACAGAGGGGCTGAAACGGAGGGGCTGAAACAGAGGGGCTGAAACAGAGGGCCTGAAACAGAGGGCGAGAAACAGTGGGCGAGAAACAGAGGGCGAGAAACAGAGGGGCTGAAACAGAGTGGCTGAAACTGAGGGGCTGAAACAGAGGGGCTGAAACAGAGGGCGAGAAACAGAGGGGCTGAAACAGAGGGGCTGAAGCAGAGGGGCTGAAACAGAGGGGCTGAAACAGAGGGCGAGAAACAGTGGGCGAGAAACAGAGGGCGAGAAACAGAGGGGCTGAAACAGAGGGGCTGAAACAGAGGGGCTGAAACAGAGGGCGAGAAACAGAGGGCGAGAAACAGAGGGCGAGAAACAGAGGGCGAGAAACAGAGAGCGAGAAACAGAGGGGCTGAAACAGAGGGGCTGAAACAGAGGGGCTGAAAGAGAGGGGCTGAAACAGAGGGCGAGAAACAGAGGGCGAGAAACAGAGCGCGTGAAACAGACGGGCTGAAACAGAGGGGCTGAAACAGAGGGGCTGAAACAGAGGGCGAGAAACAGAGGGGCTGAAACAGAGGGGCTGAAACAGAGGGGCTGAAACAGAGGGGCTGAAACAGAGGGCGAGAATCAGAGGGGCTGAAAGAGAGGGTCTGAAACAGAGGGGCTGAAACAGAGGGGCTGAAACAGAGGGCGAGAAACAGTGGGCGAGAAACAGAGGGCGAGAAACAGAGGGGCTGAAACAGAGGGGCTGAAACATAGGGGCTGAAACAGAGGGCGAGAAACAGAGGGCGA
This sequence comes from Stegostoma tigrinum, assembly GCF_030684315.1. Lineage (NCBI taxonomy): Eukaryota > Metazoa > Chordata > Chondrichthyes > Orectolobiformes > Stegostomatidae > Stegostoma > Stegostoma tigrinum. Next base: position 866,152 of record NW_026728039.1, on the reverse strand, counting down.
GAAACAGAGGGCGAGAAACAGAGGGCGAGAAACAGATGGGCTGAAACAGCGGGGCTGAAAGAGACGGGCTGAAACAGAGGGGCTGAAACAGAGGGCGAGTAACAGAGGGCGAGAAACAGAGGGGCTGAAACAGAGGGGCTGATACAGAGGGGCAGAAACAGAGGGGCTGAAACAGGAGGCGAGAAACAGAGGGGCTGAAACAGAGGGCGAGAAACAGAGGAACTAAAAACAGAGGGGCTGAAACAGAGGGGCTGAAACAGAGGGGCTGAAACAGAGGGCGAGAAACAGAGGGCGAGAAACAGAGAGCGAGAAACAGTGGGCGAGAAACAGAAGGGCTGAAACATAGGGGCTGATACAGAGGGGCTGAAACAGAGGGGCTGAAACGGAGGGGCTGAAACAGAGGGGCTGAAACAGAGGGCCTGAAACAGAGGGCGAGAAACAGTGGGCGAGAAACAGAGGGCGAGAAACAGAGGGGCTGAAACAGAGTGGCTGAAACTGAGGTGCTGAAACAGAGGGGCTGAAACAGAGGGGCTGAAACAGAGGGCGAGAAACAGAGGGGCTGAAACAGAGGGGCTGAAGCAGAGGGGCTGAAACAGAGGGGCTGAAACAGAGGGCGAGAAACAGTGGGCGAGAAACAGAGGGCGAGAAACAGAGGGGCTGAAACAGAGGGGCTGAAACAGAGGGGCTGAAACAGAGGGCGATAAACAGAGGGCGAGAAACAGAGAGCGAGAAACAGAGGGCGAGAAACAGAGGGCGAGAAACAGAGGGCGAGAAACAGAGGGCGAGAAACAGAGGGCATGAAACAGAAGGGCTGAAACAGAGGTGCTGAAACAGAGGGCGAGAAACAGAGTGCGAGAAACAGAGGGGCTGAAACAGAGGGGCTGATACAGAGGGGCTGAAACAGAGGGGCTGAAACAGAGGGCGAGAAACAGAGGGGCTGAAACAGAGGGCGAGAAACAGAGGGGCTGAAACAGAGGGGCTGAAACAGAGGGCGAGAAACAGAGGGGCTGAAACACAGGGCGAGAAACAGAGGGCGAGAAACAGAGAGCGAGAAACAGAGAGCGAGAAACAGAGGGCGAGAAACTGAGGGGCTGAAACAGAGGGGCTGAAACAGAGGTGCTGAAACAGAGGGGCTGAAACAGAGGGCGTGAAACAGAGTGCGAGAAACAGAGGGGCTGAAACAGAGGGGCTGATACAGAGGGGCTGAAACAGAGGGGCTGAAACAGAGGGCGAGAAACAGAGGGGCTGAAACAGAGGGCGAGAAACAGAGGGGCTGAAACAGAGGGGCTGATACAGAGGGGCAGAACAGAGGGGCTGAAACAGGAGGCGAGAAACAGAGGGGCTGAAACAGAGGGCGAGAAACAGAGGAACTAAAAACAGAGGGGCTGAAACAGAGGGGCTGAAACAGAGGGGCTGAAACAGAGGGCGAGAAACAGAGGGCGAGATACAGAGAGCGAGAAACAGTGGGCGAGAAACAGAGGGGCTGAAACATAGGGGCTGATACAGAGGGGCTGAAACAGAGGGGCTGAAACCGAGGGCGAGAAACAGAGGGGCTGAAACAGAGGGGCTGAAACAGAGGGCGAGAAACAGAGGGGCTGAAACAGAGGGGCTGAAACAGAGGGGCTGAAACAGAGGGCCTGAAACAGAGGGCGAGAAACAGTGGGCGAGAAACAGAGTGCGAGAAACAGAGGGGCTGAAACAGAGGGGCTGAAACATAGGGGCTGAAACAGAGGGCGAGAAACAGATGGCGAGAAACATAGGGCGAGAAACAGAGGGCGAGAAACAGATGGGCTGAAACAGCGGGGCTGAAAGAGACGGGCTGAAACAGAGGGGCTGAAACAGAGGGCGAGAAACAGAGGGCGAGAAACAGAGGGGGTGAAACAGAGGGGCTGATACAGAGGGGCAGAAACAGAGGGGCTGAAACAGGAGGCGAGAAACAGAGGGGCTGAAACAGAGTGCGAGAAACAGAGGAACTAAAAACAGAGGGGCTGAAACAGAGGGGCTGAAACAGAGGGGCTGAAACAGAGGGCGAGAAACAGAGGGCGAGAAACAGAGAGCGAGAAACAGTGGGCGAGAAACAGAAGGGCTAAAACATAGGGGCTGATACAGAGGGGCTGAAACAGAGGGGCTGAAACGGAGGGGCTGAAACAGAGGGGCTGAAACAGAGGGCCTGAAACAGAGGGCGAGAAACAGTGGGCGAGAAACAGAGGGCGAGAAACAGAGGGGCTGAAACAGAGTGGCTGAAACTGAGGGGCTGAAACAGAGGGGCTGAAACAGAGGGCGAGAAACAGAGGGGCTGAAACAGAGGGGCTGAAGCAGAGGGGCTGAAACAGAGGGGCTGAAACAGAGGGCGAGAAACAGTGGGCGAGAAACAGAGGGCGAGAAACAGAGGGGCTGAAACAGAGGGGCTGAAACAGAGGGGCTGAAACAGAGGGCGATAAACAGAGGGCGAGAAACAGAGAGCGAGAAACAGAGGGCGAGAAACAGAGGGCGAGAAACAGAGGGCGAGAAACAGAGGGGCTGAAACAGAGGGCATGAAACAGAGGGGCTGAAACAGAGGGGCTGAAACAGAGGCCGAGAAACAGAGTGCGAGAAACAGAGGGGCTGAAACAGAGGGGCTGATACAGAGGGGCTGAAACAGAGGGGCTGAAACAGAGGGCGAGAAACAGAGGGGCTGAAACAGAGGGGCTGATACAGAGGGGCTGAAACAGAGGGGCTGAAACAGAGGGCGAGAAACAGAGGGGCTGAAACAGAGGGCGAGAAACAGAGGGGCTGAAACAGAGGGGCTGAACCAGAGGGGCTGAAACAGAGGGGCTGAAACAGAGGGCGAGAAACAGAGAGCGAGAAACAGAGAGCAAGAAACAGAGAGCGAGAAACAGAGGGCGAGAAACTGAGGGGCTGAAACAGAGGGGCTGAAACAGAGGGGCTGAAACAGAGGGGCTGAAACAGAGGGCGTGAAACAGAGTGCGAGAAACAGAGGGGCTGAAACAGAGGGGCTGATACAGAGGGGCTGAAACAGAGGGGCTGAAACAGAGGGCGAGAAACAGAGGGGCTGAAACAGAGGGCCAGAAACAGAGGGGCTGAAACAGAGGGCGAGAAACAGAGGGGCTGAAACAGAGGGGCTGATACAGAGGGGCAGAAACAGAGGGGCTGAAACAGGAGGCGAGAAACAGAGGGGCTGAAACAGAGGGCGAGAAACATAGGGACTGAAACAGAGGGCGAGAAACAGAGGGCGAGAAACAGAGGAGCTGAAACAGAGGGGTTGAAACAGAGGGGCTGAAACAGAGGGGCTGAAACAGAGGGGCTGAAACAGAGGGCGAGAAACAGAGGGGCTGAAACAGAGGGGCTGATACAGAGGGGCTGAAACAGAGGGCGAGAAACAGAGGGCGAGAAACAGAGGGCGAGAAACAGAGCGGCTGAAACAGAGGGGCTGAAACAGAGGGCGAGAAACAGAGGGCGAGAAACAGAGGGCGAGAAACAGTGGGCGAGAAACAGAGAGCGAGAATCAGAGGGGCTTCAACAGAGGGGCTGAAACAGGGGGCTGAAACAGAGGGCGAGAAACAGATAAGCTGAAACAGAGGGGCTGAAACAGAGGGGCTGAAACAGAGGGGCTGAAACAGAGGGCGAGAAACAGAGGGCGAGAAACAGAGCGCGAGAAACAGAGGGGCTGAAACAGAGGAGCTGAAACAAAGGGGCTGAAACAGAGGGGCTGAAACAGAGGGCGAGAAACAGAGGGGCTGAAACAGAGGGGCTGAAACAGAGGGGCTGAAACAGAGGGGCTGAAACAGAGGGCGAGAATCACGAGGGGCTGAAACAGAGGGTCTGAAACAGAGGGGCTGAAACAGAGGGGCTGCAACAGAGGGCGAGAAACAGTGGGCGAGAAACAGAGGGCGAGAAACAGAGGGGCTGAAACAGAGGGGCTGAAACATAGGGGCTGAAACAGAGGGCGAGAAACAGAGGGCGAGAAACAGAGGGCGAGAAACAGAGGGCGAGAAACAGAGGGGCTGAAACAGCGGGGCTGAAAGAGACGGGCTGAAACAGAGGGGCAGAAACAGAGGGCGAGAAACAGAGGGCGAGAAACACAGGGGCTGAAACAGACGGGCTGAAACAGTGGGGCTGAAACAGGGGGGCTGAAACAGAGGGCGAGAAACAGAGGGGCTGAAACAGAGGGGCTGAAGCAGAGGGGCTGAATCAGAGGGGCTGAAACAGAGGGCGAGAAACAGTCGGCGAGAAACAGAGGGCGAGAAACAGAGGGGCTGAAACAGAGGGGCTGAAACAGAGGGGCTGAAACAGAGGGCGATAAACAGAGGGCGAGAAACAGAGAGCGAGAAACAGAGGGCGAGAAACAGAGGGCGAGAAACAGAGGGCGAGAAACAGAGGGCGAGAAACAGAGGGCATGAAACAGAGGGGCTGAAACAGAGGTGCTGAAACAGAGGGCGAGAAACAGAGTGCGAGAAACAGAGGGGCTGAAACAGAGGGGCTGATACAGAGGGGCTGAAACAGAGGGGCTGAAACAGAGGGCGAGAAACAGAGGGGCTGAAACAGAGGGCGAGAAACAGAGGGGCTGAAACAGAGGGGCTGAACCAGAGGGGCTGAAACAGAGGGGCTGAAACAGAGGGCGAGAAACAGAGGGGCTGAAACAGAGGGGCTGAAACAGAGGGGCTGAAACAGAGGGCGAGAAACAGAGGGGCTGAAACAGGGGGCGAGAAACAGAGGGGCTGAAACAGAGGGCGAGAAACAGAGGGCGAGAAACAGAGGGCGAGAAACAGAGGGCGAGAAACAGAGGGGGTGAAACAGAGGGGCTGAAACAGAGGGCGAGAAACAGAGGGCGAGAAACAGAGGGCGAGAAACCGAGGGCGAGAAACAGTGAGCGAGAAACAGAGGGGCTGAAACAGAGGGGCTGAAACAGAGGGGCTGAAACAGAGGGCGAGAAACAGAGAAGCTGAAACAGAGGAGCTGAAACAGAGGGGCTGAAACAGAGGGGCTGAAACAGAGGGCGAGAAACAGAGGGCGAGAAACAGAGCGCGAGAAACAGAGGGGTTGAAACAGAGGGGCTGAAACAGAGTGCGAGAAACAGAGGGGCTGAAACAGAGGGGCTGAAACAGAGGGGCTGAAACAGAGGGCGAGAATCAGAGGGGCTGAAACAGAGGGTCTGAAACAGAGGGGCTGAAACAGAGGGGCTGAAACAGAGGGCGAGAAACGGTGGGCGAGAAACAGAGGGCGAGTAACAGAGGGGCTGAAACAGAGGGGCTGAAACAGAGGGGCTGAAACAGAGGGCGAGAAACAGAGGGCGAGAAACAGAGGGCGAGAAACAGAGGGCGAGAAACAGAGGGGCTGAAACAGCGGGGCTGAAAGAGACGGGCTGAAACAGAGGGGCTGAAACAGAGGGCGAGAAACAGAGGGCGAGAAACAGATGGGCTGAAACAGAGGGGCTGATACAGAGGGGCAGAAACAGAGGGGCTGAAACAGGAGGCGAGAAACAGAGGGGCTGAAACAGAGGGCGAGAAACAGAGAAACTAAAAACAGAGGGGCTGAAACAGAGGGGCTGAAACAGAGTGGCTGAAACAGAGGGCGAGAAACAGAGGGCGAGAAACAGAGAGCGAGAAACAGTGGGCGAGAAACAGAGGGGCTGAAACATAGGGGCTGATACAGAGGGGCTGAAACAGAGGGGCTGAAACGGAGTGCGAGAAACAGAGGGGCTGAAACAGAGGGGCTGAAACAGAGGGCGAGAAACAGAGGGGCTGAAACAGAGGGCGAGAAACAGAGGGGCTGAAACAGAGGGGCTGAACCAGAGGGGCTGAAACAGAGGGGCTGAAACAGAGGGCGAGAAACAGAGGGCGAGAAACAGAGAGCGAGAAACAGAGAGCGAGAAACAGAGGGCGAGAAACTGAGGGGCTGAAACAGAGGGGCTGAAACAGAGGGGCTGAAACAGAGGGGCTGAAACAGAGGGGCTGAAACAGAGGGCGAGAAACAGAGGGCGAGAAACAGAGGGCGAGAAACAGAGGGCGAGAAACAGAGAGCGAGAAACAGAGGGGCTGAAACAGAGGGGCTGAAACAGAGGGGCTGAAACAGAGGGGCTGAAAGAGAGGGGCTGAAACAGAGGGCGAGAAACAGAGGGCGAGAAACAGAGCGCGTGAAACAGACGGGCTGAAACAAAGGGGCTGAAACAGAGGGGCTGAAACAGAGGGCGAGAAACAGAGGGGCTGAAACAGAGGGGCTGAAACAGAGGGGCTGAAACAGAGGGGCTGAAACAGAGGGCGAGAATCAGAGGGGCTGAAAGAGAGGGTCTGAAACAGAGGGGCTGAAACAGAGGGGCTGAAACAGAGGGCGAGAAACAGTGGGCGAGAAACAGAGGGCGAGAAACAGAGGGGCTGAAACAGAGGGGCTGAAACATAGGGGCTGAAACAGAGGGCGAGAAACAGAGGGCGAGAAACAGAGGGCGAGAAACAGAGGGCGAGAAACAGATGGGCTGAAACAGCGGGGCTGAAAGAGACGGGCTGAAACAGAGGGGCTGAAACAGAGGGCGAGTAACAGAGGGCGAGAAACAGAGGGGCTGAAACAGAGGGGCTGATACAGAGGGGCAGAAACAGAGGGGCTGAAACAGGAGGCGAGAAACAGAGGGGCTGAAACAGAGGGCGAGAAACAGAGGAACTAAAAACAGAGGGGCTGAAACAGAGGGGCTGAAACAGAGGGGCTGAAACAGAGGGCGAGAAACAGAGGGCGAGAAACAGAGAGCGAGAAACAGTGGGCGAGAAACAGAAGGGCTGAAACATAGGGGCTGATACAGAGGGGCTGAAACAGAGGGGCTGAAACGGAGGGGCTGAAACAGAGGGGCTGAAACAGAGGGCCTGAAACAGAGGGCGAGAAACAGTGGGCGAGAAACAGAGGGCGAGAAACAGAGGGGCTGAAACAGAGTGGCTGAAACTGAGGGGCTGAAACAGAGGGGCTGAAACAGAGGGGCTGAAACAGAGGGCGAGAAACAGAGGGGCCGAAACAGAGGGGCTGAAGCAGAGGGGCTGAAACAGAGGGGCTGAAACAGAGGGCGAGAAACAGTGGGCGAGAAACAGAGGGCGAGAAACAGAGGGGCTGAAACAGAGGGGCTGAAACAGAGGGGCTGAAACAGAGGGCGATAAACAGAGGGCGAGAAACAGAGAGCGAGAAACAGAGGGCGAGAAACAGAGGGCGAGAAACAGAGGGCGAGAAACAGAGGGCGAGAAACAGAGGGCATGAAACAGAGGGGCTGAAACAGAGGTGCTGAAACAGAGGGCGAGAAACAGAGTGCGAGAAACAGAGGGGCTGAAACAGAGGGGCTGATACAGAGGGGCTGAAACAGAGGGGCTGAAACAGAGGGCGAGAAACAGAGGGGCTGAAACAGAGGGCGAGAAACAGAGGGGCTGAAACAGAGGGGCTGGACCAGAGGGGCTGAAACAGAGGGGCTGAAACACAGGGCGAGAAACAGAGGGCGAGAAACAGAGAGCTAGAAACAGAGAGCGAGAAACAGAGGGCGAGAAACTGAGGGGCTGAAACAGAGGGGCTGAAACAGAGGGGCTGAAACAGAGGGGCTGAAACAGAGGGCGTGAAACAGAGTGCGAGAAACAGAGGGGCTGAAACAGAGGGGCTGATACAGAGGGGCTGAAACAGAGGGGCTGAAACAGAGGGCGAGAAACAGAGGGGCTGAAACAGAGGGCGAGAAACAGAGGGGCTGAAACAGAGGGGCTGATACAGAGGGGCAGAACAGAGGGGCTGAAACAGGAGGCGAGAAACAGAGGGGCTGAAACAGAGGGCGAGAAACAGAGGAACTAAAAACAGAGGGGCTGAAACAGAGGGGCTGAAACAGAGGGGCTGAAACAGAGGGCGAGAAACAGAGGGCGAGATACAGAGAGCGAGAAACAGTGGGCGAGAAACAGAGGGGCTGAAACATAGGGGCTGATACAGAGGGGCTGAAACAGAGGGGCTGAAACGGAGGGCGAGAAACAGAGGGGCTGAAACAGAGGGGCTGAAACAGAGGGCGAGAAACAGAGGGGCTGAAACAGAGGGGCTGAAACAGAGGGGCTGAAACAGAGGGCCTGAAACAGAGGGCGAGAAACAGTGGGCGAGAAACAGAGGGCGAGAAACAGAGGGGCTGAAACAGAGGGGCTGAAACATAGGGGCTGAAACAGAGGGCGAGAAACAGATGGCGAGAAACATAGGGCGAGAAACAGAGGGCGACAAACAGATGGGCTGAAACAGCGGGGCTGAAAGAGACGGGCTGAAACAGAGGGGCTGAAACAGAGGGCGAGAAACAGAGGGCGAGAAACAGAGGGGGTGAAACAGAGGGGCTGATACAGAGGGGCAGAAACAGAGGGGCTGAAACAGGAGGCGAGAAACAGAGGGGCTGAAACAGAGTGCGAGAAACAGAGGAACTAAAAACAGAGGGGCTGAAACAGAGGGGCTGAAACAGAGGGGCTGAAACAGAGGGCGAGAAACAGAGGGCGAGAAACAGAGAGCGAGAAACAGTGGGCGAGAAACAGAAGGGCTGAAACATAGGGGCTGATACAAAGGGGCTCAAACAGAGGGGCTGAAACGGAGGGGCTGAAACAGAGGGGCTGAAACAGAGGGCCTGAAACAGAGGGCGAGAAACAGTGGGCGAGAAACAGAGGGCGAGAAACAGAGGGGCTGAAACAGAGTGGCTGAAACTGAGGGGCTGAAACAGAGGGGCTGAAACAGAGGGGCTGAAACAGAGGGCGAGAAACAGAGGGGCTGAAACAGAGGGGCTGAAGCAGAGGGGCTGAAACAGAGGGGCTGAAACAGAGGGCGAGAAACAGTGGGCGAGAAACAGAGGGCGAGAAACAGAGGGGCTGAAACAGAGGGGCTGAAACAGAGGGGCTGAAACAGAGGGCGATAAACAGAGGGCGAGAAACAGAGAGCGAGAAACAGAGGGCGAGAAACAGAGGGCGAGAAACAGAGGGCGAGAAACAGAGGGGCTGAAACAGAGGGCATGAAACAGAGGGGCTGAAACAGAGGGGCTGAAACAGAGGCCGAGAAACAGAGTGCGAGAAACAGAGGGGCTGAAACAGAGGGGCTGATACAGAGGGGCTGAAACAGAGGGGCTGAAACAGAGGGCGAGAAACAGAGGGGCTGAAACAGAGGGCGAGAAACAGAGGGGCTGAAACAGAGGGGCTGAACCAGAGGGGCTGAAACAGAGGGGCTGAAACAGAGGGCGAGAAACAGAGAGCGAGAAACAGAGAGCAAGAAACAGAGAGCGAGAAACAGAGGGCGAGAAACTGAGGGGCTGAAACAGAGGGGCTGAAACAGAGGGGCTGAAACAGAGGGGCTGAAACAGAGGGCGTGAAACAGAGTGCGAGAAACAGAGGGGCTGAAACAGAGGGGCTGATACAGAGGGGCTGAAACAGAGGGGCTGAAACAGAGGGCGAGAAACAGAGGGGCTGAAACAGAGGGCCAGAAACAGAGGGGCTGAAACAGAGGGCGAGAAACAGAGGGGCTGAAACAGAGGGGCTGATACAGAGGGGCAGAAACAGAGGGGCTGAAACAGGAGGCGAGAAACAGAGGGGCTGAAACAGAGGGCGAGAAACAGAGGAACTAAAAACAGAGGGGCTGAAACAGAGGGGCTGAAACAGAGGGGCTGAAACAGAGGGCGAGAAACAGAGGGCGAGATACAGAGAGCGAGAAACAGTGGGCGAGAAACAGAGGGGCTGAAACATATGGGCTGATACAGAGGGGCTGAAACAGAGGGGCTGAAACGGAGGGCGAGAAACAGAGGGGCTGAAACGGAGGGGCTGAAACAGAGGGCGAGAAACAGAGGGGCTGAAACAGAGGGGCTGAAACAGAGGGGCTGAAACAGAGGGCCTGAAACAGAGGGCGAGAAACAGTGGGCGAGAAACAGAGGGCGAGAAACAGAGGGGCTGAAACAGAGTGGCTGAAACAGAGGGGCTGAAACAGAGGGGCTGAAACAGAGGGGCTGAAACTGAGGGCGAGAAACAGAGGGGCTGAAACAGAGGGGCTGAAGCAGAGGGGCTGAAACAGAGGGGCTGAAACAGAGGGCGAGAAACAGTGGGCGAGAAACAGAGGGCGAGAAACAGAGGGGCTGAAACAGAGGGGCTGAAACATAGGGGCTGAAACAGAGGGCGAGAAACAGAGGGCGAGAAACAGAGGGCGAGAAACAGAGGGGCTGAAACAGAGGGGCTGAAACAGAGGGCGAGAAACAGAGGAACTAAAAACAGAGGGGCTGAAACAGAGGGGCTGAAACAGAGGGGCTGAAACAGAGGGCGAGAAACAGAGGGCGAGAAACAGAGAGCGAGGAACAGTGGGCGAGAAACAGATGAATTGAAACAGAGGGGTTGAAACAGAGGGGCTGAAACAGAGGGGCTGAAACAGAGGGGCTGAAACAGAGGGCGAGAAACAGAGGGGCTGAAACAGAGGGGCTGATACAGAGGGGCTGAAACAGAGGGCGAGAGACAGAGGGCGAGAAACAGAGGGCGAGAAACAGAGGGGCTGAAACAGAGGGGCTGAAACAGAGGGGCTGAAACAGAGGGCGAGAAACAGAGGGGCTGAAACAGGGGGCGAGAAACAGAGGGGCTGAAACAGAGGGCGAGCAACAGAGGGCGAGAAACAGAGGAGCTGAAACAGAGGGGCTGAAACAGAGGGGCTGAAACAGAGGGGCTGAAACAGAGGGGCTGAAACAGAGGGCGAGAAACAGAGGGGCTGAAACAGAGGGGCTGATACAGAGGGGCTGAAACAGGGGGCGAGAAACAGAGGGCGAGAAACAGAGGTTCTGAAACAGAGGGGCTGAAACAGAGGGCGAGAAACAGAGGGCGAGAAACAGAGGGCGAGAAACAGAGGGCGAGAAACAGTGAGCGAGAAACAGAGGGGCTGAAACAGAGGGGCTGAAACAGAGGGCGAGAAACAGAGGGCGAGAAACAGAGGGCGAGAAACAGAGGGAGAGAAACAGAGGGGCTGAAACAGAGGGCGAGAAACAGAGGGCGAGAAACAGAGGGGCTGAAACAGAGGGGCTGATACAGAGGGGCTGAAACAGAGGGGCTGAAACAGGAGGCGAGAAACAGAGGGGCTGAAACAGAGGGCGAGAAACAGAGGGGCTAAAAACAGAGGGGCTGAAACAGAGGGCGAGAAACAGAGGGCGAGAAACAGATAGCGCGGAACAGAGGGCGAGAAAAACAGTGGCTGAAACAGAGGGGCTGATACAGAGGGGCTGAAACAGAGGGACTGAAACAGAGGGCGAGAAACAGAGGTGCTGAAACAGAGGGGCTGAAACAGAGGGCGAGAAACAGAGGGGCTGAAACAGAGGGGCTGAACCAGAGGGGCTGAAACAGAGGGGCTGAAACAGAGGGCGAGAAACAGTGGGCGAGAAACAGAGGGGCTGAAACAGAGGGACTGAAACAGAGGGCGAGAAACAGAGGGGCTGAAACAGAGGGGCTGAAACAGAGGGCGAGAAACAGAGGGGCTGAAACAGAGGGGCTGAAACAGAGGGGCTGAAACAGAGGGGCTGAAACAGAGGGCGAGAAACAGTGGGCGAGAAACAGAGGGCGAGAAACAGAGGGGCTGAAACAGAGGGGCTGAAACAGAGAGGCTGAAACAGAGGGCGAGAAACAGAGGGAGAGAAACAGAAAGCGAGAAACAGAGGGCGAGAAACAGAGGGCGAGAAACAGAGGGCGATAAACAGAGGGGCTGAAACAGAGGGGCTGAAAGAGAGGGGCTGAAACAGAGGGGCTGAAACAGAGGGCTAGAAACAGAGGGCGAGAAACAGAGGGGCTGAAACAGAGGGGCTGATACAGAGGTGCTGAAACAGAGGGGCTGAAACAGAGGGCGAGAAACAGAAGTGCTGAAACAGATGGCGAGAAACAGAGGGGCTGAAACAGAGGGGCTGAACCAGAGGGGCTGAAACAGAGGGGCTGAAACACAGGGCGAGAAACAGAGGGCGAGAAACAGAGAGCGAGAAACAGAGGGCTAGAAACAAAGGGCGAGAAACAGTAGGGCTGAAACAGAGGGGCTGAAACAGAGGGGCTGATACAGAGGGGCTGAAACAGAGGGCGAGAAACAGAGGGCGAGAAACAGAGGGCGAGAAACAGAGAGCGAGAAACAGAGGGACTGAAACTGAGGGGCTGAAACAGAGGGCGAGAAACAGAGAGGCTGCAACAGAGGGGCTGAAACAGAGGGGCTGAAACAGAGGGGCTGAAACAGAGGGGCTGAAACAGAGGGCGAGAAACAGTGGGGCTGAACCAGAGGGCGAGAAACAGAGGGGCTGAAACAGAGGGGCTGAAACAGAGGGGCTGAAACAGAGGGCGATAAACAGAGGGCGAGAAACAGAGAGCGAGAAACAGAGGGCGAGAAACAGAGGGCGAGAAACAGAGGGCGAGAAACAGAGGGGCTGAAACAGAGGGCATGAAACAGAGGGGCTGAAACAGAGGGGCTGAAACAGAGGCCGAGAAACAGAGTGCGAGAAACAGAGGGGCTGAAACAGAGGGGCTGATACAGAGGGGCTGAAACAGAGGGGCTGAAACAGAGGGCGAGAAACAGAGGGGCTGAAACAGAGGGCGAGAAACAGAGGGGCTGAAACAGAGGGGCTGAACCAGAGGGGCTGAAACAGAGGGGCTGAAACAGAGGGCGAGAAACAGAGGGCGAGAAACAGAGAGCAAGAAACAGAGAGCGAGAAACAGAGGGCGAGAAACTGAGGGGCTGAAACAGAGGGGCTGAAACAGAGGGGCTGAAACAGAGGGGCTGAAACAGAGGGTGTGAAATAGAGTGCGAGAAACAGAGGGGCTGAAACAGAGGGGCTGATACAGAGGGGCTGAAACAGAGGGGCTGAAACAGAGGGCGAGAAACAGAGGGGCTGAAACAGAGGGCGAGAAACAGAGGGGCTGAAACAGAGGGCGAGAAACAGAGGGGCTGAAACAGAGGGGCTGATACAGAGGGGCAGAAACAGAGGGGCTGAAACAGGAGGCGAGAAACAGAGGGGCTGAAACAGAGGGCGAGAAACAGAGGAACTAAAAACAGAGGGGCTGAAACAGAGGGGCTGAAACAGAGGGGCTGAAACAGAGGGCGAGAAACAGAGGGCGAGATACAGAGAGCGAGAAACAGTGGGCGAGAAACAGAGGGGCTGAAACATATGGGCTGATACAGAGGGGCTGAAACAGAGGGGCTGAAACGGAGGGCGAGAAACAGAGGGGCTGAAACGGAGGGGCTGAAACAGAGGGCGAGAAACAGAGGGGCTGAAACAGAGGGGCTGAAAAAGAGGGGCTGAAACAGAGGGCCTGAAACAGAGGGCGAGAAACAGTGGGCGAGAAACAGAGGGCGAGAAACAGAGGGGCTGAAACAGAGTGGCTGAAACAGAGGGGCTGAAACAGAGGGGCTGAAACAGAGGGGCTGAAACTGAGGGTGAGAAACAGAGGGGCTGAAACAGAGGGGCTGAAGCAGAGGGGCTGAAACAGAGGGGCTGAAACAGAGGGCGAGAAACAGTGGGCGAGAAACAGAGGGCGAGAAACAGAGGGGCTGAAACAGAGGGGCTGAAACATAGGGGCTGAAACAGAGGGCGAGAAACAGAGGGCGAGAAACAGAGGGCGAGAAACAGAGGGGCTGAAACAGCGGGGCTGAAAGAGACGGGCTGAAACAGAGGGGCTGAAACAGAGGGCGAGAAACAGAGGAACTAAAAACAGAGGGGCTGAAACAGAGGGCCTGAAACAGAGGGGCTGAAACAGAGGGCGAGAAACAGAGGGCGAGAAACAGAGAGCGAGGAACAGTGGGCGAGAAACAGAGGAGCTGAAACTGAGGGGTTGAAACAGAGGGGCTGAAACAGAGGGGCTGAAACAGAGGGGCTGAAACAGAGGGCGAGAAACAGAGGGGCTGAAACAGAGGGGCTGATACAGAGGGGCTGAAACAGAGGGCGAGAAACAGAGGGCGAGAAACAGAGGGCGAGAAACAGAGGGGCTGAAACAGAGGGGCTGAAACAGAGGGGCTGAAACAGAGGGCGAGAAACAGAGGGGCTGAAACAGGGGGCGAGAAACAGAGGGGCTGAAACAGAGGGCGAGAAACAGAGGGCGAGAAACAGAGGAGCTGAAACAGAGGGGCTGAAACAGAGGGGCTGAAACAGAGGGGCTGAAACAGAGGGGCTGAAACAGAGGGCGAGTAACAGAGGGGCTGAAACAGAGGGGCTGATACAGAGGGGCTGAAACAGGGGGCGAGAAACAGAGGGCGAGAAACAGAGGGTCTGAAACAGAGGGGCTGAAACAGAGGGCGAGAAACAGAGGGCGAGAAACAGAGGGCGAGAAACAGAGGGCGAGAAACAGTGAGCGAGAAACAGAGGGGCTGAAACAGAGGGGCTGAAACAGAGGGCGAGAAACAGAGGGCGAGAAACAGAGGGAGAGAAACAGAGGGGCTGAAACAGAGGGCGAGAAACAGAGGGCGAGAAACAGAGGGGCTGAAACAGAGGGGCTGATACAGAGGGGCTGAAACAGAGGGGCTGAAACAGGAGGCGAGAAACAGAGGGGCTGAAACAGAGGGCGAGAAACAGAGGGGCTAAAAACAGAGGGGCTGAAACAGAGGGCGAGAAACAGAGGGCGAGAAACAGATAGCGCGGAACAGAGGGCGAGAAAAACAGTGGCTGAAACAGAGGAGCTGATACAGAGGGGCTGAAACAGAGGGACTGAAACAGAGGGCGAGAAACAGAGGTGCTGAAACAGAGGGGCTGAAACAGAGGGCGAGAAACAGAGGGGCTGAAACAGAGGGGCTGAACCAGAGGGGCTGAAACAGAGGGGCTGAAACAGAGGGCGAGAAACAGTGGGCGAGAAACAGAGGGGCTGAAACAGAGGGACTGAAACAGAGGGCGAGAAACAGAGGGGCTGAAACAGAGGGGCTGAAACAGAGGGCGAGAAACAGAGGGGCTGAAACAGAGGGGCTGAAACAGAGGGGCTGAAACAGAGGGGCTGAAACAGAGGGCGAGAAACAGTGGGCGAGAAACAGAGGGCGAGAAACAGAGGGGCTGAAACAGAGGGGCTGAAACAGAGGGGCTGAAACAGAGGGCGAGAAACAGAGGGAGAGAAACAGAAAGCGAGAAACAGAGGGCGAGAAACAGAGGGCGAGAAACAGAGGGCGATAAACAGAGGGGCTGAAACAGAGGGGCTGAAAGAGAGGGGCTGAAACAGAGGGGCTGAAACAGAGGGCTAGAAACAGAGGGCGAGAAACAGAGGGGCTGAAACAGAGGGGCTGATACAGAGGGGCTGAAACAGAGGGGCTGAAACAGAGGGCGAGAAACAGAAGTGCTGAAACAGATGGCGAGAAACAGAGGGGCTGAAACAGAGGGGCTGAACCAGAGGGGCTGAAACAGAGGGGCTGAAACACAGGGCGAGAAACAGAGGGCGAGAAACAGAGAGCGAGAAACAGAGGGCTAGAAACAAAGGGCGAGAAACAGTAGGGCTGAAACAGAGGGGCTGAAACAGAGGGGCTGATACAGAGGGGCTGAAACAGAGGGCGAGAAACAGAGGGCGAGAAACAGAGGGCGAGAAACAGAGAGCGAGAAACAGAGGGGCTGAAACTGAGGGGCTGAAACAGAGGGCGAGAAACAGAGAGGCTGCAACAGAGGGGCTGAAACAGAGGGGCTGAAACAGAGGTGCTGAAACAGAGGGCGAGGAACAGAGGGCGAGAAACAGAGGGCGAGAAACAGAGGGGCTGAAACAGAGGAGCTGAAACAGAGGGGCTGAAAGAGACGGGCTGAAAGAGACGGGCTGAAACAGAGGGGCTGAAACAGAGGTCGAGAAACAGAGGGCGAGAAACAGAGGGGCTGAAACAGAGGGGCTGATACAGTGGGGCTGAAACAGAGGGGATGAAACAGGAGGCGAGAAACAGAGGGGCTGAAACAGAGGGGCTGAAACAGAGGGGCTGAAACAGAGGTGCTGAAACAGAGGGCGAGAAACAGAGGGCGTGAAACAGAGGGAGAGAAACAGAGGGGCTGAAACAGAGGGCGAGAAACAGAGGGCGAGAAACAGAGGGGCTGAAACAGAGGGGCTGATACAGAGGGGCTGAAACAGAGGGGCTGAAACAGGAGGCGAGAAACAGAGGGGCTGAAACAGAGGGCGAGAAACAGAGGGGCTAAAAACAGAGGGGCTGAAACAGAGGGCGAGAAACAGAGGGCGAGAAACAGAGGGGCTGAAACAGAGGGGCTGAAACAGAGGGGCTGATACAGAGGGGCTGAAACAGAGGGACTGAAACAGAGGGCGAGAAACAGAGGTGCTGAAACAGAGGGGCTGAAACAGAGGGCGAGAAACAGAGGGGCTGAAACAGAGGGGCTGAACCAGAGGGGCTGAAACAGAGGGGCTGAAACAGAGGGCGAGAAACAGTGGGCGAGAAACAGAGGGGCTGAAACAGAGGGACTGAAACAGAGGGCGAGAAACAGAGGGGCTGAAACAGAGGGGCTGAAACAGAGGGCGAGAAACAGAGGGGCTGAAACAGAGGGGCTGAAACAGAGGGGCTGAAACAGAGGGGCTGAAACAGAGGGCGAGAAACAGTGGGCGAGAAACAGAGGGCGAGAAACAGAGGGGCTGAAACAGAGGGGCTGAAACAGAGGGGCTGAAACAGAGGGCGAGAAACAGAGGGAGAGAAACAGAAAGCGAGAAACAGAGGGCGAGAAACAGAGGGCGAGAAACAGAGGGCGATAAACAGAGGGGCTGAAACAGAGGGGCTGAAAGAGAGGGGCTGAAACAGAGGGGCTGAAACAGAGGGCTAGAAACAGAGGGCGAGAAACAGAGGGGCTGAAACAGAGGGGCTGATACAGAGGGGCTGAAACAGAGGGGCTGAAACAGAGGGCGAGAAACAGAGGGGCTGAAACAGATGGCGAGAAACAGAGGGGCTGAAACAGAGGGGCTGAACCAGAGGGGCTGAAACAGAGGGGCTGAAACACAGGGCGAGAAACAGAGGGCGAGAAACAGAGAGCGAGAAACAGAGGGCTAGAAACAAAGGGCGAGAAACAGTAGGGCTGAAACAGAGGGGCTGAAACAGAGGGGCTGATACAGAGGGGCTGAAACAGAGGGCGAGAAACAGAGGGCGAGAAACAGAGGGCGAGAAACAGAGAGCGAGAAACAGAGGGGCTGAAACTGAGGGGCTGAAACAGAGGGCGAGAAACAGAGAGGCTGCAACAGAGGGGCTGAAACAGAGGGGCTGAAACAGAGGTGCTGAAACAGAGGGCGAGGAACAGAGGGCGAGAAACAGAGGGCGAGAAACAGAGGGGCTGAAACAGAGGAGCTGAAACAGAGGGGCTGAAAGAGACGGGCTGAAAGAGACGGGCTGAAACAGAGGGGCTGAAACAGAGGTCGAGAAACAGAGGGCGAGAAACAGAGGGGCTGAAACAGAGGGGCTGATACAGTGGGGCTGAAACAGAGGGGATGAAACAGGAGGCGAGAAACAGAGGGGCTGAAACAGAGGGGCTGAAACAGAGGGGCTGAAACAGAGGTGCTGAAACAGAGGGCGAGAAACAGAGGGCGTGAAACAGAGGGAGAGAAACAGAGGGGCTGAAACAGAGGGCGAGAAACAGAGGGCGAGAAACAGAGGGGCTGAAACAGAGGGGCTGATACAGAGGGGCTGAAACAGAGGGGCTGAAACAGGAGGCGAGAAACAGAGGGGCTGAAACAGAGGGCGAGAAACAGAGGGGCTAAAAACAGAGGGGCTGAAACAGAGGGCGAGAAACAGAGGGCGAGAAACAGAGGGGCTGAAACAGAGGGGCTGAAACAGAGGGGCTGATACAGAGGGGCTGAAACAGAGGGACTGAAACAGAGGGCGAGAAACAGAGGTGCTGAAACAGAGGGGCTGAAACAGAGGGCGAGAAACAGAGGGGCTGAAACAGAGGGGCTGAACCAGAGGGGCTGAAACAGAGGGGCTGAAACAGAGGGCGAGAAACAGTGGGCGAGAAACAGAGGGGCTGAAACAGAGGGACTGAAACAGAGGGCGAGAAACAGAGGGGCTGAAACAGAGGGGCTGAAACAGAGGGCGAGAAACAGAGGGGCTGAAACAGAGGGGCTGAAACAGAGGGGCTGAAACAGAGGGGCTGAAACAGAGGGCGAGAAACAGTGGGCGAGAAACAGAGGGCGAGAAACAGAGGGGCTGAAACAGAGGGGCTGAAACAGAGGGGCTGAAACAGAGGGCGAGAAACAGAGGGAGAGAAACAGAAAGCGAGAAACAGAGGGCGAGAAACAGAGGGCGAGAAACAGAGGGCGATAAACAGAGGGGCTGAAACAGAGGGGCTGAAAGAGAGGGGCTGAAACAGAGGGGCTGAAACAGAGGGCTAGAAACAGAGGGCGAGAAACAGAGGGGCTGAAACAGAGGGGCTGATACAGAGGGGCTGAAACAGAGGGGCTGAAACAGAGGGCGAGAAACAGAGGGGCTGAAACAGATGGCGAGAAACAGAGGGGCTGAAACAGAGGGGCTGAACCAGAGGGGCTGAAACAGAGGGGCTGAAACAGAGGGCGAGAAACAGAGGGCGAGAAACAGAGAGCGAGAAACAGTGGGCGAGAAACAGAAGGGCTGAAACATAGGGGCTGATACAGAGGGGCTGAAACAGAGGGGCTGAAACGGAGGGGCTGAAACAGAGGGGCTGAAACAGAGGGGCTGAAACAGAGGGCGAGAATCAGAGGTGCTGAAAGAGAGGGTCTGAAACAGAGGGGCTGAAACAGAGGGGCTGAAACAGAGGGCGAGAAACAGTGGGCGAGAAACAGAGGGCGAGAAACAGAGGGGCTGAAACAGAGGGGCTGATACAGTGGGGCTGAAACAGAGGGGATGAAACAGGAGGCGAGAAACAGAGGGGCTGAAACAGAGGGGCTGAAACAGAGGGGCTGAAACAGAGCGCGTGAAACAGACGGGCTGAAACAGAGGGGCTGAAACAGAGGGGCTGAAACAGAGGGCGAGAAACAGAGGGGCTGAAACAGAGGGGCTGAAACAGAGGGGCTGAAACAGAGGGGCTGAAACAGAGGGAGAGAATCAGAGGGGCTGAAAGAGAGGGTCTGAAACAGAGGGGCTGAAACAGAGGGGCTGAAACAGAGGGCGAGAAACAGTGGGCGAGAAACAGAGGGCGAGAAACAGAGGGGCTGAAACAGAGGGGCTGAAACATAGGGGCTGAAACAGAGGGCGAGAAACAGAGGGCGAGAAACAGAGGGCGAGAAACAGAGGGCGAGAAACAGAGGGGCTGAAACAGAGGGCGAGAAACAGAGGGCGAGAAACAGAGGGGCTGAAACAGAGGGGCTGAAACAGAGGGGCTGATACAGAGGGGCTGAAACAGAGGGACTGAAACAGAGGGCGAGAAACAGAGGTGCTGAAACAGAGGGGCTGAAACAGAGGGCGAGAAACAGAGGGGCTGAAACAGAGGGGCTGAACCAGAGGGGCTGAAACAGAGGGGCTGAAACAGAGGGCGAGAAACAGTGGGCGAGAAACAGAGGGGCTGAAACAGAGGGACTGAAACAGAGGGCGAGAAACAGAGGGGCTGAAACAGAGGGGCTGAAACAGAGGGCGAGAAACAGAGGGGCTGAAACAGAGGGGCTGAAACAGAGGGGCTGAAACAGAGGGGCTGAAACAGAGGGCGAGAAACAGTGGGCGAGAAACAGAGGGCGAGAAACAGAGGGGCTGAAACAGAGGGGCTGAAACAGAGGGGCTGAAACAGAGGGCGAGAAACAGAGGGAGAGAAACAGAAAGCGAGAAACAGAGGGCGAGAAACAGAGGGCGAGAAACAGAGGGCGATAAACAGAGGGGCTGAAACAGAGGGGCTGAAAGAGAGGGGCTGAAACAGAGGGGCTGAAACAGAGGGCTAGAAACAGAGGGCGAGAAACAGAGGGGCTGAAACAGAGGGGCTGATACAGAGGGGCTGAAACAGAGGGGCTGAAACAGAGGGCGAGAAACAGAGGGGCTGAAACAGATGGCGAGAAACAGAGGGGCTGAAACAGAGGGGCTGAACCAGAGGGGCTGAAACAGAGGGGCTGAAACAGAGGGCGAGAAACAGAGGGCGAGAAACAGAGAGCGAGAAACAGTGGGCGAGAAACAGAAGGGCTGAAACATAGGGGCTGATACAGAGGGGCTGAAACAGAGGGGCTGAAACGGAGGGGCTGAAACAGAGGGGCTGAAACAGAGGGGCTGAAACAGAGGGCGAGAATCAGAGGTGCTGAAAGAGAGGGTCTGAAACAGAGGGGCTGAAACAGAGGGGCTGAAACAGAGGGCGAGAAACAGTGGGCGAGAAACAGAGGGCGAGAAACAGAGGGGCTGAAACAGAGGGGCTGATACAGTGGGGCTGAAACAGAGGGGATGAAACAGGAGGCGAGAAACAGAGGGGCTGAAACAGAGGGGCTGAAACAGAGGGGCTGAAACAGAGCGCGTGAAACAGACGGGCTGAAACAGAGGGGCTGAAACAGAGGGGCTGAAACAGAGGGCGAGAAACAGAGGGGCTGAAACAGAGGGGCTGAAACAGAGGGGCTGAAACAGAGGGGCTGAAACAGAGGGAGAGAATCAGAGGGGCTGAAAGAGAGGGTCTGAAACAGAGGGGCTGAAACAGAGGGGCTGAAACAGAGGGCGAGAAACAGTGGGCGAGAAACAGAGGGCGAGAAACAGAGGGGCTGAAACAGAGGGGCTGAAACATAGGGGCTGAAACAGAGGGCGAGAAACAGAGGGCGAGAAACAGAGGGCGAGAAACAGAGGGCGAGAAACAGATGGGCTGAAACAGCGGGGCTGAAAGAGACGGGCTGAAACACAGGGGCTGAAACAGAGGGCGAGTAACAGAGGGCGAGAAACAGAGGGGCTGAAACAGAGGGGCTGATACAGAGGGGCAGAAACAGAGGGGCTGAAACAGGAGGCGAGAAACAGAGGGGCTGAAACAGAGGGCGAGAAACAGAGGAACTAAAAACAGAGGGGCTGAAACAGAGGGGCTGAAACAGAGGGGCTGAAACAGAGGGCGAGAAACAGAGGGCGAGAAACAGAGAGCGAGAAACAGTGGGCGAGAAACAGAAGGGCTGAAACATAGGGGCTGATACAGAGGGGCTGAAACAGAGGGGCTGAAACGGAGGGGCTGAAACAGAGGGGCTGAAACAGAGGGCCTGAAACAGAGGGCGAGAAACAGTGGGCGAGAAACAGAGGGCGAGAAACAGAGGGGCTGAAACAGAGTGGCTGAAACTGAGGGGCTGAAACAGAGGGGCTGAAACAGAGGGGCTGAAACAGAGGGCGAGAAACAGAGGGGCTGAAACAGAGGGGCTGAAGCAGAGGGGCTGAAACAGAGGGTCTGAAACAGAGGGCGAGAAACAGTGGGCGAGAAACAGAGGGCGAGAAACAGAGGGGCTGAAACAGAGGGGCTGAAACAGAGGGGCTGAAACAGAGGGCGATAAACAGAGGGCGAGAAACAGAGAGCGAGAAACAGAGGGCGAGAAACAGAGGGCGGGAAACAGAGGGCGAGAAACAGAGGGCGAGAAACAGAGTGCGAGAAACAGAGGGGCTGAAACAGAGGGGCTGATACAGAGGGGCTGAAACAGAGGGGCTGAAACAGAGGGCGAGAAACAGAGGGGCTGAAACAGAGGGCGAGAAACAGAGGGGCTGAAACAGAGGGGCTGAACCAGAGGGGCTGAAACAGAGGGGCTGAAACACAGGGCGAGAAACAGAGGGCGAGAAACAGAGAGCGAGAAACAGAGAGGGAGAAACAGAGGGCGAGAAACTGAGGGGCTGAAACAGAGGGGCTGAAACAGTGGGGCTGAAACAGAGGGGCTGAAACAGAGGGCGTGAAACAGAGTGCGAGAAACAGAGGGGCTGAAACAGAGGGGCTGATACAGAGGGGCTGAAACAGAGGGGCTGAAACAGAGGGCGAGAAACAGAGGGGCTGAAACAGAGGGCGAGAAACAGAGGGGCTGAAACAGAGGGGCTGATACAGTTGGGCAGAAACAGAGGGGCTGAAACAGGAGGCGAGAAACAGAGGGGCTGAAACAGAGGGCGAGAAACAGAGGAACTAAAAACAGAGGGGCTGAAACAGAGGGGCTGAAACAGAGGGGCTGAAACAGAGGGCGAGAAACAGAGGGCGAGATACAGAGAGCGAGAAACAGTGGGCGAGAAACAGAGGGGCTGAAACATAGGGGCTGATACAGAGGGGCTGAAACAGAGGGGCTGAAACGGAGGGCGAGAAACAGAGGGGCTGAAACAGAGGGGCTGAAACAGAGGGCGAGAAACAGAGGGGCTGAAACAGAGGGGCTGAAACAGAGGGGCTGAAACAGAGGGCCTGAAACAGAGGGCGAGAAACAGTGGGCGAGAAACAGAGGGCGAGAAACAGAGGGGCTGAAACAGAGGGGCTGAAACATAGGGGCTGAAACAGAGGGCGAGAAACAGATGGCGAGAAACATAGGGCGAGAAACAGAGGGCGAGAAACAGATGGGCTGAAACAGCGGGGCTGAAAGAGACGGGCTGAAACAGAGGGGCTGAAACAGAGGGCGAGAAACAGAGGGCGAGAAACAGAGGGGGTGAAACAGAGGGGCTGATACAGAGGGGGAGAAACAGAGGGGCTGAAACAGGAGGCGAGAAACAGAGGGGCTGAAACAGAGTGCGAGAAACAGAGGAACTAAAAACAGAGGGGCTGAAACAGAGGGGCTGAAACAGAGGGGCTGAAACAGAGGGCGAGAAACAGAGGGCGAGAAACAGAGAGCGAGAAACAGTGGGCGAGAAACAGAAGGGCTGAAACATAGGGGCTGATACAGAGGGGCTGAAACAGAGGGGCTGAAACGGAGGGGCTGAAACAGAGGGGCTGAAACAGAGGGCCTGAAACAGAGGGCGAGAAACAGTGGGCGAGAAACAGAGGGCGAGAAACAGAGGGGCTGAAACAGAGTGGCTGAAACTGAGGGGCTGAAACAGAGGGGCTGAAACAGAGGGGCTGAAACAGAGGGCGAGAAACAGAGGGGCTGAAACAGAGGGGCTGAAGCAGAGGGGCTGAAACAGAGGGGCTGAAACAGAGGGCGAGAAACAGTGGGCGAGAAACAGAGGGCGAGAAACAGAGGGGCTGAAACAGAGGGGCTGAAACAGAGGGGCTGAAACAGAGGGCGATAAACAGAGGGCGAGAAACAGAGAGCGAGAAACAGAGGGCGAGAAACAGAGGGCGAGAAACAGAGGGCGAGAAACAGAGGGGCTGAAACAGAGGGGATGAAACAGAGGGGCTGAAACAGAGGGGCTGAAACAGAGGCCGAGAAACAGAGTGCGAGAAACAGAGGGGCTGAAACAGAGGGGCTGATACAGAGGGGCTGAAACAGAGGGGCTGAAACAGAGGGCGAGAAACAGAGGGGCTGAAACAGAGGGCGAGAAACAGAGGGGCTGAAACAGAGGGGCTGAACCAGAGGGGCTGAAACAGAGGGGCTGAAACAGAGGGCGAGAAACAGAGAGCGAGAAACAGAGAGCAAGAAACAGAGAGCGAGAAACAGAGGGCGAGAAACTGAGGGGCTGAAACAGAGGGGCTGAAACAGAGGGGCTGAAACAGAGGGGCTGAAACAGAGGGCGTGAAACAGAGTGCGAGAAACAGAGGGGCTGAAACAGAGGGGCTGATACAGAGGGGCTGAAACAGAGGGGCTGAAACAGAGGGCGAGAAACAGAGGGGCTGAAACAGAGGGCCAGAAACAGAGGGGCTGAAACAGAGGGCGAGAAACAGAGGGGCTGAAACAGAGGGGCTGATACAGAGGGGCAGAAACAGAGGGGCTGAAACAGGAGGCGAGAAACAGAGGGGCTGAAACAGAGGGCGAGAAACAGAGGAACTAAAAACAGAGGGGCTGAAACAGAGGGGCTGAAACAGAGGGGCTGAAACAGAGGGCGAGAAACAGAGGGCGAGATACAGAGAGCGAGAAACAGTGGGCGAGAAACAGAGGGGCTGAAACATATGGGCTGATACAGAGGGGCTGAAACAGAGGGGCTGAAACGGAGGGCGAGAAACAGAGGGGCTGAAACGGAGGGGCTGAAACAGAGGGCGAGAAACAGAGGGGCTGAAACAGAGGGGCTGAAACAGAGGGGCTGAAACAGAGGGCCTGAAACAGAGGGCGAGAAACAGTGGGCGAGAAACAGAGGGCGAGAAACAGAGGGGCTGAAACAGAGTGGCTGAAACAGAGGGGCTGAAACAGAGGGGCTGAAACAGAGGGGCTGAAACTGAGGGCGAGAAACAGAGGGGCTGAAACAGAGGGGCTGAAGCAGAGGGGCTGAAACAGAGGGGCTGAAACAGAGGGCGAGAAACAGTGGGCGAGAAACAGAGGGCGAGAAACAGAGGGGCTGAAACAGAGGGGCTGAAACATAGGGGCTGAAACAGAGGGCGAGAAACAGAGGGCGAGAAACAGAGGGCGAGAAACAGAGGGGCTGAAACAGCGGGGCTGAAAGAGACGGGCTGAAACAGAGGGGCTGAAACAGAGGGCGAGAAACAGAGGGCGAGAAACAGAGGGCGAGAAACAGAGGGGCTGAAACAGCGGGGCTGAAAGAGACGGGCTGAAACAGAGGGGCTGAAACAGAGGGCGAGAAACAGAGGAACTAAAAACAGAGGGGCTAAAACAGAGGGGCTGAAACAGAGGGGCTGAAACAGAGGGCGAGAAACAGAGGGAGAGAAACAGAGAGCGAGGAACAGTCGGCGAGAAACAGAGGAAATGAAACAGAGGGGTTGAAACAGAGGGCGAGAAACAGAGGGGCTGAAACAGAGGGGCTGAAACAGAGGGCGAGAAACAGAGGGGCTGAAACAGAGGGGCTGATACAGAGGGGCTGAAACAGAGGGCGAGAAACAGAGGGCGAGAAACAGAGGGCGAGAAACAGAGGGGCTGAAACAGAGGGGCTGAAACAGAGGGGCTGAAACAGAGGGCGAGAAACAGAGGGGCTGAAACAGGGGGCGAGAAACAGAGGGGCTGAAACAGAGGGCGAGAAACAGAGGGCGAGAAACAGAGGAGCTGAAACAGAGGGGCTGAAACAGAGGGGCTGAAACAGAGGGGCTGAAACAGAGGGGCTGAAACAGAGGGCGAGAAACAGAGGGGCTGAAACAGAGGGGCTGATACAGAGGGGCTGAAACAGGGGGCGAGAAACAGAGGGCGAGAAACAGAGGGTCTGAAACAGAGGGGCTGAAACAGAGGGCGAGAAACAGAGGGCGAGAAACAGAGGGCGAGAAACAGAGGGCGAGAAACAGTGAGCGAGAAACAGAGGGGCTGAAACAGAGGGGCTGAAACAGAGGGGCTGAAACAGAGGGCGAGAAACAGAGGGCGAGAAACAGAGGGAGAGAAACAGAGGGGCTGAAACAGAGGGCGAGAAACAGAGGGCGAGAAACAGAGGGGCTGAAACAGAGGGGCTGATACAGAGGGGCTGAAACAGAGGGGCTGAAACAGGAGGCGAGAAACAGAGGGGCTGAAACAGAGGGCGAGAAACAGAGGGGCTAAAAACAGAGGGGCTGAAACAGAGGGCGAGAAACAGAGGGCGAGAAACAGATAGCGCGGAACAGAGGGCGAGAAAAACAGTGGCTGAAACAGAGGGGCTGATACAGAGGGGCTGAAACAGAGGGACTGAAACAGAGGGCGAGAAACAGAGGTGCTGAAACAGAGGGGCTGAAACAGAGGGCGAGAAACAGAGGGGCTGAAACAGAGGGGCTGAACCAGAGGGGCTGAAACAGAGGGGCTGAAACAGAGGGCGAGAAACAGTGGGCGAGAAACAGAGGGGCTGAAACAGAGGGACTGAAACAGAGGGCGAGAAACAGAGGGGCTGAAACAGAGGGGCTGAAACAGAGGGCGAGAAACAGATGGGCTGAAACAGAGGGGCTGAAACAGAGGGGCTGAAACAGAGGGGCTGAAACAGAGGGCGAGAAACAGTGGGCGAGAAACAGAGGGCGAGAAACAGAGGGGCTGAAACAGAGGGGCTGAAACAGAGGGGCTGAAACAGAGGGCGAGAAACAGAGGGAGAGAAACAGAAAGCGAGAAACAGAGGGCGAGAAACAGAGGGCGAGAAACAGAGGGCGATAAACAGAGGGGCTGAAACAGAGGGGCTGAAAGAGAGGGGCTGAAACAGAGGGGCTGAAACAGAGGGCTAGAAACAGAGGGCGAGAAACAGAGGGGCTGAAACAGAGGGGCTGATACAGAGGGGCTGAAACAGAGGGGCTGAAACAGAGGGCGAGAAACAGAAGTGCTGAAACAGATGGCGAGAAACAGAGGGGCTGAAACAGAGGGGCTGAACCAGAGGGGCTGAAACAGAGGGGCTGAAACACAGGGCGAGAAACAGAGGGCGAGAAACAGAGAGCGAGAAACAGAGGGCTAGAAACAAAGGGCGAGAAACAGTAGGGCTGAAACAGAGGGGCTGAAACAGAGGGGCTGATACAGAGGGGCTGAAACAGAGGGCGAGAAACAGAGGGCGAGAAACAGAGGGCGAGAAACAGAGAGCGAGAAACAGAGGGGCTGAAACTGAGGGGCTGAAACAGAGGGCGAGAAACAGAGAGGCTGCAACAGAGGGGCTGAAACAGAGGGGCTGAAACAGAGGGGCTGAAACAGAGGGGCTGAAACAGAGGGCGAGAAACAGTGGGCGAGAAACAGAGGGCGAGAAACACAGGGGCTGAAACAGAGGGGCTGAAACAGAGGGGCTGAAACAGAGGGCGATAAACAGAGGGCGAGAAACAGAGAGCGAGAAACAGAGGGCGAGAAACAGAGGGCGAGAAACAGAGGGCGAGAAACAGAGGGGCTGAAACAGAGGGCATGAAACAGAGGGGCTGAAACAGAGGGGCTGAAACAGAGGCCGAGAAACAGAGTGCGAGAAACAGAGGGGCTGAAACAGAGGGGCTGATACAGAGGGGCTGAAACAGAGGGGCTGAAACAGAGGGCGAGAAACAGAGGGGCTGAAACAGAGGGCGAGAAACAGAGGGGCTGAAACAGAGGGGCTGAACCAGAGGGGCTGAAACAGAGGGGCTGAAACAGAGGGCGAGAAACAGAGGGCGAGAAACAGAGAGCAAGAAACAGAGAGCGAGAAACAGAGGGCGAGAAACTGAGGGGCTGAAACAGAGGGGCTGAAACAGAGGGGCTGAAACAGAGGGGCTGAAACAGAGGGCGTGAAATAGAGTGCGAGAAACAGAGGGGCTGAAACAGAGGGGCTGATACAGAGGGGCTGAAACAGAGGGGCTGAAACAGAGGGCGAGAAACAGAGGGGCTGAAACAGAGGGCGAGAAACAGAGGGGCTGAAACAGAGGGCGAGAAACAGAGGGGCTGAAACAGAGGGGCTGATACAGAGGGGCAGAAACAGAGGGGCTGAAACAGGAGGCGAGAAACAGAGGGGCTGAAACAGAGGGCGAGAAACAGAGGAACTAAAAACAGAGGGGCTGAAACAGAGGGGCTGAAACAGAGGGGCTGAAACAGAGGGCGAGAAACAGAGGGCGAGATACAGAGAGCGAGAAACAGTGGGCGAGAAACAGAGGGGCTGAAACATATGGGCTGATACAGAGGGGCTGAAACAGAGGGGCTGAAACGGAGGGCGAGAAACAGAGGGGCTGAAACGGAGGGGCTGAAACAGAGGGCGAGAAACAGAGGGGCTGAAACAGAGGGGCTGAAACAGAGGGGCTGAAACAGAGGGCCTGAAACAGAGGGCGAGAAACAGTGGGCGAGAAACAGAGGGCGAGAAACAGAGGGGCTGAAACAGAGTGGCTGAAACAGAGGGGCTGAAACAGAGGGGCTGAAACAGAGGGGCTGAAACTGAGGGCGAGAAACAGAGGGGCTGAAACAGAGGGGCTGAAGCAGAGGGGCTGAAAGAGAGGGGCTGAAACAGAGGGCGAGAAACAGTGGGCGAGAAACAGAGGGCGAGAAACAGAGGGGCTGAAACAGAGGGGCTGAAACATAGGGGCTGAAACAGAGGGCGAGAAACAGAGGGCGAGAAACAGAGGGCGAGAAACAGAGGGGCTGAAACAGCGGGGCTGAAAGAGACGGGCTGAAACAGAGGGGCTGAAACAGAGGGCGAGAAACAGAGGAACTAAAAACAGAGGGGCTGAAACAGACGGGCTGAAACAGAGGGGCTGAAACAGAGAGCGAGGAACAGTGGGCGAGAAACAGAGGAGCTGAAACTGAGGGGTTGAAACAGAGGGGTTGAAACAGAGGGGCTGAAACAGAGGGGCTGAAACAGAGGGCGAGAAACAGAGGGGCTGAAACAGAGGGGCTGATACAGAGGGGCTGAAACAGAGGGCGAGAAACAGAGGGCGAGAAACAGAGGGCGAGAAACAGAGGGGCTGAAACAGAGGGGCTGAAACAGAGGGGCTGAAACAGAGGGCGAGAAACAGAGGGGCTGAAACAGGGGGCGAGAAACAGAGGGGCTGAAACAGAGGGCGAGAAACAGAGGGCGAGAAACAGAGGAGCTGAAACAGAGGGGCTGAAACAGAGGGGCTGAAACAGAGGGGCTGAAACAGAGGGCGAGAAACAGTGGGCGAGAAACAGAGGGGCTGAAACAGAGGGACTGAAACAGAGGGCGAGAAACAGAGGGGCTGAAACAGAGGGGCTGAAACAGAGGGCGAGAAACAGAGGGGCTGAAACAGAGGGGCTGAAACAGAGGGGCTGAAACAGAGGGGCTGAAACAGAGGGCGAGAAACAGTGGGCGAGAAACAGAGGGCGAGAAACAGAGGGGCTGAAACAGAGGGGCTGAAACAGAGGGGCTGAAACAGAGGGCGAGAAACAGAGGGAGAGAAACAGAAAGCGAGAAACAGAGGGCGAGAAACAGAGGGCGAGAAACAGAGGGCGATAAACAGAGGGGCTGAAACAGAGGGGCTGAAAGAGAGGGGCTGAAACAGAGGGGCTGAAACAGAGGGCTAGAAACAGAGGGCGAGAAACAGAGGGGCTGAAACAGAGGGGCTGATACAGAGGGGCTGAAACAGAGGGGCTGAAACAGAGGGCGAGAAACAGAGGGGCTGAAACAGATGGCGAGAAACAGAGGGGCTGAAACAGAGGGGCTGAACCAGAGGGGCTGAAACAGAGGGGCTGAAACAGAGGGCGAGAAACAGAGGGCGAGAAACAGAGAGCGAGAAACAGTGGGCGAGAAACAGAAGGGCTGAAACATAGGGGCTGATACAGAGGGGCTGAAACAGAGGGGCTGAAACGGAGGGGCTGAAACAGAGGGGCTGAAACAGAGGGGCTGAAACAGAGGGCGAGAATCAGAGGTGCTGAAAGAGAGGGTCTGAAACAGAGGGGCTGAAACAGAGGGGCTGAAACAGAGGGCGAGAAACAGTGGGCGAGAAACAGAGGGCGAGAAACAGAGGGGCTGAAACAGAGGGGCTGATACAGTGGGGCTGAAACAGAGGGGATGAAACAGGAGGCGAGAAACAGAGGGGCTGAAACAGAGGGGCTGAAACAGAGGGGCTGAAACAGAGCGCGTGAAACAGACGGGCTGAAACAGAGGGGCTGAAACAGAGGGGCTGAAACAGAGGGCGAGAAACAGAGGGGCTGAAACAGAGGGGCTGAAACAGAGGGGCTGAAACAGAGGGGCTGAAACAGAGGGAGAGAATCAGAGGGGCTGAAAGAGAGGGTCTGAAACAGAGGGGCTGAAACAGAGGGGCTGAAACAGAGGGCGAGAAACAGTGGGCGAGAAACAGAGGGCGAGAAACAGAGGGGCTGAAACAGAGGGGCTGAAACATAGGGGCTGAAACAGAGGGCGAGAAACAGAGGGCGAGAAACAGAGGGCGAGAAACAGAGGGCGAGAAACAGATGGGCTGAAACAGCGGGGCTGAAAGAGACGGGCTGAAACACAGGGGCTGAAACAGAGGGCGAGTAACAGAGGGCGAGAAACAGAGGGGCTGAAACAGAGGGGCTGATACAGAGGGGCAGAAACAGAGGGGCTGAAACAGGAGGCGAGAAACAGAGGGGCTGAAACAGAGGGCGAGAAACAGAGGAACTAAAAACAGAGGGGCTGAAACAGAGGGGCTGAAACAGAGGGGCTGAAACAGAGGGCGAGAAACAGAGGGCGAGAAACAGAGAGCGAGAAACAGTGGGCGAGAAACAGAAGGGCTGAAACATAGGGGCTGATACAGAGGGGCTGAAACAGAGGGGCTGAAACGGAGGGGCTGAAACAGAGGGGCTGAAACAGAGGGCCTGAAACAGAGGGCGAGAAACAGTGGGCGAGAAACAGAGGGCGAGAAACAGAGGGGCTGAAACAGAGTGGCTGAAACTGAGGGGCTGAAACAGAGGGGCTGAAACAGAGGGGCTGAAACAGAGGGCGAGAAACAGAGGGGCTGAAACAGAGGGGCTGAAGCAGAGGGGCTGAAACAGAGGGTCTGAAACAGAGGGCGAGAAACAGTGGGCGAGAAACAGAGGGCGAGAAACAGAGGGGCTGAAACAGAGGGGCTGAAACAGAGGGGCTGAAACAGAGGGCGATAAACAGAGGGCGAGAAACAGAGAGCGAGAAACAGAGGGCGAGAAACAGAGGGCGGGAAACAGAGGGCGAGAAACAGAGGGCGAGAAACAGAGTGCGAGAAACAGAGGGGCTGAAACAGAGGGGCTGATACAGAGGGGCTGAAACAGAGGGGCTGAAACAGAGGGCGAGAAACAGAGGGGCTGAAACAGAGGGCGAGAAACAGAGGGGCTGAAACAGAGGGGCTGAACCAGAGGGGCTGAAACAGAGGGGCTGAAACACAGGGCGAGAAACAGAGGGCGAGAAACAGAGAGCGAGAAACAGAGAGGGAGAAACAGAGGGCGAGAAACTGAGGGGCTGAAACAGAGGGGCTGAAACAGTGGGGCTGAAACAGAGGGGCTGAAACAGAGGGCGTGAAACAGAGTGCGAGAAACAGAGGGGCTGAAACAGAGGGGCTGATACAGAGGGGCTGAAACAGAGGGGCTGAAACAGAGGGCGAGAAACAGAGGGGCTGAAACAGAGGGCGAGAAACAGAGGGGCTGAAACAGAGGGGCTGATACAGTTGGGCAGAAACAGAGGGGCTGAAACAGGAGGCGAGAAACAGAGGGGCTGAAACAGAGGGCGAGAAACAGAGGAACTAAAAACAGAGGGGCTGAAACAGAGGGGCTGAAACAGAGGGGCTGAAACAGAGGGCGAGAAACAGAGGGCGAGATACAGAGAGCGAGAAACAGTGGGCGAGAAACAGAGGGGCTGAAACATAGGGGCTGATACAGAGGGGCTGAAACAGAGGGGCTGAAACGGAGGGCGAGAAACAGAGGGGCTGAAACAGAGGGGCTGAAACAGAGGGCGAGAAACAGAGGGGCTGAAACAGAGGGGCTGAAACAGAGGGGCTGAAACAGAGGGCCTGAAACAGAGGGCGAGAAACAGTGGGCGAGAAACAGAGGGCGAGAAACAGAGGGGCTGAAACAGAGGGGCTGAAACATAGGGGCTGAAACAGAGGGCGAGAAACAGATGGCGAGAAACATAGGGCGAGAAACAGAGGGCGAGAAACAGATGGGCTGAAACAGCGGGGCTGAAAGAGACGGGCTGAAACAGAGGGGCTGAAACAGAGGGCGAGAAACAGAGGGCGAGAAACAGAGGGGGTGAAACAGAGGGGCTGATACAGAGGGGGAGAAACAGAGGGGCTGAAACAGGAGGCGAGAAACAGAGGGGCTGAAACAGAGTGCGAGAAACAGAGGAACTAAAAACAGAGGGGCTGAAACAGAGGGGCTGAAACAGAGGGGCTGAAACAGAGGGCGAGAAACAGAGGGCGAGAAACAGAGAGCGAGAAACAGTGGGCGAGAAACAGAAGGGCTGAAACATAGGGGCTGATACAGAGGGGCTGAAACAGAGGGGCTGAAACGGAGGGGCTGAAACAGAGGGGCTGAAACAGAGGGCCTGAAACAGAGGGCGAGAAACAGTGGGCGAGAAACAGAGGGCGAGAAACAGAGGGGCTGAAACAGAGTGGCTGAAACTGAGGGGCTGAAACAGAGGGGCTGAAACAGAGGGGCTGAAACAGAGGGCGAGAAACAGAGGGGCTGAAACAGAGGGGCTGAAGCAGAGGGGCTGAAACAGAGGGGCTGAAACAGAGGGCGAGAAACAGTGGGCGAGAAACAGAGGGCGAGAAACAGAGGGGCTGAAACAGAGGGGCTGAAACAGAGGGGCTGAAACAGAGGGCGATAAACAGAGGGCGAGAAACAGAGAGCGAGAAACAGAGGGCGAGAAACAGAGGGCGAGAAACAGAGGGCGAGAAACAGAGGGGCTGAAACAGAGGGGATGAAACAGAGGGGCTGAAACAGAGGGGCTGAAACAGAGGCCGAGAAACAGAGTGCGAGAAACAGAGGGGCTGAAACAGAGGGGCTGATACAGAGGGGCTGAAACAGAGGGGCTGAAACAGAGGGCGAGAAACAGAGGGGCTGAAACAGAGGGCGAGAAACAGAGGGGCTGAAACAGAGGGGCTGAACCAGAGGGGCTGAAACAGAGGGGCTGAAACAGAGGGCGAGAAACAGAGAGCGAGAAACAGAGAGCAAGAAACAGAGAGCGAGAAACAGAGGGCGAGAAACTGAGGGGCTGAAACAGAGGGGCTGAAACAGAGGGGCTGAAACAGAGGGGCTGAAACAGAGGGCGTGAAACAGAGTGCGAGAAACAGAGGGGCTGAAACAGAGGGGCTGATACAGAGGGGCTGAAACAGAGGGGCTGAAACAGAGGGCGAGAAACAGAGGGGCTGAAACAGAGGGCCAGAAACAGAGGGGCTGAAACAGAGGGCGAGAAACAGAGGGGCTGAAACAGAGGGGCTGATACAGAGGGGCAGAAACAGAGGGGCTGAAACAGGAGGCGAGAAACAGAGGGGCTGAAACAGAGGGCGAGAAACAGAGGAACTAAAAACAGAGGGGCTGAAACAGAGGGGCTGAAACAGAGGGGCTGAAACAGAGGGCGAGAAACAGAGGGCGAGATACAGAGAGCGAGAAACAGTGGGCGAGAAACAGAGGGGCTGAAACATATGGGCTGATACAGAGGGGCTGAAACAGAGGGGCTGAAACGGAGGGCGAGAAACAGAGGGGCTGAAACGGAGGGGCTGAAACAGAGGGCGAGAAACAGAGGGGCTGAAACAGAGGGGCTGAAACAGAGGGGCTGAAACAGAGGGCCTGAAACAGAGGGCGAGAAACAGTGGGCGAGAAACAGAGGGCGAGAAACAGAGGGGCTGAAACAGAGTGGCTGAAACAGAGGGGCTGAAACAGAGGGGCTGAAACAGAGGGGCTGAAACTGAGGGCGAGAAACAGAGGGGCTGAAACAGAGGGGCTGAAGCAGAGGGGCTGAAACAGAGGGGCTGAAACAGAGGGCGAGAAACAGTGGGCGAGAAACAGAGGGCGAGAAACAGAGGGGCTGAAACAGAGGGGCTGAAACATAGGGGCTGAAACAGAGGGCGAGAAACAGAGGGCGAGAAACAGAGGGCGAGAAACAGAGGGGCTGAAACAGCGGGGCTGAAAGAGACGGGCTGAAACAGAGGGGCTGAAACAGAGGGCGAGAAACAGAGGGCGAGAAACAGAGGGCGAGAAACAGAGGGGCTGAAACAGCGGGGCTGAAAGAGACGGGCTGAAACAGAGGGGCTGAAACAGAGGGCGAGAAACAGAGGAACTAAAAACAGAGGGGCTAAAACAGAGGGGCTGAAACAGAGGGGCTGAAACAGAGGGCGAGAAACAGAGGGAGAGAAACAGAGAGCGAGGAACAGTCGGCGAGAAACAGAGGAAATGAAACAGAGGGGTTGAAACAGAGGGCGAGAAACAGAGGGGCTGAAACAGAGGGGCTGAAACAGAGGGCGAGAAACAGAGGGGCTGAAACAGAGGGGCTGATACAGAGGGGCTGAAACAGAGGGCGAGAAACAGAGGGCGAGAAACAGAGGGCGAGAAACAGAGGGGCTGAAACAGAGGGGCTGAAACAGAGGGGCTGAAACAGAGGGCGAGAAACAGAGGGGCTGAAACAGGGGGCGAGAAACAGAGGGGCTGAAACAGAGGGCGAGAAACAGAGGGCGAGAAACAGAGGAGCTGAAACAGAGGGGCTGAAACAGAGGGGCTGAAACAGAGGGGCTGAAACAGAGGGGCTGAAACAGAGGGCGAGAAACAGAGGGGCTGAAACAGAGGGGCTGATACAGAGGGGCTGAAACAGGGGGCGAGAAACAGAGGGCGAGAAACAGAGGGTCTGAAACAGAGGGGCTGAAACAGAGGGCGAGAAACAGAGGGCGAGAAACAGAGGGCGAGAAACAGAGGGCGAGAAACAGTGAGCGAGAAACAGAGGGGCTGAAACAGAGGGGCTGAAACAGAGGGGCTGAAACAGAGGGCGAGAAACAGAGGGCGAGAAACAGAGGGAGAGAAACAGAGGGGCTGAAACAGAGGGCGAGAAACAGAGGGCGAGAAACAGAGGGGCTGAAACAGAGGGGCTGATACAGAGGGGCTGAAACAGAGGGGCTGAAACAGGAGGCGAGAAACAGAGGGGCTGAAACAGAGGGCGAGAAACAGAGGGGCTAAAAACAGAGGGGCTGAAACAGAGGGCGAGAAACAGAGGGCGAGAAACAGATAGCGCGGAACAGAGGGCGAGAAAAACAGTGGCTGAAACAGAGGGGCTGATACAGAGGGGCTGAAACAGAGGGACTGAAACAGAGGGCGAGAAACAGAGGTGCTGAAACAGAGGGGCTGAAACAGAGGGCGAGAAACAGAGGGGCTGAAACAGAGGGGCTGAACCAGAGGGGCTGAAACAGAGGGGCTGAAACAGAGGGCGAGAAACAGTGGGCGAGAAACAGAGGGGCTGAAACAGAGGGACTGAAACAGAGGGCGAGAAACAGAGGGGCTGAAACAGAGGGGCTGAAACAGAGGGCGAGAAACAGATGGGCTGAAACAGAGGGGCTGAAACAGAGGGGCTGAAACAGAGGGGCTGAAACAGAGGGCGAGAAACAGTGGGCGAGAAACAGAGGGCGAGAAACAGAGGGGCTGAAACAGAGGGGCTGAAACAGAGGGGCTGAAACAGAGGGCGAGAAACAGAGGGAGAGAAACAGAAAGCGAGAAACAGAGGGCGAGAAACAGAGGGCGAGAAACAGAGGGCGATAAACAGAGGGGCTGAAACAGAGGGGCTGAAAGAGAGGGGCTGAAACAGAGGGGCTGAAACAGAGGGCTAGAAACAGAGGGCGAGAAACAGAGGGGCTGAAACAGAGGGGCTGATACAGAGGGGCTGAAACAGAGGGGCTGAAACAGAGGGCGAGAAACAGAAGTGCTGAAACAGATGGCGAGAAACAGAGGGGCTGAAACAGAGGGGCTGAACCAGAGGGGCTGAAACAGAGGGGCTGAAACACAGGGCGAGAAACAGAGGGCGAGAAACAGAGAGCGAGAAACAGAGGGCTAGAAACAAAGGGCGAGAAACAGTAGGGCTGAAACAGAGGGGCTGAAACAGAGGGGCTGATACAGAGGGGCTGAAACAGAGGGCGAGAAACAGAGGGCGAGAAACAGAGGGCGAGAAACAGAGAGCGAGAAACAGAGGGGCTGAAACTGAGGGGCTGAAACAGAGGGCGAGAAACAGAGAGGCTGCAACAGAGGGGCTGAAACAGAGGGGCTGAAACAGAGGGGCTGAAACAGAGGGGCTGAAACAGAGGGCGAGAAACAGTGGGCGAGAAACAGAGGGCGAGAAACACAGGGGCTGAAACAGAGGGGCTGAAACAGAGGGGCTGAAACAGAGGGCGATAAACAGAGGGCGAGAAACAGAGAGCGAGAAACAGAGGGCGAGAAACAGAGGGCGAGAAACAGAGGGCGAGAAACAGAGGGGCTGAAACAGAGGGCATGAAACAGAGGGGCTGAAACAGAGGGGCTGAAACAGAGGCCGAGAAACAGAGTGCGAGAAACAGAGGGGCTGAAACAGAGGGGCTGATACAGAGGGGCTGAAACAGAGGGGCTGAAACAGAGGGCGAGAAACAGAGGGGCTGAAACAGAGGGCGAGAAACAGAGGGGCTGAAACAGAGGGGCTGAACCAGAGGGGCTGAAACAGAGGGGCTGAAACAGAGGGCGAGAAACAGAGGGCGAGAAACAGAGAGCAAGAAACAGAGAGCGAGAAACAGAGGGCGAGAAACTGAGGGGCTGAAACAGAGGGGCTGAAACAGAGGGGCTGAAACAGAGGGGCTGAAACAGAGGGCGTGAAATAGAGTGCGAGAAACAGAGGGGCTGAAACAGAGGGGCTGATACAGAGGGGCTGAAACAGAGGGGCTGAAACAGAGGGCGAGAAACAGAGGGGCTGAAACAGAGGGCGAGAAACAGAGGGGCTGAAACAGAGGGCGAGAAACAGAGGGGCTGAAACAGAGGGGCTGATACAGAGGGGCAGAAACAGAGGGGCTGAAACAGGAGGCGAGAAACAGAGGGGCTGAAACAGAGGGCGAGAAACAGAGGAACTAAAAACAGAGGGGCTGAAACAGAGGGGCTGAAACAGAGGGGCTGAAACAGAGGGCGAGAAACAGAGGGCGAGATACAGAGAGCGAGAAACAGTGGGCGAGAAACAGAGGGGCTGAAACATATGGGCTGATACAGAGGGGCTGAAACAGAGGGGCTGAAACGGAGGGCGAGAAACAGAGGGGCTGAAACGGAGGGGCTGAAACAGAGGGCGAGAAACAGAGGGGCTGAAACAGAGGGGCTGAAACAGAGGGGCTGAAACAGAGGGCCTGAAACAGAGGGCGAGAAACAGTGGGCGAGAAACAGAGGGCGAGAAACAGAGGGGCTGAAACAGAGTGGCTGAAACAGAGGGGCTGAAACAGAGGGGCTGAAACAGAGGGGCTGAAACTGAGGGCGAGAAACAGAGGGGCTGAAACAGAGGGGCTGAAGCAGAGGGGCTGAAAGAGAGGGGCTGAAACAGAGGGCGAGAAACAGTGGGCGAGAAACAGAGGGCGAGAAACAGAGGGGCTGAAACAGAGGGGCTGAAACATAGGGGCTGAAACAGAGGGCGAGAAACAGAGGGCGAGAAACAGAGGGCGAGAAACAGAGGGGCTGAAACAGCGGGGCTGAAAGAGACGGGCTGAAACAGAGGGGCTGAAACAGAGGGCGAGAAACAGAGGAACTAAAAACAGAGGGGCTGAAACAGACGGGCTGAAACAGAGGGGCTGAAACAGAGAGCGAGGAACAGTGGGCGAGAAACAGAGGAGCTGAAACTGAGGGGTTGAAACAGAGGGGTTGAAACAGAGGGGCTGAAACAGAGGGGCTGAAACAGAGGGCGAGAAACAGAGGGGCTGAAACAGAGGGGCTGATACAGAGGGGCTGAAACAGAGGGCGAGAAACAGAGGGCGAGAAACAGAGGGCGAGAAACAGAGGGGCTGAAACAGAGGGGCTGAAACAGAGGGGCTGAAACAGAGGGCGAGAAACAGAGGGGCTGAAACAGGGGGCGAGAAACAGAGGGGCTGAAACAGAGGGCGAGAAACAGAGGGCGAGAAACAGAGGAGCTGAAACAGAGGGGCTGAAACAGAGGGGCTGAAACAGAGGGGCTGAAACAGAGGGGCTGAAACAGAGGGCGAGTAACAGAGGGGCTGAAACAGAGGGGCTGATACAGAGGGGCTGAAACAGGGGGCGAGAAACAGAGGGCGAGAAACAGAGGGTCTGAAACAGAGGGGCTGAAACAGAGGGCGAGAAACAGAGGGCGAGAAACAGAGGGCGAGAAACAGAGGGCGAGAAACAGTGAGCGAGAAACAGAGGGGCTGAAACAGAGGGGCTGAAACAGAGGGGCTGAAACAGAGGGCGAGAAACAGAGGGCGAGAAACAGAGGGAGAGAAACAGAGGGGCTGAAACAGAGGGCGAGAAACAGAGGGCGAGAAACAGAGGGGCTGAAACAGAGGGGCTGATACAGAGGGGCTGAAACAGAGGGGCTGAAACAGGAGGCGAGAAACAGACGGGCTGAAACAGAGGGCGAGAAACAGAGGGGCTAAAAACAGAGGGGCTGAAACAGAGGGCGAGAAACAGAGGGCGAGAAACAGATAGCGCGGAACAGAGGGCGAGAAAAACAGTGGCTGAAACAGAGGGGCTGATACAGAGGGGCTGAAACAGAGGGACTGAAACAGAGGGCGAGAAACAGAGGTGCTGAAACAGAGGGGCTGAAACAGAGGGCGAGAAACAGAGGGGCTGAAACAGAGGGGCTGAACCAGAGGGGCTGAAACAGAGGGGCTGAAACAGAGGGCGAGAAACAGTGGGCGAGAAACAGAGGGGCTGAAACAGAGGGACTGAAACAGAGGGCGAGAAACAGAGGGGCTGAAACAGAGGGGCTGAAACAGAGGGCGAGAAACAGAGGGGCTGAAACAGAGGGGCTGAAACAGAGGGGCTGAAACAGAGGGGCTGAAACAGAGGGCGAGAAACAGTGGGCGAGAAACAGAGGGCGAGAAACAGAGGGGCTGAAACAGAGGGGCTGAAACAGAGGGGCTGAAACAGAGGGCGAGAAACAGAGGGAGAGAAACAGAAAGCGAGAAACAGAGGGCGAGAAACAGAGGGCGAGAAACAGAGGGCGATAAACAGAGGGGCTGAAACAGAGGGGCTGAAAGAGAGGGGCTGAAACAGAGGGGCTGAAACAGAGGGCTAGAAACAGAGGGCGAGAAACAGAGGGGCTGAAACAGAGGGGCTGATACAGAGGGGCTGAAACAGAGGGGCTGAAACAGAGGGCGAGAAACAGAAGTGCTGAAACAGATGGCGAGAAACAGAGGGGCTGAAACAGAGGGGCTGAACCAGAGGGGCTGAAACAGAGGGGCTGAAACACAGGGCGAGAAACAGAGGGCGAGAAACAGAGAGCGAGAAACAGAGGGCTAGAAACAAAGGGCGAGAAACAGTAGGGCTGAAACAGAGGGGCTGAAACAGAGGGGCTGATACAGAGGGGCTGAAACAGAGGGCGAGAAACAGAGGGCGAGAAACAGAGGGCGAGAAACAGAGAGCGAGAAACAGAGGGGCTGAAACTGAGGGGCTGAAACAGAGGGCGAGAAACAGAGAGGCTGCAACAGAGGGGCTGAAACAGAGGGGCTGAAACAGAGGTGCTGAAACAGAGGGCGAGGAACAGAGGGCGAGAAACAGAGGGCGAGAAACAGAGGGGCTGAAACAGAGGAGCTGAAACAGAGGGGCTGAAAGAGACGGGCTGAAAGAGACGGGCTGAAACAGAGGGGCTGAAACAGAGGTCGAGAAACAGAGGGCGAGAAACAGAGGGGCTGAAACAGAGGGGCTGATACAGTGGGGCTGAAACAGAGGGGATGAAACAGGAGGCGAGAAACAGAGGGGCTGAAACAGAGGGGCTGAAACAGAGGGGCTGAAACAGAGGTGCTGAAACAGAGGGCGAGAAACAGAGGGCGTGAAACAGAGGGAGAGAAACAGAGGGGCTGAAACAGAGGGCGAGAAACAGAGGGCGAGAAACAGAGGGGCTGAAACAGAGGGGCTGATACAGAGGGGCTGAAACAGAGGGGCTGAAACAGGAGGCGAGAAACAGAGGGGCTGAAACAGAGGGCGAGAAACAGAGGGGCTAAAAACAGAGGGGCTGAAACAGAGGGCGAGAAACAAAGGGCGAGAAACAGATAGCGCGGAACAGAGGGCGAGAAAAACAGTGGCTGAAACAGAGGGGCTGATAGAGAGGGGCTGAAACAGAGGGACTGAAACAGAGGGCGAGAAACAGAGGTGCTGAAACAGAGGGGCTGAAACAGAGGGCGAGAAACAGAGGGGCTGAAACAGAGGGGCTGAACCAGAGGGGCTGAAACAGAGGGGCTGAAACAGAGGGCGAGAAACAGTGGGCGAGAAACAGAGGGCGAGAAACAGAGGGGCTGAAACAGAGGGGCTGAAACAGAGGGGCTGAAACAGAGGGCGAGAAACAGAGGGAGAGAAACAGAAAGCGAGAAACAGAGGGCGAGAAACAGAGGGCGAGAAACAGAGGGCGATAAACAGAGGGGCTGAAACAGAGGGGCTGAAAGAGAGGGGCTGAAACAGAGGGGCTGAAACAGAGGGCTAGAAACAGAGGGCGAGAAACAGAGGGGCTGAAACAGAGGGGCTGATACAGAGGGGCTGAAACAGAGGGGCTGAAACAGAGGGCGAGAAACAGAGGGGCTGAAACAGATGGCGAGAAACAGAGGGGCTGAAACAGAGGGGCTGAACCAGAGGGGCTGAAACAGAGGGGCTGAAACACAGGGCGAGAAACAGAGGGCGAGAAACAGAGAGCGAGAAACAGAGGGCTAGAAACAAAGGGCGAGAAACAGTAGGGCTGAAACAGAGGGGCTGAAACAGAGGGGCTGATACAGAGGGGCTGAAACAGAGGGCGAGAAACAGAAGGCGAGAAACAGAGGGCGAGAAACAGAGAGCGAGAAACAGAGGGGCTGAAACAGAGGTGCTGAAACAGAGGGCGAGGAACAGAGGGCGAGAAACAGAGGGCGAGAAACAGAGGGGCTGAAACAGAGGAGCTGAAACAGAGGGGCTGAAACAGAGGGGCTGAAACAGAGGGCGAGAAACAGAGGGGCTGAACCAGAGGGGCTGTAACAGAGGGGCTGAAACAGAGGGCGAGAAACAGAGAGGCTGAAACAGACGGTCTGAAACAGAGGGGCTGAAACAGAGGGGCTGAAACAGAGGGCGAGAAACAGAGGGCGAGAAACAGAGGGCCAGAAACAGAGGGCGAGAAACAGAGGGGCTGAAACAGAGGGGCTGAAAGAGACGGGCTGAAACAGAGGGGCTGAAACAGAGGGCGAGAAACAGAGGGCGAGAAACAGAGGGGCTGAAACAGAGGGGCTGATACAGTGGGGCTGAAACAGAGGGGCTGAAACAGGAGGCGAGAAACAGAGGGGCTGAAACAGAGGGGCTGAAACAGAGGGGCTGAAACAGAGGTGCTGAAACAGAGGGGCTGAAACAGAGGGGCTGAAACAGAGGGCGAGAAACAGAGGGCGAGAAACAGATAGCGAGAAAAAGAGGGCGAGAAACACAGTGGCTGAAACAGAGGGGCTGATACAGAGGGGCTGAAACAGAGGGACTGAAACAGAGGGGCTGATACAGAGGGGCTGAAACAGAGGGGCTGAAACAGAGGGCGAGAAACAGAGGGGCTGAAACAGAGGGGCTGAAACAGAGGGGCTGAAGCAGAGGGCGAGAAACAGAGGGGCTGAAACAGGGGGCGAGAAACAGAGGGGCTGAAACAGATGGGCTGATACAGAGGGGCTGAAACAGAGGGCGAGAAACAGAGGGCGAGAAACAGAGGGCGAGAAACAGAGGGGCTGAAACAGAGGGGCTGAAACAGAGGGGCTGAAACAGAGGGCGAGAAACAGAGGGGCTGAAACAGGGGGCGAGAAACAGAGGGGCTGAAACAGAGGGCGAGAAACAGAGGGCGAGAAACAGAGGAGCTGAAACAGAGGGGCTGAAACAGAGGGGCTGAAACAGAGGGGCTGAAACAGAGGGGCTGAAACAGAGGGCGAGTAACAGAGGGGCTGAAACAGAGGGGCTGATACAGAGGGGCTGAAACAGGGGGCGAGAAACAGAGGGCGAGAAACAGAGGGTCTGAAACAGAGGGGCTGAAACAGAGGGCGAGAAACAGAGGGCGAGAAACAGAGGGCGAGAAACAGAGGGCGAGAAACAGTGAGCGAGAAACAGAGGGGCTGAAACAGAGGGGCTGAAACAGAGGGGCTGAAACAGAGGGCGAGAAACAGAGGGCGAGAAACAGAGGGAGAGAAACAGAGAGGCTGAAACAGAGGGCGAGAAACAGAGGGCGAGAAACAGAGGGGCTGAAACAGAGGGGCTGATACAGAGGGGCTGAAACAGAGGGGCTGAAACAGGAGGCGAGAAACAGAGGGGCTGAAACAGAGGGCGAGAAACAGAGGGGCTAAAAACAGAGGGGCTGAAACAGAGGGCGAGAAACAGAGGGCGAGAAACAGATAGCGCGGAACAGAGGGCGAGAAAAACAGTGGCTGAAACAGAGGGGCTGATACAGAGGGGCTGAAACAGAGGGACTGAAACAGAGGGCGAGAAACAGAGGTGCTGAAACAGAGGGGCTGAAACAGAGGGCGAGAAACAGAGGGGCTGAAACAGAGGGGCTGAACCAGAGGGGCTGAAACAGAGGGGCTGAAACAGAGGGCGAGAAACAGTGGGCGAGAAACAGAGGGGCTGAAACAGAGGGACTGAAACAGAGGGCGAGAAACAGAGGGGCTGAAACAGAGGGGCTGAAACAGAGGGCGAGAAACAGCGGGGCTGAAACAGAGGGGCTGAAACAGAGGGGCTGAAACAGAGGGGCTGAAACAGAGGGCGAGAAACAGTGGGCGAGAAACAGAGGGCGAGAAACAGAGGGGCTGAAACAGAGGGGCTGAAACAGAGGGGCTGAAACAGAGGGCGAGAAACAGAGGGAGAGAAACAGAAAGCGAGAAACAGAGGGCGAGAAACAGAGGGCGAGAAACAGAGGGCGATAAACAGAGGGGCTGAAACAGAGGGGCTGAAAGAGAGGGGCTGAAACAGAGGGGCTGAAACAGAGGGCTAGAAACAGAGGGCGAGAAACAGAGGGGCTGAAACAGAGGGGCTGATACAGAGGGGCTGAAACAGAGGGGCTGAAACAGAGGGCGAGAAACAGAAGTGCTGAAACAGATGGCGAGAAACAGAGGGGCTGAAACAGAGGGGCTGAACCAGAGGGGCTGAAA
The DNA here is from genome assembly GCF_030684315.1 of Stegostoma tigrinum. NCBI lineage: Eukaryota > Metazoa > Chordata > Chondrichthyes > Orectolobiformes > Stegostomatidae > Stegostoma > Stegostoma tigrinum. The sequence goes on along the minus strand of NW_026728039.1, from coordinate 823,668 downwards.
CAGAGGGGCTGAAACACAGGGCGAGAAACAGAGGGCGAGAAACAGAGAGCGAGAAACAGAGGGCTAGAAACAAAGGGCGAGAAACAGTAGGGCTGAAACAGAGGGGCTGAAACAGAGGGGCTGATACAGAGGGGCTGAAACAGAGGGCGAGAAACAGAGGGCGAGAAACAGAGGGCGAGAAACAGAGAGCGAGAAACAGAGGGGCTGAAACTGAGGGGCTGAAACAGAGGGCGAGAAACAGAGAGGCTGCAACAGTGGGGCTGAAACAGAGGGGCTGAAACAGAGGGGCTGAAACAGAGGGGCTGAAACAGAGGGCGAGAAACAGTGGGCGAGAAACAGAGGGCGAGAAACACAGGGGCTGAAACAGAGGGGCTGAAACAGAGGGGCTGAAACAGAGGGCGATAAACAGAGGGCGAGAAACAGAGAGCGAGAAACAGAGGGCGAGAAACAGAGGGCGAGAAACAGAGGGCGAGAAACAGAGGGGCTGAAACAGAGGGCATGAAACAGAGGGGCTGAAACAGAGGGGCTGAAACAGAGGCCGAGAAACAGAGTGCGAGAAACAGAGGGGCTGAAACAGAGGGGCTGATACAGAGGGGCTGAAACAGAGGGGCTGAAACAGAGGGCGAGAAACAGAGGGGCTGAAACAGAGGGCGAGAAACAGAGGGGCTGAAACAGAGGGGCTGAACCAGAGGGGCTGAAACAGAGGGGCTGAAACAGAGGGCGAGAAACAGAGGGCGAGAAACAGAGAGCAAGAAACAGAGAGCGAGAAACAGAGGGCGAGAAACTGAGGGGCTGAAACAGAGGGGCTGAAACAGAGGGGCTGAAACAGAGGGGCTGAAACAGAGGGCGTGAAATAGAGTGCGAGAAACAGAGGGGCTGAAACAGAGGGGCTGATACAGAGGGGCTGAAACAGAGGGGCTGAAACAGAGGGCGAGAAACAGAGGGGCTGAAACAGAGGGCGAGAAACAGAGGGGCTGAAACAGAGGGCGAGAAACAGAGGGGCTGAAACAGAGGGGCTGATACAGAGGGGCAGAAACAGAGGGGCTGAAACAGGAGGCGAGAAACAGAGGGGCTGAAACAGAGGGCGAGAAACAGAGGAACTAAAAACAGAGGGGCTGAAACAGAGGGGCTGAAACAGAGGGGCTGAAACAGAGGGCGAGAAACAGAGGGCGAGATACAGAGAGCGAGAAACAGTGGGCGAGAAACAGAGGGGCTGAAACATATGGGCTGATACAGAGGGGCTGAAACAGAGGGGCTGAAACGGAGGGCGAGAAACAGAGGGGCTGAAACGGAGGGGCTGAAACAGAGGGCGAGAAACAGAGGGGCTGAAACAGAGGGGCTGAAACAGAGGGGCTGAAACAGAGGGCCTGAAACAGAGGGCGAGAAACAGTGGGCGAGAAACAGAGGGCGAGAAACAGAGGGGCTGAAACAGAGTGGCTGAAACAGAGGGGCTGAAACAGAGGGGCTGAAACAGAGGGGCTGAAACTGAGGGCGAGAAACAGAGGGGCTGAAACAGAGGGGCTGAAGCAGAGGGGCTGAAAGAGAGGGGCTGAAACAGAGGGCGAGAAACAGTGGGCGAGAAACAGAGGGCGAGAAACAGAGGGGCTGAAACAGAGGGGCTGAAACATAGGGGCTGAAACAGAGGGCGAGAAACAGAGGGCGAGAAACAGAGGGCGAGAAACAGAGGGGCTGAAACAGCGGGGCTGAAAGAGACGGGCTGAAACAGAGGGGCTGAAACAGAGGGCGAGAAACAGAGGAACTAAAAACAGAGGGGCTGAAACAGACGGGCTGAAACAGAGGGGCTGAAACAGAGAGCGAGGAACAGTGGGCGAGAAACAGAGGAGCTGAAACTGAGGGGTTGAAACAGAGGGGTTGAAACAGAGGGGCTGAAACAGAGGGGCTGAAACAGAGGGCGAGAAACAGAGGGGCTGAAACAGAGGGGCTGATACAGAGGGGCTGAAACAGAGGGCGAGAAACAGAGGGCGAGAAACAGAGGGCGAGAAACAGAGGGGCTGAAACAGAGGGGCTGAAACAGAGGGGCTGAAACAGAGGGCGAGAAACAGAGGGGCTGAAACAGGGGGCGAGAAACAGAGGGGCTGAAACAGAGGGCGAGAAACAGAGGGCGAGAAACAGAGGAGCTGAAACAGAGGGGCTGAAACAGAGGGGCTGAAACAGAGGGGCTGAAACAGAGGGGCTGAAACAGAGGGCGAGTAACAGAGGGGCTGAAACAGAGGGGCTGATACAGAGGGGCTGAAACAGGGGGCGAGAAACAGAGGGCGAGAAACAGAGGGTCTGAAACAGAGGGGCTGAAACAGAGGGCGAGAAACAGAGGGCGAGAAACAGAGGGCGAGAAACAGAGGGCGAGAAACAGTGAGCGAGAAACAGAGGGGCTGAAACAGAGGGGCTGAAACAGAGGGGCTGAAACAGAGGGCGAGAAACAGAGGGCGAGAAACAGAGGGAGAGAAACAGAGGGGCTGAAACAGAGGGCGAGAAACAGAGGGCGAGAAACAGAGGGGCTGAAACAGAGGGGCTGATACAGAGGGGCTGAAACAGAGGGGCTGAAACAGGAGGCGAGAAACAGACGGGCTGAAACAGAGGGCGAGAAACAGAGGGGCTAAAAACAGAGGGGCTGAAACAGAGGGCGAGAAACAGAGGGCGAGAAACAGATAGCGCGGAACAGAGGGCGAGAAAAACAGTGGCTGAAACAGAGGGGCTGATACAGAGGGGCTGAAACAGAGGGACTGAAACAGAGGGCGAGAAACAGAGGTGCTGAAACAGAGGGGCTGAAACAGAGGGCGAGAAACAGAGGGGCTGAAACAGAGGGGCTGAACCAGAGGGGCTGAAACAGAGGGGCTGAAACAGAGGGCGAGAAACAGTGGGCGAGAAACAGAGGGGCTGAAACAGAGGGACTGAAACAGAGGGCGAGAAACAGAGGGGCTGAAACAGAGGGGCTGAAACAGAGGGCGAGAAACAGAGGGGCTGAAACAGAGGGGCTGAAACAGAGGGGCTGAAACAGAGGGGCTGAAACAGAGGGCGAGAAACAGTGGGCGAGAAACAGAGGGCGAGAAACAGAGGGGCTGAAACAGAGGGGCTGAAACAGAGGGGCTGAAACAGAGGGCGAGAAACAGAGGGAGAGAAACAGAAAGCGAGAAACAGAGGGCGAGAAACAGAGGGCGAGAAACAGAGGGCGATAAACAGAGGGGCTGAAACAGAGGGGCTGAAAGAGAGGGGCTGAAACAGAGGGGCTGAAACAGAGGGCTAGAAACAGAGGGCGAGAAACAGAGGGGCTGAAACAGAGGGGCTGATACAGAGGGGCTGAAACAGAGGGGCTGAAACAGAGGGCGAGAAACAGAAGTGCTGAAACAGATGGCGAGAAACAGAGGGGCTGAAACAGAGGGGCTGAACCAGAGGGGCTGAAACAGAGGGGCTGAAACACAGGGCGAGAAACAGAGGGCGAGAAACAGAGAGCGAGAAACAGAGGGCTAGAAACAAAGGGCGAGAAACAGTAGGGCTGAAACAGAGGGGCTGAAACAGAGGGGCTGATACAGAGGGGCTGAAACAGAGGGCGAGAAACAGAGGGCGAGAAACAGAGGGCGAGAAACAGAGAGCGAGAAACAGAGGGGCTGAAACTGAGGGGCTGAAACAGAGGGCGAGAAACAGAGAGGCTGCAACAGAGGGGCTGAAACAGAGGGGCTGAAACAGAGGTGCTGAAACAGAGGGCGAGGAACAGAGGGCGAGAAACAGAGGGCGAGAAACAGAGGGGCTGAAACAGAGGAGCTGAAACAGAGGGGCTGAAAGAGACGGGCTGAAAGAGACGGGCTGAAACAGAGGGGCTGAAACAGAGGTCGAGAAACAGAGGGCGAGAAACAGAGGGGCTGAAACAGAGGGGCTGATACAGTGGGGCTGAAACAGAGGGGATGAAACAGGAGGCGAGAAACAGAGGGGCTGAAACAGAGGGGCTGAAACAGAGGGGCTGAAACAGAGGTGCTGAAACAGAGGGCGAGAAACAGAGGGCGTGAAACAGAGGGAGAGAAACAGAGGGGCTGAAACAGAGGGCGAGAAACAGAGGGCGAGAAACAGAGGGGCTGAAACAGAGGGGCTGATACAGAGGAGCTGAAACAGAGGGGCTGAAACAGGAGGCGAGAAACAGAGGGGCTGAAACAGAGGGCGAGAAACAGAGGGGCTAAAAACAGAGGGGCTGAAACAGAGGGCGAGAAACAAAGGGCGAGAAACAGATAGCGCGGAACAGAGGGCGAGTAAAACAGTGGCTGAAACAGAGGGGCTGATACAGAGGGGCTGAAACAGAGGGACTGAAACAGAGGGCGAGAAACAGAGGTGCTGAAACAGAGGGGCTGAAACAGAGGGCGAGAAACAGAGGGGCTGAAACAGAGGGGCTGAACCAGAGGGGCTGAAACAGAGGGGCTGAAACAGAGGGCGAGAAACAGTGGGCGAGAAACAGAGGGCGAGAAACAGAGGGGCTGAAACAGAGGGGCTGAAACAGAGGGGCTGAAACAGAGGGCGAGAAACAGAGGGAGAGAAACAGAAAGCGAGAAACAGAGGGCGAGAAACAGAGGGCGAGAAACAGAGGGCGATAAACAGAGGGGCTGAAACAGAGGGGCTGAAAGAGAGGGGCTGAAACAGAGGGGCTGAAACAGAGGGCTAGAAACAGAGGGCGAGAAACAGAGGGGCTGAAACAGAGGGGCTGATACAGAGGGGCTGAAACAGAGGGGCTGAAACAGAGGGCGAGAAACAGAGGGGCTGAAACAGATGGCGAGAAACAGAGGGGCTGAAACAGAGGGGCTGAACCAGAGGGGCTGAAACAGAGGGGCTGAAACACAGGGCGAGAAACAGAGGGCGAGAAACAGAGAGCGAGAAACAGAGGGCTAGAAACAAAGGGCGAGAAACAGTAGGGCTGAAACAGAGGGGCTGAAACAGAGGGGCTGATACAGAGGGGCTGAAACAGAGGGCGAGAAACAGAAGGCGAGAAACAGAGGGCGAGAAACAGAGAGCGAGAAACAGAGGGGCTGAAACAGAGGTGCTGAAACAGAGGGCGAGGAACAGAGGGCGAGAAACAGAGGGCGAGAAACAGAGGGGCTGAAACAGAGGAGCTGAAACAGAGGGGCTGAAACAGAGGGGCTGAAACAGAGGGCGAGAAACAGAGGGGCTGAACCAGAGGGGCTGTAACAGAGGGGCTGAAACAGAGGGCGAGAAACAGAGGGGCTGAAACAGACGGTCTGAAACAGAGGGGCTGAAACAGAGGGGCTGAAACAGAGGGCGAGAAACAGAGGGCGAGAAACAGAGGGCGAGAAACAGAGGGCGAGAAACAGAGGGGCTGAAACAGAGGGGCTGAAAGAGACGGGCTGAAACAGAGGGGCTGAAACAGAGGGCGAGAAACAGAGGGCGAGAAACAGAGGGGCTGAAACAGAGGGGCTGATACAGTGGGGCTGAAACAGAGGGGCTGAAACAGGAGGCGAGAAACAGAGGGGCTGAAACAGAGGGGCTGAAACAGAGGGGCTGAAACAGAGGTGCTGAAACAGAGGGGCTGAAACAGAGGGGCTGAAACAGAGGGCGAGAAACAGAGGGCGAGAAACAGATAGCGAGAAAAAGAGGGCGAGAAACACAGTGGCTGAAACAGAGGGGCTGATACAGAGGGGCTGAAACAGAGGGACTGAAACAGAGGGGCTGATACAGAGGGGCTGAAACAGAGGGGCTGAAACAGAGGGCGAGAAACAGAGGGGCTGAAACAGAGGGGCTGAAACAGAGGGGCTGAAGCAGAGGGCGAGAAACAGAGGGGCTGAAACAGGGGGCGAGAAACAGAGGGGCTGAAACAGAGGGGCTGATACAGAGGGGCTGAAACAGAGGGCGAGAAACAGAGGGCGAGAAACAGAGGGCGAGAAACAGAGGGGCTGAAACAGAGGGGCTGAAACAGAGGGGCTGAAACAGAGGGCGAGAAACAGAGGGGCTGAAACAGGGGGCGAGAAACAGAGGGGCTGAAACAGAGGGCGAGAAACAGAGGGCGAGAAACAGAGGAGCTGAAACAGAGGGGCTGAAACAGAGGGGCTGAAACAGAGGGGCTGAAACAGAGGGGCTGAAACAGAGGGCGAGTAACAGAGGGGCTGAAACAGAGGGGCTGATACAGAGGGGCTGAAACAGGGGGCGAGAAACAGAGGGCGAGAAACAGAGGGTCTGAAACAGAGGGGCTGAAACAGAGGGCGAGAAACAGAGGGCGAGAAACAGAGGGCGAGAAACAGAGGGCGAGAAACAGTGAGCGAGAAACAGAGGGGCTGAAACAGAGGGGCTGAAACAGAGGGGCTGAAACAGAGGGCGAGAAACAGAGGGCGAGAAACAGAGGGAGAGAAACAGAGGGGCTGAAACAGAGGGCGAGAAACAGAGGGCGAGAAACAGAGGGGCTGAAACAGAGGGGCTGATACAGAGGGGCTGAAACAGAGGGGCTGAAACAGGAGGCGAGAAACAGAGGGGCTGAAACAGAGGGCGAGAAACAGAGGGGCTAAAAACAGAGGGGCTGAAACAGAGGGCGAGAAACAGAGGGCGAGAAACAGATAGCGCGGAACAGAGGGCGAGAAAAACAGTGGCTGAAACAGAGGGGCTGATACAGAGGGGCTGAAACAGAGGGACTGAAACAGAGGGCGAGAAACAGAGGTGCTGAAACAGAGGGGCTGAAACAGAGGGCGAGAAACAGAGGGGCTGAAACAGAGGGGCTGAACCAGAGGGGCTGAAACAGAGGGGCTGAAACAGAGGGCGAGAAACAGTGGGCGAGAAACAGAGGGGCTGAAACAGAGGGACTGAAACAGAGGGCGAGAAACAGAGGGGCTGAAACAGAGGGGCTGAAACAGAGGGCGAGAAACAGCGGGGCTGAAACAGAGGGGCTGAAACAGAGGGGCTGAAACAGAGGGGCTGAAACAGAGGGCGAGAAACAGTGGGCGAGAAACAGAGGGCGAGAAACAGAGGGGCTGAAACAGAGGGGCTGAAACAGAGGGGCTGAAACAGAGGGCGAGAAACAGAGGGAGAGAAACAGAAAGCGAGAAACAGAGGGCGAGAAACAGAGGGCGAGAAACAGAGGGCGATAAACAGAGGGGCTGAAACAGAGGGGCTGAAAGAGAGGGGCTGAAACAGAGGGGCTGAAACAGAGGGCTAGAAACAGAGGGCGAGAAACAGAGGGGCTGAAACAGAGGGGCTGATACAGAGGGGCTGAAACAGAGGGGCTGAAACAGAGGGCGAGAAACAGAAGTGCTGAAACAGATGGCGAGAAACAGAGGGGCTGAAACAGAGGGGCTGAACCAGAGGGGCTGAAACAGAGGGGCTGAAACACAGGGCGAGAAACAGAGGGCGAGAAACAGAGAGCGAGAAACAGAGGGCTAGAAACAAAGGGCGAGAAACAGTAGGGCTGAAACAGAGGGGCTGAAACAGAGGGGCTGATACAGAGGGGCTGAAACAGAGGGCGAGAAACAGAGGGCGAGAAACAGAGGGCGAGAAACAGAGAGCGAGAAACAGAGGGGCTGAAACTGAGGGGCTGAAACAGAGGGCGAGAAACAGAGAGGCTGCAACAGAGGGGCTGAAACAGAGGGGCTGAAACAGAGGTGCTGAAACAGAGGGCGAGGAACAGAGGGCGAGAAACAGAGGGCGAGAAACAGAGGGGCTGAAACAGAGGAGCTGAAACTGAGGGGCTGAAAGAGACGGGCTGAAAGAGACGGGCTGAAACAGAGGGGCTGAAACAGAGGTCGAGAAACAGAGGGCGAGAAACAGAGGGGCTGAAACAGAGGGGCTGATACAGTGTGGCTGAAACAGAGGGGCTGAAACAGGAGGCGAGAAACAGAGGGGCTGAAACAGAGGGGCTGAAACAGAGGGGCTGAAACAGAGGTGCTGAAACAGAGGGCGAGAAACAGAGGGCGTGAAACAGAGGGAGAGAAACAGAGGGGCTGAAACAGAGGGCGAGAAACAGAGGGCGAGAAACAGAGGGGCTGAAACAGAGGGGCTGATACAGAGGGGCTGAAACAGAGGGGCTGAAACAGGAGGCGAGAAACAGAGGGGCTGAAACAGAGGGCGAGAAACAGAGGGGCTAAAAACAGAGGGGCTGAAACAGAGGGCGAGAAACAAAGGGCGAGAAACAGATAGCGCGGAACAGAGGGCGAGAAAAACAGTGGCTGAAACAGAGGGGCTGATACAGAGGGGCTGAAACAGAGGGACTGAAACAGAGGGCGAGAAACAGAGGTGCTGAAACAGAGGGGCTGAAACAGAGGGCGAGAAACAGAGGGGCTGAAACAGAGGGGCTGAACCAGAGGGGCTGAAACAGAGGGGCTGAAACAGAGGGCGAGAAACAGTGGGCGAGAAACAGAGGGGCTGAAACAGAGGGACTGAAACAGAGGGCGAGAAACAGAGGGGCTGAAACAGAGGGGCTGAAACAGAGGGCGAGAAACAGAGCGGCTGAAACAGAGGGGCTGAAACAGAGGGGCTGAAACAGAGGGGCTGAAACAGAGGGCGAGAAACAGTGGGCGAGAAACAGAGGGCGAGAAACAGAGGGGCTGAAACAGAGGGGCTGAAACAGAGGGGCTGAAACAGAGGGCGAGAAACAGAGGGAGAGAAACAGAAAGCGAGAAACAGAGGGCGAGAAACAGAGGGCGAGAAACAGAGGGCGATAAACAGAGGGGCTGAAACAGAGGGGCTGAAAGAGAGGGGCTGAAACAGAGGGGCTGAAACAGAGGGCTAGAAACAGAGGGCGAGAAACAGAGGGGCTGAAACAGAGGGGCTGATACAGAGGGGCTGAAACAGAGGGGCTGAAACAGAGGGCGAGAAACAGAGGGGCTGAAACAGATGGCGAGAAACAGAGGGGCTGAAACAGAGGGGCTGAACCAGAGGGGCTGAAACAGAGGGGCTGAAACACAGGGCGAGAAACAGAGGGCGAGAAACAGAGAGCGAGAAACAGAGGGCTAGAAACAAAGGGCGAGAAACAGTAGGGCTGAAACAGAGGGGCTGAAACAGAGGGGCTGATACAGAGGGGCTGAAACAGAGGGCGAGAAACAGAGGGCGAGAAACAGAGGGCGAGAAACAGAGAGCGAGAAACAGAGGGGCTGAAACAGAGGTGCTGAAACAGAGGGCGAGGAACAGAGGGCGAGAAACAGAGGGCGAGAAACAGAGGGGCTGAAACAGAGGAGCTGAAACAGAGGGGCTGAAACAGAGGGGCTGAAACAGAGGGCGAGAAACAGAGGGGCTGAACCAGAGGGGCTGAAACAGAGGGGCTGAAACAGAGGGCGAGAAACAGAGGGGCTGAAACAGACGGTCTGAAACAGAGGGGCTGAAACAGAGGGGCTGAAACAGAGGGCGAGAAACAGAGGGCGAGAAACAGAGGGCGAGAAACAGAGGGCGAGAAACAGAGGGGCTGAAACAGAGGGGCTGAAAGAGACGGGCTGAAACAGAGGGGCTGAAACAGAGGGCGAGAAACAGAGGGCGAGAAACAGAGGGGCTGAAACAGAGGGGCTGATACAGTGGGGCTGAAACAGAGGGGCTGAAACAGGAGGCGAGAAACAGAGGGGCTGAAACAGAGGGGCTGAAACAGAGGGGCTGAAACAGAGGTGCTGAAACAGAGGGGCTGAAACAGAGGGGCTGAAACAGAGGTCGAGAAACAGAGGGCGAGAAACAGATAGCGAGAAACAGAGGGCGAGAAACACAGTGGCTGAAACAGAGGGGCTGATACAGAGGGGCTGAAACAGAGGGACTGAAACAGAGGGGGAGAAACAGAGGGGCTGAAACAGAGGGGCTGAAACAGAGGGCGAGAAACAGAGGGGCTGAAACAGAGGGGCTGAAACAGAGGGGCTGAAGCAGAGGGCGAGAAACAGTGGGCGAGAAACAGAGGGGCTGAAACAGAGGGACTGAAACAGAGGGCGAGAAACAGAGGGGCTGAAACAGAGGGGCTGAAACAGAGGGCGAGAAACAGAGGGGCTGAAACAGAGGGGCTGAAACAGAGGGGCTTAAACAGAGGGGCTGAAACAGAGGGCGAGAAACAGTGGGCGAGAAACAGAGGGCGAGAAACAGAGGGGCTGAAACAGAGGGGTTGAAACAGAGGGGCTGAAACAGAGGGCGAGAAACAGAGGGAGAGAAACAGAAAGCGAGAAACAGAGGGCGAGAAACAGAGGGCGAGAAACAGAGGGGCTGAAACAGAGGGGCTGAAACAGAGGGGCTGAAACAGAGGGCGAGAAACAGAGGGGCTGAAACAGGGGGCGAGAAACAGAGGGGCTGAAACAGAGGGCGAGAAACAGAGGGCGAGAAACAGAGGAGCTGAAACAGAGGGGCTGAAACAGAGGGGCTGAAACAGAGGGGCTGAAACAGAGGGCGAGAAACAGAGGGGCTGAAACAGAGGGGCTGATACAGAGGGGCTGAAACAGGGGGCGAGAAACAGAGGGCGAGAAACAGAGGGTCTGAAACAGAGGGGCTGAAACAGAGGGCGAGAAACAGAGGGCGAGAAACAGAGGGCGAGAAACAGAGGGCGAGAAACAGTGAGCGAGAAACAGAGGGGCTGAAACAGAGGGGCTGAAACAGAGGGGCTGAAACAGAGGGCGAGAAACAGAGGGCGAGAAACAGAGGGAGAGAAACAGAGGGGCTGAAACAGAGGGCGAGAAACAGAGGGCGAGAAACAGAGGGGCTGAAACAGAGGGGCTGATACAGAGGGGCTGAAACAGAGGGGCTGAAACAGGAGGCGAGAAACAGAGGGGCTGAAACAGAGGGCGAGAAACAGAGGGGCTAAAAACAGAGGGGCTGAAACAGAGGGCGAGAAACAGAGGGCGAGAAACAGATAGCGCGGAACAGAGGGCGAGAAAAACAGTGGCTGAAACAGAGGGGCTGATACAGAGGGGCTGAAACAGAGGGACTGAAACAGAGGGCGAGAAACAGAGGTGCTGAAACAGAGGGGCTGAAACAGAGGGCGAGAAACAGAGGGGCTGAAACAGAGGGGCTGAACCAGAGGGGCTGAAACAGAGGGGCTGAAACAGAGGGCGAGAAACATTGGCCGAGAAACAGAGGGGCTGAAACAGAGGGACTGAAACAGAGGGCGAGAAACAGAGGGGCTGAAACAGAGGGGCTGAAACAGAGGGCGAGAAACAGAGGGGCTGAAACAGAGGGGCTGAAACAGAGGGGCTGAAACAGAGGGGCTGAAACAGAGGGCGAGAAACAGTGGGCGAGAAACAGAGGGCGAGAAACAGAGGGGCTGAAACAGAGGGGCTGAAACAGAGGGGCTGAAACAGAGGGCGAGAAACAGAGGGAGAGAAACAGAAAGCGAGAAACAGAGGGCGAGAAACAGAGGGCGAGAAACAGAGGGCGATAAACAGAGGGGCTGAAACAGAGGGGCTGAAAGAGAGGGGCTGAAACAGAGGGGCTGAAACAGAGGGCTAGAAACAGAGGGCGAGAAACAGAGGGGCTGAAACAGAGGGGCTGATACAGAGGGGCTGAAACAGAGGGGCTGAACCAGAGGGGCTGAAACAGAGGGGCTGAAACACAGGGCGAGAAACAGAGGGCGAGAAACAGAGAGCGAGAAACAGAGGGATAGAAACAAAGGGCGAGAAACAGTAGGGCTGAAACAGAGGGGCTGAAACAGAGGGGCAGATACAGAGGGGCTGAAACAGAGGGCGAGAAACAGAGGGCGAGAAACAGAGGGCGAGAAACAGAGAGCGAGAAACAGATGGGCTGAAACTGAGGGGCTGAAACAGAGGGCGAGAAACAGAGAGGCTGCAACAGAGGGGCTTAAACAGAGGGGCTGAAACAGAGGTGCTGAAACAGAGGGCGAGGAACAGAGGGCGAGAAACAGAGGGCGAGAAACAGAGGGGCTCAAACAGAGGAGCTGAAACAGAGGGGCTGAAACAGAGGGGCTGAAACAGAGGGCGAGAAACAGAGGGGCTGAACCAGAGGGGCTGAAACAGAGGGGCTGAAACAGAGGGCGAGAAACAGAGGGGCTGAAACAGACGGTCTGAAACAGAGGGGCTGAAACAGAGGGGCTGAAACAGAGGGCGAGAAACAGAGGGCGAGAAACAGAGGGCGAGAAACAGAGGGCGAGAAACAGAGGGGCTGAAACAGAGGGGCTGAAAGAGACGGGCTGAAACAGAGGGGCTGAAACAGAAGGCGAGAAACAGAGGGCGAGAAACAGAGGGGCTGAAACAGAGGGGCTGATACAGTGGGGCTGAAACAGAGGGGCTGAAACAGGAGGCGAGAAACAGAGGGGCTGAAACAGAGGGGCTGAAACAGAGGGGCTGAAACAGAGGTGCTGAAACAGAGGGGCTGAAACAGAGGGGCTGAAACAGAGGGCGAGAAACAGAGGGCGAGAAACAGATAGCGAGAAACAGAGGGCGAGAGACACAGTGGCTGAAACAGAGGGGCTGATACAGAGGGGCTGAAACAGAGGGACTGAAACAGAGGGGAGAAACAGAGGGGCTGAAACAGAGGGGCTGAAACAGAGGGCGAGAAACAGAGGGGCTGAAACAGAGGGGCTGAAACAGAGGGGCTGAAGCAGAGGGCGAGAAACAGTGGGCGAGAAACAGAGGGGCTGAAACAGAGGGACTGAAACAGAGGGCGAGAAACAGAGGGGCTGAAACAGAGGGGCTGAAACAGAGGGCGAGAAACAGAGGGGCTGAAACAGAGGGGCTGAAACAGAGGGGCTTAAACAGAGGGGCTGAAACAGAGGGCGAGAAACAGTGGGCGAGAAACAGAGGGCGAGAAACAGAGGGGCTGAAACAGAGGGGCTGAAACAGAGGGGCTGAAACAGAGGGGGAGAAACAGAGGGAGAGAAACAGAAAGCGAGAAACAGAGGGCGAGAAACAGAGGGCGAGAAACAGAGGGCGATAAACAGAGGGGCTGAAACAGAGGGGCTGAAAGAGAGGGGCTGAAACAGAGGGCTAGAAACAGAGGGCGATTAACAGAGGGGCTGAAACAGAGGGGCTGATACAGACTGGCTGAAACAGAGGGGCTGAAACAGAGGGCGAGAAACAGAGGGGCTGAAACAGATGGCGAGAAACAGAGGGGCTGAAACAGAGGGGCTGAACAAGAGGGGCTGAAACAGAGGGGCTGAAACACAGGGCGAGAAACAGAGGGCGAGAAACAGAGAGCGAGAAACAGAGGGCTAGAAACAAAGGGCGAGAAACAGAGGGGCTGAAACAGAGGGGCTGAAACAGAGGGGCTGAAACAGAGGGGCTGAAACAGAGGGTTTGAAACAGAGGGCGAGAAACAGAGGGCGAGAAACAGAGGGGCTGAAACAGAGGGGCTGATACAGAGGGGCTGAAACAGAGGGGCTGAAACAGAGGGGCTGAAACAGAGGGCGAGAAACAGAGGGGCTGAAACAGAGGGCGAGAAACAGAGGGGCTGAAACAGAGGGCGAGAAACAGAGGGCGAGAAACAGAGGAGCTGAAACAGAGGGGCTGAAACAGAGGGGCTGAAACAGAGGGGCTGAAACAGAGGGGCTGAAACAGATGGCGAGAAACAGAGGGCGAGAAACAGAGGGGCTGAAACAGAGGGGCTGAAACAGAGGGGCTTAAACAGAGGGGCTGAAACAGAGGGCGAGAAACAGTGGGCGAGAAACAGAGGGCGAGAAACAGAGGGGCTGAAACAGAGGGGCTGAAACAGAGGGGCTGAAACAGAGGGCGAGAAACAGAGAGGCTGCAACAGAGGGGCTGAAACAGAGGGGCTGAAACAGAGGTGCTGAAACAGAGGGCGAGGAACAGAGGGCGAGAAACAGAGGGCGAGAAACAGAGGGGCTGAAACAGAGGAGCTGAAACAGAGGGGCTGAAACAGAGGGCGAGAAACAGAGGGCGAGAAACAGAGGGCGAGAAACAGAGGGCGAGAAACAGAGGGGCTGAAACAGAGGGGCTGAAAGAGACGGGCTGAAACAGAGGGGCTGAAACAGAGGGCGAGAAACAGAGGGCGAGAAACAGAGGGGCTGAAACAGAGGGGCTGATACAGTGGGGCTGAAACAGAGGGGCTGAAACAGGAGGCGAGAAACAGAGGGGCTGAAACAGAGAGGCTGCAACAGAGGGGCTGAAACAGAGGGGCTGAAACAGAGGTGCTGAAACAGAGGGCGAGGAACAGAGGGCGAGAAACAGAGGGCGAGAAACAGAGGGGCTGAAACAGAGGAGCTGAAACAGAGGGGCTGAAACAGAGGGGCTGAAACAAAGGGCGAGAAACAGAGGGGCTGAACCAGAGGGGCTGAAACAGAGGGGCTGAAACAGAGGGCGAGAAACAGAGGGGCTGAAACAGACGGTCTGAAACAGAGGGGCTGAAACAGAGGGGCTGAAACAGAGGGCGAGAAACAGAGGGCGAGAAACAGAGGGCGAGAAACAGAGGGCGAGAAACAGAGGGGCTGAAACAGAGGGGCTGAAAGAGACGGGCTGAAACAGAGGGGCTGAAACAGAGGGCGAGAAACAGAGGGCGAGAAACAGAGGGGCTGAAACAGAGGGGCTGATACAGTGGGGCTGAAACAGAGGGGCTGAAACAGGAGGCGAGAAACAGAGGGGCTGAAACAGAGGGGCTGAAACAGAGGGGCTGAAACAGAGGTGCTGAAACAGAGGGGCTGAAACAGAGGGGCTGAAACAGAGGGCGAGAAACAGAGGGCGAGAAACAGATAGCGAGAAACAGAGGGCGAGAAACACAGTGGCTGAAACAGAGGGGCTGATACAGAGGGGCTGAAACAGAGGGACTGAAACAGAGGGCGAGAAACAGAGGGGCTGAAACAGAGGGGCAGAAACAGAGGGCGAGAAACAGAGGGGCTGAAACAGAGGGGCTGAAACAGAGGGGCTGAAGCAGAGGGCGAGAAACAGTGGGCGAGGAACAGAGGGGCTGAAACAGAGGGACTGAAACAGAGGGCGAGAAACAGAGGGGCTGAAACAGAGGGGCTGAAACAGAGGGCGAGAAACAGAGGGGCTGAAACAGAGGGGCTGAAACAGAGGGGCTTAAACAGAGGGGCTGAAACAGAGGGCGAGAAACAGTGGGCGAGAAACAGAGGGCGAGAAACAGAGGGGCTGAAACAGAGGGGCTGAAACAGAGGGGCTGAAACAGAGGGCGAGAAACAGAGGGAGAGAAACAGAAAGCGAGAAACAGAGGGCGAGAAACAGAGGGCGAGAAACAGAGGGCGATAAACAGAGGGGTTGAAACAGAGGGGCTGAAAGAGAGGGGCTGAAACAGAGGGCTAGAAACAGAGGGCGATTAACAGAGGGGCTGAAACAGAGGGGCTGATACAGACTGGCTGAAACAGAGGGGCTGAAACAGAGGGCGAGAAACAGAGGGGCTGAAACAGATGGCGAGAAACAGAGGGGCTGAAACAGAGGGGCTGAACAAGAGGGGCTGAAACAGAGGGGCTGAAACACAGGGCGAGAAACAGAGGGCGAGAAACAGAGAGCGAGAAACAGAGGGCTAGAAACAAAGGGCGAGAAACAGAGGGGCTGAAACAGAGGGGCTGAAACAGAGGGGCTGAAACAGAGGGGCTGAAACAGAGGGTTTGAAACAGAGGGCGAGAAACAGAGGGCGAGAAACAGAGGGGCTGAAACTGAGGGCGAGAAACAGAGGGCGAGAAACAGAGGAGCTGAAACAGAGGGGCTGAAACAGAGGGGCTGAAACAGAGGGGCTGAAACAGATGGGCTGAAACAGAGGGCGAGAAACAGAGGGCGAGAAACAGAGGGGCTGAAACAGAGGGGCTGAAACAGAGGGGCTTAAACAGAGGGGCTGAAACAGAGGGCGAGAAACAGTGGGCGAGTAACAGAGGGCGAGAAACAGAGGGGCTGAAACAGAGGGGCTGAAACTGAGGGCGAGAAACAGAGGGCGAGAAACAGAGGAGCTGAAACAGAGGGGCTGAAACAGAGGGGCTGAAACAGAGGGCGAGAAACAGAGGGGCTGAAACTGAGGGCGAGAAACAGAGGGCGAGAAACAGAGGAGCTGAAACAGAGGGGCTGAAACAGAGGGGCTGAAACAGAGGGGCTGAAACAGAGGGGCTGAAACAGAGGGCGAGAAACAGAGGGCGAGAAACAGAGGGGCTGAAACAGAGGGGCTGAAACAGAGGGGCTTAAACAGAGGGGCTGAAACAGAGGGCGAGAAACAGTGGGCGAGTAACAGAGGGCGAGAAACAGAGGGGCTGAAACAGAGGGGCTGAAACTGAGGGCGAGAAACAGAGGGCGAGAAACAGAGGAGCTGAAACAGAGGGGCTGAAACAGAGGGGCTGAAACAGAGGGGCTGAAACAGAGGGGCTGAAACAGAGGGCGAGAAACAGAGGGCGAGAAACAGAGGGGCTGAAACAGAGGGGCTGAAACAGAGGGGCTTAAACAGAGGGGCTGAAACAGAGGGCGAGGAACAGAGGGCGAGAAACAGAGGGCGAGAAACAGAGGGGCTGAAACAGAGGAGCTGAAACAGAGGGGCTGAAACAGAGGGGCTGAAACAGAGGGCGAGAAACAGAGGGGCTGAACCAGAGGGGCTGAAACAGAGGGGCTGAAACAGAGGGCGAGAAACAGAGGGGCTGAAACAGACGGTCTGAAACAGAGGGGCTGAAACAGAGGGCGAGAAACAGTGGGCGAGAAACAGAGGGCGAGAAACAGAGGGGCTGAAACAGAGGGGCTGAAACAGAGGGGCTGAAACAGAGGGCGAGAAACAGAGGGAGAGAAACAGAAAGCGAGAAACAGAGGGCGAGAAACAGAGGGCGAGAAACAGATTTCGATAAACAGAGGGGTTGAAACAGAGGGACTGAAAGAGAGGGGCTGAAACAGAGGGCTAGAAACAGAGGGCGATTAACAGAGGGGCTGAAACAGAGGGGCTGAAACAGAGGGCGAGAAACAGAGGGGCTGAAACAGATGGCGAGAAACAGAGGGGCTGAAACAGAGGGGCTGAACAAGAGGGGCTGAAACAGAGGGGCTGAAACAGAGGGCGAGAAACAGTGGGCGAGAAACAGAGGGGCTGAAACAGAGGGACTGAAACAGAGGGCGAGAAACAGAGGGGCTGAAACAGAGGGGCTGAAACAGAGGGCGAGAAACAGAGGGGCTGAAACAGAGGGGCTGAAACAGAGGGGCTGAAACAGAGGGGCTGAAACAGAGGGCGAGAAACAGTGGGCGAGAAACAGAGGGCGAGAAACAGAGGGGCTGAAACAGAGGGGCTGAAACAGAGGGGCTGAAACAGAGGGCGAGAAACAGAGGGAGAGAAACAGAAAGCGAGAAACAGAGGGCGAGAAACAGAGGGCGAGAAACAGAGGGGCTGAAACAGAGGGGCTGAAACAGAGGGGCTGAAACAGAGGGCGAGAAACAGAGGGGCTGAAACAGGGGGCGAGAAACAGAGGGGCTGAAACAGAGGGGCTGAAACAGAGGGGCTGAAACAGAGGTGCTGAAACAGAGGGGCTGAAACAGAGGGGCTGAAACAGAGGTTGAGAAACAGAGGGCGAGAAACAGATAGCGAGAAACAGAGGGCGAGAGACACAGTGGCTGAAACAGAGGGGCTGATACAGAGGGGCTGAAACAGAGGGACTGAAACAGAGGGCGAGAAACAGAGGGGCTGAAACAGAGGGGCTGAAACAGAGGGCGAGAAACAGAGGGGCTGAAACAGAGGGGCTGAAACAGAGGGGCTGAAGCAGAGGGCGAGAAACAGTGGGCGAGAAACAGAGGGGCTGAAACAGAGGGACTGAAACAGAGGGCGAGAAACAGAGGGGCTGAAACAGAGGGGCTGAAACAGAGGGCGAGAAACAGAGGGGCTGAAACAGAGGGGCTGAAACAGCGGTGCTTAAACAGAGGGGCTGAAACAGAGGGCGAGAAACAGTGGGCGAGAAACAGAGGGCGAGAAACAGAGGGGCTGAAACAGAGGGGCTGAAACAGAGGGGCTGAAACAGAGGGCGAGAAACAGAGGGAGAGAAACAGAAAGCGAGAAACAGAGGGCGAGAAACAGAGGGCGAGAAACAGAGGGCGATAAACAGAGGGGCTGAAACAGAGGGGCTGAAAGAGAGGGGCTGAAACAGAGGGCTAGAAACAGAGGGCGATTAACAGAGGGGCTGAAACAGAGGGGCTGATACAGACTGGCTGAAACAGAGGGGCTGAAACAGAGGGCGAGAAACAGAGGGGCTGAAACAGATGGCGAGAAACAGAGGGGCTGAAACAGAGGGGCTGAACAAGAGGGGCTGAAACAGAGGGGCTGAAACACAGGGCGAGAAACAGAGGGCGAGAAACAGAGAGCGAGAAACAGAGGGCTAGAAACAAAGGGCGAGAAACAGAGGGGCTGAAACAGAGGGGCTGAAACAGAGGGGCTGAAACAGAGGGGCTGAAACAGAGGGTTTGAAACAGAGGGCGAGAAACAGAGGGCGAGAAACAGAGGGGCTGAAACAGAGGGGCTGATACAGAGGGGCTGAAACAGAGGGGCTGAAACAGAGGGGCTGAAACAGAGGGCGAGAAACAGAGGGGCTGAAACAGAGGGCGAGAAACAGAGGGGCTGAAACAGAGGGCGAGAAACAGAGGGCGAGAAACAGAGGAGCTGAAACAGAGGGGCTGAAACAGAGGGGCTGAAACAGAGGGGCTGAAACAGAGGGGCTGAAACAGATGGCGAGAAACAGAGGGCGAGAAACAGAGGGACTGAAACAGAGGGGCTGAAACAGAGGGGCTTAAACAGAGGGGCTGAAACAGAGGGCGAGAAACAGTGGGCGAGAAACAGAGGGCGAGAAACAGAGGGGCTGAAACAGAGGGGCTGAAACAGAGGGGCTGAAACAGAGGGCGAGAAACAGAGAGGCTGCAACAGAGGGGCTGAAACAGAGGGGCTGAAACAGAGGTGCTGAAACAGAGGGCGAGGAACAGAGGGCGAGAAACAGAGGGCGAGAAACAGAGGGGCTGAAACAGAGGAGCTGAAACAGAGGGGCTGAAACAGAGGGCGAGAAACAGAGGGCGAGAAACAGAGGGCGAGAAACGGAGGGCGAGAAACAGAGGGGCTGAAACAGAGGGGCTGAAAGAGACGGGCTGAAACAGAGGGGCTGAAACAGAGGGCGAGAAACAGAGGGCGAGAAACAGAGGGGCTGAAACAGAGGGGCTGATACAGTGGGGCTGAAACAGAGGGGCTGAAACAGGAGGCGAGAAACAGAGGGGCTGAAACAGAGAGGCTGCAACAGAGGGGCTGAAACAGAGGGGCTGAAACAGAGGTGCTGAAACAGAGGGCGAGGAACAGAGGGCGAGAAACAGAGGGCGAGAAACAGAGGGGCTGAAACAGAGGAGCTGAAACAGAGGGGCTGAAACAGAGGGGCTGAAACAAAGGGCGAGAAACAGAGGGGCTGAACCAGAGGGGCTGAAACAGAGGGGCTGAAACAGAGGGCGAGAAACAGAGGGGCTGAAACAGACGGTCTGAAACAGAGGGGCTGAAACAGAGGGGCTGAAACAGAGGGCGAGAAACAGAGGGCGAGAAACAGAGGGCGAGAAACAGAGGGCGAGAAACAGAGGGGCTGAAACAGAGGGGCTGAAAGAGACGGGCTGAAACAGAGGGGCTGAAACAGAGGGCGAGAAACAGAGGGCGAGAAACAGAGGGGCTGAAACAGAGGGGCTGATACAGTGGGGCTGAAACAGAGGGGCTGAAACAGGAGGCGAGAAACAGAGGGGCTGAAACAGAGGGGCTGAAACAGAGGGGCTGAAACAGAGGTGCTGAAACAGAGGGGCTGAAACAGAGGGGCTGAAACAGAGGGCGAGAAACAGAGGGCGAGAAACAGATAGCGAGAAACAGAGGGCGAGAAACACAGTGGCTGAAACAGAGGGGCTGATACAGAGGGGCTGAAACAGAGGGACTGAAACAGAGGGCGAGAAACAGAGGGGCTGAAACAGAGGGGCAGAAACAGAGGGCGAGAAACAGAGGGGCTGAAACAGAGGGGCTGAAACAGAGGGGCTGAAGCAGAGGGCGAGAAACAGTGGGCGAGGAACAGAGGGGCTGAAACAGAGGGACTGAAACAGAGGGCGAGAAACAGAGGGGCTGAAACAGAGGGGCTGAAACAGAGGGCGAGAAACAGAGGGGCTGAAACAGAGGGGCTGAAACAGAGGGGCTTAAACAGAGGGGCTGAAACAGAGGGCGAGAAACAGTGGGCGAGAAACAGAGGGCGAGAAACAGAGGGGCTGAAACAGAGGGGCTGAAACAGAGGGGCTGAAACAGAGGGCGAGAAACAGAGGGAGAGAAACAGAAAGCGAGAAACAGAGGGCGAGAAACAGAGGGCGAGAAACAGAGGGCGATAAACAGAGGGGTTGAAACAGAGGGGCTGAAAGAGAGGGGCTGAAACAGAGGGCTAGAAACAGAGGGCGATTAACAGAGGGGCTGAAACAGAGGGGCTGATACAGACTGGCTGAAACAGAGGGGCTGAAACAGAGGGCGAGAAACAGAGGGGCTGAAACAGATGGCGAGAAACAGAGGGGCTGAAACAGAGGGGCTGAACAAGAGGGGCTGAAACAGAGGGGCTGAAACACAGGGCGAGAAACAGAGGGCGAGAAACAGAGAGCGAGAAACAGAGGGCTAGAAACAAAGGGCGAGAAACAGAGGGGCTGAAACAGAGGGGCTGAAACAGAGGGGCTGAAACAGAGGGGCTGAAACAGAGGGTTTGAAACAGAGGGCGAGAAACAGAGGGCGAGAAACAGAGGGGCTGAAACAGAGGGGCTGATACAGAGGGGCTGAAACAGAGGGGCTGAAACAGAGGGGCTGAAACAGAGGGCGAGAAACAGAGGGGCTGAAACAGAGGGCGAGAAACAGAGGGGCTGAAACTGAGGGCGAGAAACAGAGGGCGAGAAACAGAGGAGCTGAAACAGAGGGGCTGAAACAGAGGGGCTGAAACAGAGGGGCTGAAACAGAGGGGCTGAAACAGAGGGCGAGAAACAGAGGGCGAGAAACAGAGGGGCTGAAACAGAGGGGCTGAAACAGAGGGGCTTAAACAGAGGGGCTGAAACAGAGGGCGAGAAACAGTGGGCGAGAAACAGAGGGCGAGAAACAGAGGGGCTGAAACAGAGGGGCTGAAACTGAGGGCGAGAAACAGAGGGCGAGAAACAGAGGAGCTGAAACAGAGGGGCTGAAACAGAGGGGCTGAAACAGAGGGGCTGAAACAGAGGGGCTGAAACAGAGGGCGAGAAACAGAGGGCGAGAAACAGAGGGGCTGAAACAGAGGGGCTGAAACAGAGGGGCTTAAACAGAGGGGCTGAAACAGAGGGCGAGGAACAGAGGGCGAGAAACAGAGGGCGAGAAACAGAGGGGCTGAAACAGAGGAGCTGAAACAGAGGGGCTGAAACAGAGGGGCTGAAACAGAGGGCGAGAAACAGAGGGGCTGAACCAGAGGGGCTGAAACAGAGGGGCTGAAACAGAGGGCGAGAAACAGAGGGGCTGAAACAGACGGTCTGAAACAGAGGGGCTGAAACAGAGGGCGAGAAACAGTGGGCGAGAAACAGAGGGCGAGAAACAGAGGGGCTGAAACAGAGGGGCTGAAACAGAGGGGCTGAAACAGAGGGCGAGAAACAGAGGGAGAGAAACAGAAAGCGAGAAACAGAGGGCGAGAAACAGAGGGCGAGAAACAGAGGGCGATAAACAGAGGGGTTGAAACAGAGGGACTGAAAGAGAGGGGCTGAAACAGAGGGCTAGAAACAGAGGGCGATTAACAGAGGGGCTGAAACAGAGGGGCTGAAACAGAGGGCGAGAAACAGAGGGGCTGAAACAGATGGCGAGAAACAGAGGGGCTGAAACAGAGGGGCTGAACAAGAGGGGCTGAAACAGAGGGGCTGAAACAGAGGGCGAGAAACAGTGGGCGAGAAACAGAGGGGCTGAAACAGAGGGACTGAAACAGAGGGCGAGAAACAGAGGGGCTGAAACAGAGGGGCTGAAACAGAGGGCGAGAAACAGAGGGGCTGAAACAGAGGGGCTGAAACAGAGGGGCTGAAACAGAGGGGCTGAAACAGAGGGCGAGAAACAGTGGGCGAGAAACAGAGGGCGAGAAACAGAGGGGCTGAAACAGAGGGGCTGAAACAGAGGGGCTGAAACAGAGGGCGAGAAACAGAGGGAGAGAAACAGAAAGCGAGAAACAGAGGGCGAGAAACAGAGGGCGAGAAACAGAGGGGCTGAAACAGAGGGGCTGAAACAGAGGGGCTGAAACAGAGGGCGAGAAACAGAGGGGCTGAAACAGGGGGCGAGAAACAGAGGGGCTGAAACAGAGGGCGAGAAACAGAGGGCGAGAAACAGAGGAGCTGAAACAGAGGGGCTGAAACAGAGGGGCTGAAACAGAGGGGCTGAAACAGAGGGGCTGAAACAGAGGGCGAGAAACAGAGGGGCTGAAACAGAGGGGCTGATACAGAGGGGCTGAAACAGGGGGCGAGAAACAGAGGGCGAGAAACAGAGGGTCTGAAACAGAGGGGCTGAAACAGAGGGCGAGAAACAGAGGGCGAGAAACAGAGGGCGAGAAACAGAGGGCGAGAAACAGTGAGCGAGAAACAGAGGGGCTGAAACAGAGGGGCTGAAACAGAGGGGCTGAAACAGAGGGCGAGAAACAGAGGGCGAGAAACAGAGGGAGAGAAACAGAGGGGCTGAAACAGAGGGCGAGAAACAGAGGGCGAGAAACAGAGGGGCTGAAACAGAGGGGCTGATACAGAGGGGCTGAAACAGAGGGGCTGAAACAGGAGGCGAGAAACAGAGGGGCTGAAACAGAGGGCGAGAAACAGAGGGGGTAAAAACAGAGGGGCTGAAACAGAGGGCGAGAAACAGAGGGCGAGAAACAGATAGCGCGGAACAGAGGGCGAGAAAAACAGTGGCTGAAACAGAGGGGCTGATACAGAGGGGCTGAAACAGAGGGACTGAAACAGAGGGCGAGAAACAGAGGTGCTGAAACAGAGGGGCTGAAACAGAGGGCGAGAAACAGAGGGGCTGAAACAGAGGGGCTGAACCAGAGGGGCTGAAACAGAGGGGCTGAAACAGAGGGCGAGAAACAGTGGGCGAGAAACAGAGGGGCTGAAACAGAGGGACTGAAACTGAGGGCGAGAAACAGAGGGGCTGAAACAGAGGGGCTGAAACAGAGGGCGAGAAACAGAGGGGCTGAAACAGAGGGGCTGAAACAGAGGGGCTGAAACAGAGGGGCTGAAACAGAGGGCGAGAAACAGTGGGCGAGAAACAGAGGGCGAGAAACAGAGGGGCTGAAACAGAGGGGCTGAAACAGAGGGGCTGAAACAGAGGGGCTGAAACAGAGGGCGAGAAACAGAGGGGCTGAAACAGAGGGGCTGAAACAGAGGGGCTGAAACAGAGGGGCTGAAACAGAGGGCGAGAAACAGTGGGCGAGAAACAGAGGGCGAGAAACAGAGGGGCTGAAACAGAGGGGCTGAAACAGAGGGGCTGAAACAGAGGGCGAGAAACAGAGGGAGAGAAACAGAAAGCGAGAAACAGAGGGCGAGAAACAGAGGGCGAGAAACAGAGGGCGATAAACAGAGGGGCTGAAACAGAGGGGCTGAAAGAGAGGGGCTGAAACAGAGGGGCTGAAACAGAGGGCTAGAAACAGAGGGCGAGAAACAGAGGGGCTGAAACAGAGGGGCTGATACAGAGGGGCTGAAACAGAGGGGCTGAAACAGAGGGCGAGAAACAGAGGGGCTGAAACAGATGGCGAGAAACAGAGGGGCTGAAACAGAGGGGCTGAACCAGAGGGGCTGAAACAGAGGGGCTGAAACACAGGGCGAGAAACAGAGGGCGAGAAACAGAGAGCGAGAAACAGAGGGCTAGAAACAAAGGGCGAGAAACAGTAGGGCTGAAACAGAGGGGCTGAAACAGAGGGGCAGATACAGAGGGGCTGAAACAGAGGGCGAGAAACAGAGGGCGAGAAACAGAGGGCGAGAAACAGAGAGCGAGAAACAGATGGGCTGAAACTGAGGGGCTGAAACAGAGGGCGAGAAACAGAGAGGCTGCAACAGAGGGGCTGAAACAGAGTGGCTGAAACAGAGGTGCTGAAACAGAGGGCGAGGAACAGAGGGCGAGAAACAGAGGGCGAGAAACAGAGGGGCTGAAACAGAGGAGCTGAAACAGAGGGGCTGAAACAGAGGGGCTGAAACAGAGGGCGAGAAACAGAGGGGCTGAACCAGAGGGGCTGAAACAGAGGGGCTGAAACAGAGGGCGAGAAACAGAGGGGCTGAAACAGACGGTCTGAAACAGAGGGGCTGAAACAGAGGGGCTGAAACAGAGGGCGAGAAACAGAGGGACTGAAACAGAGGGCGAGAAACAGAGGGCGAGAAACAGAGGGGCTGAAACAGAGGGGCTGAAAGAGACGGGCTGAAACAGAGGGGCTGAAACAGAAGGCGAGAAACAGAGGGCGAGAAACAGAGGGGCTGAAACAGAGGGGCTGATACAGTGGGGCTGAAACAGAGGGGCTGAAACAGGAGGCGAGAAACAGAGGGGCTGAAACAGAGGGGCTGAAACAGAGGGGCTGAAACAGAGGTGCTGAAACAGAGGGGCTGAAACAGAGGGGCTGAAACAGAGGGCGAGAAACAGAGGGCGAGAAACAGATAGCGAGAAACAGAGGGCGAGAGACACAGTGGCTGAAACAGAGGGGCTGATACAGAGGGGCTGAAACAGAGGGACTGAAACAGAGGGCGAGAAACAGAGGGGCTGAAACAGAGGGGCTGAAACAGAGGGCGAGAAACAGAGGGGCTGAAACAGAGGGGCTGAAACAGAGGGGCTGAAGCAGAGGGCGAGAAACAGTGGGCGAGAAACAGAGGGACTGAAACAGAGGGCGAGAAACAGAGGGGCTGAAACAGAGGGGCTGAAACAGAGGGCGAGAAACAGAGGGGCTGAAACAGAGGGGCTGAAACAGAGGGGCTTAAACAGAGGGGCTGAAACAGAGGGCGAGAAACAGTGGGCGAGAAACAGAGGGCGAGAAACAGAGGGGCTGAAACAGAGGGGCTGAAACAGAGGGGCTGAAACAGAGGGCGAGAAACAGAGGGAGAGAAACAGAAAGCGAGAAACAGAGGGCGAGAAACAGAGGGCGAGAAACAGAGGGCGATAAACAGAGGGGCTGAAACAGAGGGGCTGAAAGAGAGGGGCTGAAACAGAGGGCTAGAAACAGAGGGCGATTAACAGAGGGGCTGAAACAGAGGGGCTGATACAGACTGGCTGAAACAGAGGGGCTGAAACAGAGGGCGAGAAACAGAGGGGCTGAAACAGATGGCGAGAAACAGAGGGGCTGAAACAGAGGGGCTGAACAAGAGGGGCTGAAACAGAGGGGCTGAAACACAGGGCGAGAAACAGAGGGCGAGAAACAGAGAGCGAGAAACAGAGGGCTAGAAACAAAGGGCGAGAAACAGAGGGGCTGAAACAGAGGGGCTGAAACAGAGGGGCTGAAACAGAGGGGCTGAAACAGAGGGTTTGAAACAGAGGGCGAGAAACAGAGGGCGAGAAACAGAGGGGCTGAAACAGAGGGGCTGATACAGAGGGGCTGAAACAGAGGGGCTGAAACAGAGGGGCTGAAACAGAGGGCGAGAAACAGAGGGGCTGAAACAGAGGGCGAGAAACAGAGGGCGAGAAACAGAGGAGCTGAAACAGAGGGGCTGAAACAGAGGGGCTGAAACAGAGGGGCTGAAACAGAGGGGCTGAAACAGATGGCGAGAAACAGAGGGCGAGAAACAGAGGGGCTGAAACAGAGGGGCTGAAACAGAGGGGCTTAAACAGAGGGGCTGAAACAGAGGGCGAGAAACAGTGGGCGAGAAACAGAGGGCGAGAAACAGAGGGGCTGAAACAGAGGGGCTGAAACAGAGGGGCTGAAACAGAGGGCGAGAAACAGAGAGGCTGCAACAGAGGGGCTGAAACAGAGGGGCTGAAACAGAGGTGCTGAAACAGAGGGCGAGGAACAGAGGGCGAGAAACAGAGGGCGAGAAACAGAGGGGCTGAAACAGAGGAGCTGAAACAGAGGGGCTGAAACAGAGGGCGAGAAACAGAGGGCGAGAAACAGAGGGCGAGAAACAGAGGGCGAGAAACAGAGGGGCTGAAACAGAGGGGCTGAAAGAGACGGGCTGAAACAGAGGGGCTGAAACAGAGGGCGAGAAACAGAGGGCGAGAAACAGAGGGGCTGAAACAGAGGGGCTGATACAGTGGGGCTGAAACAGAGGGGCTGAAACAGGAGGCGAGAAACAGAGGGGCTGAAACAGAGAGGCTGCAACAGAGGGGCTGAAACAGAGGGGCTGAAACAGAGGTGCTGAAACAGAGGGCGAGGAACAGAGGGCGAGAAACAGAGGGCGAGAAACAGAGGGGCTGAAACAGAGGAGCTGAAACAGAGGGGCTGAAACAGAGGGGCTGAAACAAAGGGCGAGAAACAGAGGGGCTGAACCAGAGGGGCTGAAACAGAGGGGCTGAAACAGAGGGCGAGAAACAGAGGGGCTGAAACAGACGGTCTGAAACAGAGGGGCTGAAACAGAGGGGCTGAAACAGAGGGCGAGAAACAGAGGGCGAGAAACAGAGGGCGAGAAACAGAGGGCGAGAAACAGAGGGGCTGAAACAGAGGGGCTGAAAGAGACGGGCTGAAACAGAGGGGCTGAAACAGAGGGCGAGAAACAGAGGGCGAGAAACAGAGGGGCTGAAACAGAGGGGCTGATACAGTGGGGCTGAAACAGAGGGGCTGAAACAGGAGGCGAGAAACAGAGGGGCTGAAACAGAGGGGCTGAAACAGAGGGGCTGAAACAGAGGTGCTGAAACAGAGGGGCTGAAACAGAGGGGCTGAAACAGAGGGCGAGAAACAGAGGGCGAGAAACAGATAGCGAGAAACAGAGGGCGAGAAACACAGTGGCTGAAACAGAGGGGCTGATACAGAGGGGCTGAAACAGAGGGACTGAAACAGAGGGCGAGAAACAGAGGGGCTGAAACAGAGGGGCAGAAACAGAGGGCGAGAAACAGAGGGGCTGAAACAGAGGGGCTGAAACATAGGGGCTGAAGCAGAGGGCGAGAAACAGTGGGCGAGGAACAGAGGGGCTGAAACAGAGGGACTGAAACAGAGGGCGAGAAACAGAGGGGCTGAAACAGAGGGGCTGAAACAGAGGGCGAGAAACAGAGGGGCTGAAACAGAGGGGCTGAAACAGAGGGGCTTAAACAGAGGGGCTGAAACAGAGGGCGAGAAACAGTGGGCGAGAAACAGAGGGCGAGAAACAGAGGGGCTGAAACAGAGGGGCTGAAACAGAGGGGCTGAAACAGAGGGCGAGAAACAGAGGGAGAGAAACAGAAAGCGAGAAACAGAGGGCGAGAAACAGAGGGCGAGAAACAGAGGGCGATAAACAGAGGGGTTGAAACAGAGGGGCTGAAAGAGAGGGGCTGAAACAGAGGGCTAGAAACAGAGGGCGATTAACAGAGGGGCTGAAACAGAGGGGCTGATACAGACTGGCTGAAACAGAGGGGCTGAAACAGAGGGCGAGAAAGAGAGGGGCTGAAACAGATGGCGAGAAACAGAGGGGCTGAAACAGAGGGGCTGAACAAGAGGGGCTGAAACAGAGGGGCTGAAACACAGGGCGAGAAACAGAGGGCGAGAAACAGAGAGCGAGAAACAGAGGGCTAGAAACAAAGGGCGAGAAACAGAGGGGCTGAAACAGAGGGGCTGAAACAGAGGGGCTGAAACAGAGGGGCTGAAACAGAGGGTTTGAAACAGAGGGCGAGAAACAGAGGGCGAGAAACAGAGGGGCTGAAACAGAGGGGCTGATACAGAGGGGCTGAAACAGAGGGGCTGAAACAGAGGGGCTGAAACAGAGGGCGAGAAACAGAGGGGCTGAAACAGAGGGCGAGAAACAGAGGGGCTGAAACTGAGGGCGAGAAACAGAGGGCGAGAAACAGAGGAGCTGAAACAGAGGGGCTGAAACAGAGTGGCTGAAACAGAGGGGCTGAAACAGAGGGGCTGAAACAGAGGGCGAGAAACAGAGGGCGAGAAACAGAGGGGCTGAAACAGAGGGGCTGAAACAGAGGGGCTTAAACAGAGGGGCTGAAACAGAGGGCGAGAAACAGTGGGCGAGAAACAGAGGGCGAGAAACAGAGGGGCTGAAACAGAGGGGCTGAAACAGAGGGGCTGAAACAGAGGGCGAGAAACAGAGAGGCTGCAACAGAGGGGCTGAAACTGAGGGGCTGAAACAGAGGTGCTGAAACAGAGGGCGAGGAACAGAGGGCGAGAAACAGAGGGCGAGAAACAGAGGGGCTGAAACAGAGGAGCTGAAACAGAGGGGCTGAAACAGAGGGGCTGAAACAGAGGGCGAGAAACAGAGGGGCTGAACCAGAGGGGCTGAAACAGAGGGGCTGAAACAGAGGGCGAGAAACAGAGGGGCTGAAACAGACGGTCTGAAACAGAGGGGCTGAAACAGAGGGCGAGAAACAGTGGGCGAGAAACAGAGGGCGAGAAACAGAGGGGCTGAAACAGAGGGGCTGAAACAGAGGGGCTGAAACAGAGGGCGAGAAACAGAGGGAGAGAAACAGAAAGCGAGAAACAGAGGGCGAGAAACAGAGGGCGAGAAACAGAGGGCGATAAACAGAGGGGTTGAAACAGAGGGACTGAAAGAGAGGGGCTGAAACAGAGGGCTAGAAACAGAGGGCGATTAACAGAGGGGCTGAAACAGAGGGGCTGATACAGACTGGCTGAAACAGAGGGGCTGGAACAGAGGGCGAGAAACAGAGGGGCTGAAACAGATGGCGAGAAACAGAGGGGCTGAAACAGAGGGGCTGAACAAGAGGGGCTGAAACAGAGGGGCTGAAACAGAGGGCGAGAAACAGTGGGCGAGAAACAGAGGGGCTGAAACAGAGGGACTGAAACAGAGGGCGAGAAACAGAGTGGCTGAAACAGAGGGGCTGAAACAGAGGGCGAGAAACAGAGGGGCTGAAACAGAGGGGCTGAAACAGAGGGGCTGAAACAGAGGGGCTGAAACAGAGGGCGAGAAACAGTGGGCGAGAAACAGAGGGCGAGAAACAGAGGGGCTGAAACAGAGGGGCTGAAACAGAGGGGCTGAAACAGAGGGCGAGAAACAGAGGGAGAGAAACAGAAAGCGAGAAACAGAGGGCGAGAAACAGAGGGCGAGAAACAGAGGGGCTGAAACAGAGGGGCTGAAACAGAGGGGCTGAAACAGAGGGCGAGAAACAGAGGGGCTGAAACAGGGGGCGAGAAACAGAGGGGCTGAAACAGAGGGCGAGAAACAGAGGGCGAGAAACAGAGGAGCTGAAACAGAGGGGCTGAAACAGAGGGGCTGAAACAGAGGGGCTGAAACAGAGGGGCTGAAACAGAGGGCGAGAAACAGAGGGGCTGAAACAGAGGGGCTGATACAGAGGGGCTGAAACAGGGGGCGAGAAACAGAGGGCGAGAAACAGAGGGTCTGAAACAGAGGGGCTGAAACAGAGGGCGAGAAACAGAGGGCGAGAAACAGAGGGCGAGAAACAGAGGGCGAGAAACAGTGAGCGAGAAACAGAGGGGCTGAAACAGAGGGGCTGAAACAGAGGGGCTGAAACAGAGGGCGAGAAACAGAGGGCGAGAAACAGAGGGAGAGAAACAGAGGGGCTGAAACAGAGGGCGAGAAACAGAGGGCGAGAAACAGAGGGGCTGAAACAGAGGGGCTGATACAGAGGGGCTGAAACAGAGGGGCTGAAACAGGAGGCGAGAAACAGAGGGGCTGAAACAGAGGGCGAGAAACAGAGGGGCTAAAAACAGAGGGGCTGAAACAGAGGGCGAGAAACAGAGGGCGAGAAACAGATAGCGCGGAACAGAGGGCGAGAAAAACAGTGGCTGAAACAGAGGGGCTGATACAGAGGGGCTGAAACAGAGGGACTGAAACAGAGGGCGAGAAACAGAGGTGCTGAAACAGAGGGGCTGAAACAGAGGGCGAGAAACAGAGGGGCTGAAACAGAGGGGCTGAACCAGAGGGGCTGAAACAGAGGGGCTGAAACAGAGGGCGAGAAACAGTGGGCGAGAAACAGAGGGGCTGAAACAGAGGGACTGAAACAGAGGGCGAGAAACAGAGGGGCTGAAACAGAGGGGCTGAAACAGAGGGCGAGAAACAGAGGGGCTGAAACAGAGGGGCTGAAACAGAGGGGCTGAAACAGAGGGCGAGAAACAGAGGGAGAGAAACAGAAAGCGAGAAACAGAGGGCGAGAAACAGAGGGCGAGAAACAGAGGGCGATAAACAGAGGGGCTGAAACAGAGGGGCTGAAAGAGAGGGGCTGAAACAGAGGGGCTGAAACAGAGGGCTAGAAACAGAGGGCGAGAAACAGAGGGGCTGAAACAGAGGGGCTGATACAGAGGGGCTGAAACAGAGGGGCTGAAACAGAGGGCGAGAAACAGAGGGGCTGAAACAGATGGCGAGAAACAGAGGGGCTGAAACAGAGGGGCTGAACCAGAGGGGCTGAAACAGAGGGGCTGAAACACAGGGCGAGAAACAGAGGGCGAGAAACAGAGAGCGAGAAACAGAGGGCTAGAAACAAAGGGCGAGAAACAGTAGGGCTGAAACAGAGGGGCTGAAACAGAGGGGCAGATACAGAGGGGCTGAAACAGAGGGCGAGAAACAGAGGGCGAGAAACAGAGGGCGAGAAACAGAGAGCGAGAAACAGATGGGCTGAAACTGAGGGGCTGAAACAGAGGGCGAGAAACAGAGAGGCTGCAACAGAGGGGCTGAAACAGAGGGGCTGAAACAGAGGTGCTGAAACAGAGGGCGAGGAACAGAGGGCGAGAAACAGAGGGCGAGAAACAGAGGGGCTGAAACAGAGGAGCTGAAACAGAGGGGCTGAAACAGAGGGGCTGAAACAGAGGGCGAGAAACAGAGGGGCTGAACCAGAGGGGCTGAAACAGAGGGGCTGAAACAGAGGGCGAGAAACAGAGGGGCTGAAACAGACGGTCTGAAACAGAGGGGCTGAAACAGAGGGGCTGAAACAGAGGGCGAGAAACAGAGGGCGAGAAACAGAGGGCGAGAAACAGAGGGCGAGAAACAGAGGGGCTGAAACAGAGGGGCTGAAAGAGACGGGCTGAAACAGAGGGGCTGAAACAGAAGGCGAGAAACAGAGGGCGAGAAACAGAGGGGCTGAAACAGAGGGGCTGATACAGTGGGGCTGAAACAGAGGGGCTGAAACAGGAGGCGAGAAACAGAGGGGCTGAAACAGAGGGGCTGAAACAGAGGGGCTGAAACAGAGGTGCTGAAACAGAGGGGCTGAAACAGAGGGGCTGAAACAGAGGGCGAGAAACAGAGGGCGAGAAACAGATAGCGAGAAACAGAGGGCGAGAGACACAGTGGCTGAAACAGAGGGGCTGATACAGAGGGGCTGAAACAGAGGGACTGAAACAGAGGGCGAGAAACAGAGGGGCTGAAACAGAGGGGCTGAAACAGAGGGCGAGAAACAGATCGGCTGAAACAGAGGGGCTGAAACAGAGGGGCTGAAGCAGAGGGCGAGAAACAGTGGGCGAGAAACAGAGGGGCTGAAACAGAGGGACTGAAACAGAGGGCGAGAAACAGAGGGGCTGAAACAGAGGGGCTGAAACAGAGGGCGAGAAACAGAGGGGCTGAAACAGAGGGGCTGAAACAGAGGGGCTTAAACAGAGGGGCTGAAACAGAGGGCGAGAAACAGTGGGCGAGAAACAGAGGGCGAGAAACAGAGGGGCTGAAACAGAGGGGCTGAAACAGAGGGGCTGAAACAGAGGGCGAGAAACAGAGGGAGAGAAACAGAAAGCGAGAAACAGAGGGCGAGAAACAGAGGGCGAGAAACAGAGGGCGATAAACAGAGGGGCTGAAACAGAGGGGCTGAAAGAGAGGGGCTGAAACAGAGGGCTAGAAACAGAGGGCGATTAACAGAGGGGCTGAAACAGAGGGGCTGATACAGACTGGCTGAAACAGAGGGGCTGAAACAGAGGGCGAGAAACAGAGGGGCTGAAACAGATGGCGAGAAACAGAGGGGCTGAAACAGAGGGGCTGAACAAGAGGGGCTGAAACAGAGGGGCTGAAACACAGGGCGAGAAACAGAGGGCGAGAAACAGAGAGCGAGAAACAGAGGGCTAGAAACAAAGGGCGAGAAACAGAGGGGCTGAAACAGAGGGGCTGAAACAGAGGGGCTGAAACAGAGGGGCTGAAACAGAGGGTTTGAAACAGAGGGCGAGAAACAGAGGGCGAGAAACAGAGGGGCTGAAACAGAGGGGCTGATACAGAGGGGCTGAAACAGAGGGGCTGAAACAGAGGGGCTGAAACAGAGGGCGAGAAACAGAGGGGCTGAAACAGAGGGCGAGAAACAGAGGGGCTGAAACAGAGGGCGAGAAACAGAGGGCGAGAAACAGAGGAGCTGAAACAGAGGGGCTGAAACAGAGGGGCTGAAACAGAGGGGCTGAAACAGAGGGGCTGAAACAGATGGCGAGAAACAGAGGGCGAGAAACAGAGGGGCTGAAACAGAGGGGCTGAAACAGAGGGGCTTAAACAGAGGGGCTGAAACAGAGGGCGAGAAACAGTGGGCGAGAAACAGAGGGCGAGAAACAGAGGGGCTGAAACAGAGGGGCTGAATCAGAGGGGCTGAAACAGAGGGCGAGAAACAGAGAGGCTGCAACAGAGGGGCTGAAACAGAGGGGCTGAAACAGAGGTGCTGAAACAGAGGGCGAGGAACAGAGGGCGAGAAACAGAGGGCGAGAAACAGAGGGGCTGAAACAGAGGAGCTGAAACAGAGGGGCTGAAACAGAGGGCGAGAAACAGAGGGCGAGAAACAGAGGGCGAGAAACAGAGGGCGAGAAACAGAGGGGCTGAAACAGAGGGGCTGAAAGAGACGGGCTGAAACAGAGGGGATGAAACAGAGGGCGAGAAACAGAGGGCGAGAAACAGAGGGGCTGAAACAGAGGGGCTGATACAGTGGGGCTGAAACAGAGGGGCTGAATCAGGAGGCGAGAAACAGAGGGGCTGAAACAGAGAGGCTGCAACAGAGGGGCTGAAACAGAGGGGCTGAAACAGAGGTGCTGAAACAGAGGGCGAGGAACAGAGGGCGAGAAACAGAGGGCGAGAAACAGAGGGGCTGAAACAGAGGAGCTGAAACAGAGGGGCTGAAACAGAGTGGCTGAAACAAAGGGCGAGAAACAGAGGGGCTGAATCAGAGGGGCTGAAACAGAGGGGCTGAAACAGAGGGCGAGAAACAGAGGGGCTGAAACAGACGGTCTGAAACAGAGGGGCTGAAACAGAGGGGCTGAAACAGAGGGCGAGAAACAGAGGGCGAGAAACAGAGGGCGAGAAACAGAGGGCGAGAAACAGAGGGGCTGAAACAGAGGGGCTGAAAGAGACGGGCTGAAACAGAGGGGCTGAAACAGAGGGCGAGAAACAGAGGGCGAGAAACAGAGGGGCTGAAACAGAGGGGCTGATACAGTGGGGATGAAACAGAGGGGCTGAAACAGGAGGCGAGAAACAGAGGGGCTGAAACAGAGGGGCTGAAACAGAGGGGCTGAAACAGAGGTGCTGAAACAGAGGGGCTGAAACAGAGGGGCTGAAACAGAGGGCGAGAAACAGAGGGCGAGAAACAGATAGCGAGAAACAGAGGGCGAGAAACACAGTGGCTGAAACAGAGGGGCTGATACAGAGGGGCTGAAACAGAGGGACTGAAACAGAGGGCGAGAAACAGAGGGGCTGAAACAGAGGGGCAGAAACAGAGGGCGAGAAACAGAGGGGCTGAAACAGAGGGGCTGAAACAGAGGGGCTGAAGCAGAGGGCGAGAAACAGTGGGCGAGGAACAGAGGGGCTGAAACAGAGGGACTGAAACAGAGGGCGAGAAACAGAGGGGCTGAAACAGAGGGGCTGAAACAGAGGGCGAGAAACAGAGGGGCTGAAACAGAGGGGCTGAAACAGAGGGGCTTAAACAGAGGGGCTGAAACAGAGGGCGAGAAACAGTGGGCGAGAAACAGAGGGCGAGAAACAGAGGGGCTGAAACAGAGGGGCTGAAACAGAGGGGCTGAAACAGAGGGCGAGAAACAGAGGGAGAGAAACAGAAAGCGAGAAACAGAGGGCGAGAAACAGAGGGCGAGAAACAGAGGGCGATAAACAGAGGGGTTGAAACAGAGGGGCTGAAAGAGAGGGGCTGAAACAGAGGGCTAGAAACAGAGGGCGATTAACAGAGGGGCTGAAACAGAGGGGCTGATACAGACTGGCTGAAACAGAGGGGCTGAAACAGAGGGCGAGAAAGAGAGGGGCTGAAACAGATGGCGAGAAACAGAGGGGCTGAAACAGAGGGGCTGAACAAGAGGGGCTGAAACAGAGGGGCTGAAACACAGGGCGAGAAACAGAGGGCGAGAAACAGAGAGCGAGAAACAGAGGGCTAGAAACAAAGGGGGAGAAACAGAGGGGCTGAAACAGAGGGGCTGAAACAGAGGGGCTGAAACAGAGGGGCTGAAACAGAGGGTTTGAAACAGAGGGCGAGAAACAGAGGGCGAGAAACAGAGGGGCTGAAACAGAGGGGCTGATACAGAGGGGCTGAAACAGAGGGGCTGAAACAGAGGGGCTGAAACAGAGGGCGAGAAACAGAGGGGCTGAAACAGAGGGCGAGAAACAGAGGGGCTGAAACTGAGGGCGAGAAACAGAGGGCGAGAAACAGAGGAGCTGAAACAGAGGGGCTGAAACAGAGGGGCTGAAACAGAGGGGCTGAAACAGAGGGGCTGAAACAGAGGGCGAGAAACAGAGGGCGAGAAACAGAGGGGCTGAAACAGAGGGGCTGAAACAGAGGGGCTTAAACAGAGGGGCTGAAACAGAGGGCGAGAAACAGTGGGCGAGAAACAGAGGGCGAGAAACAGAGGGGCTGAAACAGAGGGGCTGAAACAGAGGGGCTGAAACAGAGGGCGAGAAACAGAGAGGCTGCAACAGAGGGGCTGAAACTGAGGGGCTGAAACAGAGGTGCTGAAACAGAGGGCGAGGAACAGAGGGCGAGAAACAGAGGGCGAGAAACAGAGGGGCTGAAACAGAGGAGCTGAAACAGAAGGGCTGAAACAGAGGGGCTGAAACAGAGGGCGAGAAACAGAGGGGCTGAACCAGAGGGGCTGAAACAGAGGGGCTGAAACAGAGGGCGAGAAACAGAGGGGCTGAAACAGACGGTCTGAAACAGAGGGGCTGAAACAGAGGGCGAGAAACAGTGGGCGAGAAACAGAGGGCGAGAAACAGAGGGGCTGAAACAGAGGGGCTGAAACAGAGGGGCTGAAACAGAGGGCGAGAAACAGAGGGAGAGAAACAGAAAGCGAGAAACAGAGGGCGAGAAACAGAGGGCGAGAAACAGAGGGCGATAAACAGAGGGGTTGAAACAGAGGGGCTGAAAGAGAGGGGCTGAAACAGAGGGCTAGAAACAGAGGGCGATTAACAGAGGGGCTGAAACAGAGGGGCTGATACAGACTGGCTGAAACAGAGGGGCTGAAACAGAGGGCGAGAAACAGAGTGGGCTGAAACAGATGGCGAGAAACAGAGGGGCTGAAACAGAGGGGCTGAACAAGAGGGGCTGAAACAGAGGGGCTGAAACACAGGGCGAGAAACAGAGGGCGAGAAACAGAGAGCGAGAAACAGAGGGCTAGAAACAAAGGGCGAGAAACAGAGGGGCTGAAACAGAGGGGCTGAAACAGAGGGGCTGAAACAGAGGGGCTGAAACAGAGGGTTTGAAACAGAGGGCGAGAAACAGAGGGCGAGAAACAGAGGGGCTGAAACAGAGGGGCTGATACAGAGGGGCTGAAACAGAGGGGCTGAAACAGAGGGGCTGAAACAGAGGGCGAGAAACAGAGGGGCTGAAACAGAGGGCGAGAAACAGAAAGGCTGAAACAGAGGGCGAGAAACAGAGGGCGAGAAACAGAGGAGCTGAAACAGAGGGGCTGAAACAGAGGGGCTGAAACAGAGGGGCTGAAACAGAGGGGCTGAAACAGAGGGCGAGAAACAGAGGGCGAGAAACAGAGGGTCTGAAACAGAGGGGCTGAAACAGAGGGGCTTAAACAGAGGGGCTGAAACAGAGGGCGAGAAACAGTTTGCGAGAAACAGAGGGCGAGAAACAGAGGGGCTGAAACAGAGGGGCTGAAACAGAGGGGCTGAAACAGAGGGCGAGAAACAGAGAGGCTGCAACAGAGGGGCTGAAACTGAGGGGCTGAAACAGAGGTGCTGAAACAGAGGGCGAGGAACAGAGGGCGAGAAACAGAGGGCGAGAAACAGAGGGGCTGAAACAGAGGGGCTGAAACAGAGGGGCTGAAACAGAGGGCTAGAAACAGAGGGCGAGAAACAGAGGGCGAGAAACAGAGGGGCTGAAACAGTGGGGCTGAAAGAGACGGGCTGAAACAGAGGGGCTGAAACAGAGGGCGAGAAACAGAGGGCGAGAAACAGAGGGGCTGAAACAGAGGGGCTGATACAGAGGGGCTGAAACAGAGGGGCTGAAACAGTTGGCGAGAAACAGAGGGGCTGAAACAGAGGGCGAGAAACAGAGGGGCTAAAAACAGAGGGGCTGAAACAGAGGGCGAGAAACAGAGGGCGAGAAACAGATAGCGAGAAACAGAGGGCGAAAAAAACACAGTGGCTGAAACAGAGGGGCTGATACAGAGGGGCTGAAACAGAGGGACTGAAACAGAGGGCGAGAAACAGAGGGGCTGAAACAGAGGGGCTGAAACAGTGGGCGAGAAACAGAGGGGCTGAAACAGAGGGGCTGAAACAGAGGGGCTGAAGCAGAGGGCGAGAAACAGTGGGCGAGAAACAGAGGGGCTGAAACAGAGGGACTGAAACAGAGGGCGAGAAACAGAGGGGCTGAAACAGAGGTGCTGAAACAGAGGGCGAGAAACAGAGGGGCTGAAACAGAGGGGCTGAAACAGAGGGGCTGAAACAGAGGGGCTGAAACAGAGGGCGAGAAACAGTGGGCGAGAAACAGAGGGCGAGAAACAGAGGGGCTGAAACAGAGGGGCTGAAACAGAGGGGCTGAAACAGAGGGCGAGAAACAGAGGGAGAGAAACAGAAAGCGAGAAACATAGGGCGAGAAACAGAGGGCGAGAAACAGAGGGCGATAAACAGAGGGGCTGAAACAGAGGGGCTGAAAGAGAGGGGCTGAAACAGAGGGGCTGAAACAGAGGGCTAGAAACAGAGGGCGAGAAACAGAGGGGCTGAAACAGAGGGGCTGATACAGACTGGCTGAAACAGAGGGGCTGAAACAGAGGGCGTGAAACAGAGGGGCTGAAACAGATGGCGAGAAACAGAGGGGCTGAAACAGAGGGGCTGAACAAGAGGGGCTGAAACAGAGGGGCTGAAACACAGGGCGAGAAACAGAGGGCGAGAAACAGAGAGCGAGAAACAGAGGGCTAGAAACAAAGGGCGAGAAACAGAGGGGCTGAAACAGAGGGGCTGAAATAGAGGGGCTGAAACAGAGGGGCTGAAACAGAGGGGCTGAAACAGAGGGCGAAAAACAGGGGGCTGAAACTGAGGGGCTGAAACAGAGGGGCTGAAACAGAGGGGCTGAAACAGAGGGCGAGAAACAGAGGGGCTGAAACAGAGGGTCTGAAACAGAGGGGCTGAAACAGAGGGGCTGAAACAGAGGGCGAGAAACAGTGGGCGAGAAACAGAGGGCGAGAAACAGAGGGGCTGAAACAGAGGGGCTGAAACAGAGGGGCTGAAACAGAGGGCTAGAAACAGAGGGCGAGAAACAGAGGGCGAGAAACAGAGGGGCTGAAACAATGGGGCTGAAAGAGACGGGCTGAAACAGAGGGGCTGAAACAGAGGGCGAGAAACAGAGGGCGAGAATCAGAGGGGCTGAAACAGAGGGGCTGATACAGAGGGGCTGAAACAGAGGGGCTGAAACAGGAGGCGAGAAACAGAGGGGCTGAAACAGAGGGCGAGAAACAGTGGGGCTAAAAACAGAGGGGCTGAAACAGAGGGCGAGAAACAGAGGGCGAGAAACAGATAGCGAGAAACAGAGGGCGACAAACACAGTGGCTGAAACAAAGGGGCTGATACAGAGGGGCTGAAACAGAGGGACTGAAACAGAGGGCGAGAAACAGAGGGGCTGAAACAGAGGGGCTGAAACAGTGGGCGAGAAACAGAGGGGCTGAAACAGAGGGGCTGAAACAGAGGGGCTGAAGCAGAGGGCGAGAAACAGTGGGCGAGAAACAGAGGGGCTGAAACAGAGGGACTGAAACAGAGGGCGAGAAACAGAGGGGCTGAAACAGAGGGGCTGAAACAGAGGGCGAGAAACAGAGGGGCTGAAACAGAGGGGCTGAAACAGAGGGGCTGAAACAGAGGGGCTGAAACAGAGGGCGAGAAACAGAGGGCGAGAAACAGAGGGGCTGAAACAGAGGGGCTGATACAGAGGGGCTGAAACAGAGGGGCTGAAACAGAGGGGCTGAAACAGAGGGCGAGAAACAGAGGGGCTGAAACAGAGGGCGAGAAACAGAGGGGCTGAAACAGAGGGCGAGAAACAGAGGGCGAGAAACAGAGGAGCTGAAACAGAGGGGCTGAAACAGAGGGGCTGAAACAGAGGGGCTGAAACAGAGGGGCTGAAACAGATGGCGAGAAACAGAGGGCGAGAAACAGAGGGGCTGAAACAGAGGGGCTGAAACAGAGGGGCTTAAACAGAGGGGCTGAAACAGAGGGCGAGAAACAGTGGGCGAGAAACAGAGGGCGAGAAACAGAGGGGCTGAAACAGAGGGGCTGAATCAGAGGGGCTGAAACAGAGGGCGAGAAACAGAGAGGCTGCAACAGAGGGGCTGAAACAGAGGGGCTGAAACAGAGGTGCTGAAACAGAGGGCGAGGAACAGAGGGCGAGAAACAGAGGGCGAGAAACAGAGGGGCTGAAACAGAGGAGCTGAAACAGAGGGGCTGAAACAGAGGGCGAGAAACAGAGGGCGAGAAACAGAGGGCGAGAAACAGAGGGCGAGAAACAGAGGGGCTGAAACAGAGGGGCTGAAAGAGACGGGCTGAAACAGAGGGGATGAAACAGAGGGCGAGAAACAGAGGGCGAGAAACAGAGGGGCTGAAACAGAGGGGCTGATACAGTGGGGCTGAAACAGAGGGGCTGAATCAGGAGGCGAGAAACAGAGGGGCTGAAACAGAGAGGCTGCAACAGAGGGGCTGAAACAGAGGGGCTGAAACAGAGGTGCTGAAACAGAGGGCGAGGAACAGAGGGCGAGAAACAGAGGGCGAGAAACAGAGGGGCTGAAACAGAGGAGCTGAAACAGAGGGGCTGAAACAGAGTGGCTGAAACAAAGGGCGAGAAACAGAGGGGCTGAATCAGAGGGGCTGAAACAGAGGGGCTGAAACAGAGGGCGAGAAACAGAGGGGCTGAAACAGACGGTCTGAAACAGAGGGGCTGAAACAGAGGGGCTGAAACAGAGGGCGAGAAACAGAGGGCGAGAAACAGAGGGCGAGAAACAGAGGGCGAGAAACAGAGGGGCTGAAACAGAGGGGCTGAAAGAGACGGGCTGAAACAGAGGGGCTGAAACAGAGGGCGAGAAACAGAGGGCGAGAAACAGAGGGGCTGAAACAGAGGGGCTGATACAGTGGGGATGAAACAGAGGGGCTGAAACAGGAGGCGAGAAACAGAGGGGCTGAAACAGAGGGGCTGAAACAGAGGGGCTGAAACAGAGGTGCTGAAACAGAGGGGCTGAAACAGAGGGGCTGAAACAGAGGGCGAGAAACAGAGGGCGAGAAACAGATAGCGAGAAACAGAGGGCGAGAAACACAGTGGCTGAAACAGAGGGGCTGATACAGAGGGGCTGAA
This sequence comes from Stegostoma tigrinum, assembly GCF_030684315.1. Lineage (NCBI taxonomy): Eukaryota > Metazoa > Chordata > Chondrichthyes > Orectolobiformes > Stegostomatidae > Stegostoma > Stegostoma tigrinum. Next base: position 784,023 of record NW_026728039.1, on the reverse strand, counting down.
ACAGAGGGACTGAAACAGAGGGCGAGAAACAGAGGGGCTGAAACAGAGGGGCAGAAACAGAGGGCGAGAAACAGAGGGGCTGAAACAGAGGGGCTGAAACAGAGGGGCTGAAGCAGAGGGCGAGAAACAGTGGGCGAGGAACAGAGGGGCTGAAACAGAGGGACTGAAACAGAGGGCGAGAAACAGAGGGGCTGAAACAGAGGGGCTGAAACAGAGGGCGAGAAACAGAGGGGCTGAAACAGAGGGGCTGAAACAGAGGGGCTTAAACAGAGGGGCTGAAACAGAGGGCGAGAAACAGTGGGCGAGAAACAGAGGGCGAGAAACAGAGGGGCTGAAACAGAGGGGCTGAAACAGAGGGGCTGAAACAGAGGGCGAGAAACAGAGGGAGAGAAACAGAAAGCGAGAAACAGAGGGCGAGAAACAGAGGGCGAGAAACAGAGGGCGATAAACAGAGGGGTTGAAACAGAGGGGCTGAAAGAGAGGGGCTGAAACAGAGGGCTAGAAACAGAGGGCGATTAACAGAGGGGCTGAAACAGAGGGGCTGATACAGACTGGCTGAAACAGAGGGGCTGAAACAGAGGGCGAGAAAGAGAGGGGCTGAAACAGATGGCGAGAAACAGAGGGGCTGAAACAGAGGGGCTGAACAAGAGGGGCTGAAACAGAGGGGCTGAAACACAGGGCGAGAAACAGAGGGCGAGAAACAGAGAGCGAGAAACAGAGGGCTAGAAACAAAGGGGGAGAAACAGAGGGGCTGAAACAGAGGGGCTGAAACAGAGGGGCTGAAACAGAGGGGCTGAAACAGAGGGTTTGAAACAGAGGGCGAGAAACAGAGGGCGAGAAACAGAGGGGCTGAAACAGAGGGGCTGATACAGAGGGGCTGAAACAGAGGGGCTGAAACAGAGGGGCTGAAACAGAGGGCGAGAAACAGAGGGGCTGAAACAGAGGGCGAGAAACAGAGGGGCTGAAACTGAGGGCGAGAAACAGAGGGCGAGAAACAGAGGAGCTGAAACAGAGGGGCTGAAACAGAGGGGCTGAAACAGAGGGGCTGAAACAGAGGGGCTGAAACAGAGGGCGAGAAACAGAGGGCGAGAAACAGAGGGGCTGAAACAGAGGGGCTGAAACAGAGGGGCTTAAACAGAGGGGCTGAAACAGAGGGCGAGAAACAGTGGGCGAGAAACAGAGGGCGAGAAACAGAGGGGCTGAAACAGAGGGGCTGAAACAGAGGGGCTGAAACAGAGGGCGAGAAACAGAGAGGCTGCAACAGAGGGGCTGAAACTGAGGGGCTGAAACAGAGGTGCTGAAACAGAGGGCGAGGAACAGAGGGCGAGAAACAGAGGGCGAGAAACAGAGGGGCTGAAACAGAGGAGCTGAAACAGAAGGGCTGAAACAGAGGGGCTGAAACAGAGGGCGAGAAACAGAGGGGCTGAACCAGAGGGGCTGAAACAGAGGGGCTGAAACAGAGGGCGAGAAACAGAGGGGCTGAAACAGACGGTCTGAAACAGAGGGGCTGAAACAGAGGGCGAGAAACAGTGGGCGAGAAACAGAGGGCGAGAAACAGAGGGGCTGAAACAGAGGGGCTGAAACAGAGGGGCTGAAACAGAGGGCGAGAAACAGAGGGAGAGAAACAGAAAGCGAGAAACAGAGGGCGAGAAACAGAGGGCGAGAAACAGAGGGCGATAAACAGAGGGGTTGAAACAGAGGGGCTGAAAGAGAGGGGCTGAAACAGAGGGCTAGAAACAGAGGGCGATTAACAGAGGGGCTGAAACAGAGGGGCTGATACAGACTGGCTGAAACAGAGGGGCTGAAACAGAGGGCGAGAAACAGAGTGGGCTGAAACAGATGGCGAGAAACAGAGGGGCTGAAACAGAGGGGCTGAACAAGAGGGGCTGAAACAGAGGGGCTGAAACACAGGGCGAGAAACAGAGGGCGAGAAACAGAGAGCGAGAAACAGAGGGCTAGAAACAAAGGGCGAGAAACAGAGGGGCTGAAACAGAGGGGCTGAAACAGAGGGGCTGAAACAGAGGGGCTGAAACAGAGGGTTTGAAACAGAGGGCGAGAAACAGAGGGCGAGAAACAGAGGGGCTGAAACAGAGGGGCTGATACAGAGGGGCTGAAACAGAGGGGCTGAAACAGAGGGGCTGAAACAGAGGGCGAGAAACAGAGGGGCTGAAACAGAGGGCGAGAAACAGAAAGGCTGAAACAGAGGGCGAGAAACAGAGGGCGAGAAACAGAGGAGCTGAAACAGAGGGGCTGAAACAGAGGGGCTGAAACAGAGGGGCTGAAACAGAGGGGCTGAAACAGAGGGCGAGAAACAGAGGGCGAGAAACAGAGGGTCTGAAACAGAGGGGCTGAAACAGAGGGGCTTAAACAGAGGGGCTGAAACAGAGGGCGAGAAACAGTTTGCGAGAAACAGAGGGCGAGAAACAGAGGGGCTGAAACAGAGGGGCTGAAACAGAGGGGCTGAAACAGAGGGCGAGAAACAGAGAGGCTGCAACAGAGGGGCTGAAACTGAGGGGCTGAAACAGAGGTGCTGAAACAGAGGGCGAGGAACAGAGGGCGAGAAACAGAGGGCGAGAAACAGAGGGGCTGAAACAGAGGGGCTGAAACAGAGGGGCTGAAACAGAGGGCTAGAAACAGAGGGCGAGAAACAGAGGGCGAGAAACAGAGGGGCTGAAACAGTGGGGCTGAAAGAGACGGGCTGAAACAGAGGGGCTGAAACAGAGGGCGAGAAACAGAGGGCGAGAAACAGAGGGGCTGAAACAGAGGGGCTGATACAGAGGGGCTGAAACAGAGGGGCTGAAACAGTTGGCGAGAAACAGAGGGGCTGAAACAGAGGGCGAGAAACAGAGGGGCTAAAAACAGAGGGGCTGAAACAGAGGGCGAGAAACAGAGGGCGAGAAACAGATAGCGAGAAACAGAGGGCGAAAAAAACACAGTGGCTGAAACAGAGGGGCTGATACAGAGGGGCTGAAACAGAGGGACTGAAACAGAGGGCGAGAAACAGAGGGGCTGAAACAGAGGGGCTGAAACAGTGGGCGAGAAACAGAGGGGCTGAAACAGAGGGGCTGAAACAGAGGGGCTGAAGCAGAGGGCGAGAAACAGTGGGCGAGAAACAGAGGGGCTGAAACAGAGGGACTGAAACAGAGGGCGAGAAACAGAGGGGCTGAAACAGAGGTGCTGAAACAGAGGGCGAGAAACAGAGGGGCTGAAACAGAGGGGCTGAAACAGAGGGGCTGAAACAGAGGGGCTGAAACAGAGGGCGAGAAACAGTGGGCGAGAAACAGAGGGCGAGAAACAGAGGGGCTGAAACAGAGGGGCTGAAACAGAGGGGCTGAAACAGAGGGCGAGAAACAGAGGGAGAGAAACAGAAAGCGAGAAACATAGGGCGAGAAACAGAGGGCGAGAAACAGAGGGCGATAAACAGAGGGGCTGAAACAGAGGGGCTGAAAGAGAGGGGCTGAAACAGAGGGGCTGAAACAGAGGGCTAGAAACAGAGGGCGAGAAACAGAGGGGCTGAAACAGAGGGGCTGATACAGACTGGCTGAAACAGAGGGGCTGAAACAGAGGGCGTGAAACAGAGGGGCTGAAACAGATGGCGAGAAACAGAGGGGCTGAAACAGAGGGGCTGAACAAGAGGGGCTGAAACAGAGGGGCTGAAACACAGGGCGAGAAACAGAGGGCGAGAAACAGAGAGCGAGAAACAGAGGGCTAGAAACAAAGGGCGAGAAACAGAGGGGCTGAAACAGAGGGGCTGAAATAGAGGGGCTGAAACAGAGGGGCTGAAACAGAGGGGCTGAAACAGAGGGCGAAAAACAGGGGGCTGAAACTGAGGGGCTGAAACAGAGGGGCTGAAACAGAGGGGCTGAAACAGAGGGCGAGAAACAGAGGGGCTGAAACAGAGGGTCTGAAACAGAGGGGCTGAAACAGAGGGGCTGAAACAGAGGGCGAGAAACAGTGGGCGAGAAACAGAGGGCGAGAAACAGAGGGGCTGAAACAGAGGGGCTGAAACAGAGGGGCTGAAACAGAGGGCTAGAAACAGAGGGCGAGAAACAGAGGGCGAGAAACAGAGGGGCTGAAACAATGGGGCTGAAAGAGACGGGCTGAAACAGAGGGGCTGAAACAGAGGGCGAGAAACAGAGGGCGAGAATCAGAGGGGCTGAAACAGAGGGGCTGATACAGAGGGGCTGAAACAGAGGGGCTGAAACAGGAGGCGAGAAACAGAGGGGCTGAAACAGAGGGCGAGAAACAGTGGGGCTAAAAACAGAGGGGCTGAAACAGAGGGCGAGAAACAGAGGGCGAGAAACAGATAGCGAGAAACAGAGGGCGACAAACACAGTGGCTGAAACAAAGGGGCTGATACAGAGGGGCTGAAACAGAGGGACTGAAACAGAGGGCGAGAAACAGAGGGGCTGAAACAGAGGGGCTGAAACAGTGGGCGAGAAACAGAGGGGCTGAAACAGAGGGGCTGAAACAGAGGGGCTGAAGCAGAGGGCGAGAAACAGTGGGCGAGAAACAGAGGGGCTGAAACAGAGGGACTGAAACAGAGGGCGAGAAACAGAGGGGCTGAAACAGAGGGGCTGAAACAGAGGGCGAGAAACAGAGGGGCTGAAACAGAGGGGCTGAAACAGAGGGGCTGAAACAGAGGGGCTGAAACAGAGGGCGAGAAACAGTGGGCGAGAAACAGAGGGCGAGAAACAGAGGGGCTGAAACAGAGGGGCTGAAACAGAGGGGCTGAAACAGAGGGCGAGAAACAGAGGGAGAGAAACAGAAAGCGAGAAACAGAGGGCGAGAAACAGAGGGCGAGAAACAGAGGGCGATAAACAGAGGGGCTGAAAGAGAGGGGCTGAAAGAGAGGGGCTGAAACAGAGGGGCTGAAACAGAGGGCTAGAAACAGAGGGCGAGAAACAGAGGGGCTGAAACAGAGGGGCTGATACAGACTGGCTGAAACAGAGGGGCTGAAACAGAAGGCGAGAAACAGAGGGGCTGAAACAGATGGCGAGAAACAGAGGGGCTGAAACAGAGGGGCTGAACAAGAGGGGCTGAAACAGAGGGGCTGAAACACAGGGCGAGAAACAGAGGGCGAGAAACAGAGAGCGAGAAACAGAGGGCTGGAAACAAAGGGCGAGAAACAGAGGGGCTGAAACAGAGGGGCTGAAACAGAGGGGCTGAAACAGAGGGTTTGAAACAGAGGGCGAGAAACAGAGGGCAAGAAACAGAGGGGCTGAAACAGAGGGGCTGATACAGAGGGGCTGAAACAGAGGGGCTGAAACAGAGGGGCTGAAACAGAGGGCGAGAAACAGAGGGGCTGAAACAGAGGGCGAGAAACAGAGGGGCTGAAACAGAGGGCGAGAAACAGATGGCGAGAAACAGAGGAGCTGAAACAGAGGGGCTGAAACAGAGGGGCTGAAACAGAGGGGCTGAAACAGAGGGGCTGAAACAGAGGGCGAGAAACAGAGGGCGAGAAACAGAGGGCGAGAAACAGAGAGCGAGAAACAGAGGGGCTGAAACAGAGGGGCTGAAACAGAGGGGCTGAAACAGAGGGCGAGAAACAGAGAGGCTGCAACAGAGGGGCTGAAACTGAGGGGCTGAAACAGAGGTGCTGAAACAGAGGGCGAGGAACAGAGGGCGAGAAACAGAGGGCGAGAAACAGAGGGGCTGAAACAGAGGGGCTGAAACAGAGGGGCTGAAACAGAGGGCTAGAAACAGAGGGCGAGAAACAGAGGGCGAGAAACAGAGGGGCTGAAACAGTGGGGCTGAAAGAGACGGGCTGAAACAGAGGGGCTGAAACAGAGGGCGAGAAACAGAGGGCGAGAAACAGAGGGGCTGAAACAGAGGGGCTGATACAGAGGGGCTGAAACAGAGGGGCTGAAACAGTTGGCGAGAAACAGAGGGGCTGAAACAGAGGGCGAGAAACAGAGGGGCTAAAAACAGAGGGGCTGAAACAGAGGGCGAGAAACAGAGGGCGAGAAACAGATAGCGAGAAACAGAGGGCGAAAAAAACACAGTGGCTGAAACAGAGGGGCTGATACAGAGGGGCTGAAACAGAGGGACTGAAACAGAGGGCGAGAAACAGAGGGGCTGAAACAGAGGGGCTGAAACAGTGGGCGAGAAACAGAGGGGCTGAAACAGAGGGGCTGAAACAGAGGGGCTGAAGCAGAGGGCGAGAAACAGTGGGCGAGAAACAGAGGGGCTGAAACAGAGGGACTGAAACAGAGGGCGAGAAACAGAGGGGCTGAAACAGAGGTGCTGAAACAGAGGGCGAGAAACAGAGGGGCTGAAACAGAGGGGCTGAAACAGAGGGGCTGAAACAGAGGGGCTGAAACAGAGGGCGAGAAACAGTGGGCGAGAAACAGAGGGCGAGAAACAGAGGGGCTGAAACAGAGGGGCTGAAACAGAGGGGCTGAAACAGAGGGCGAGAAACAGAGGGAGAGAAACAGAAAGCGAGAAACATAGGGCGAGAAACAGAGGGCGAGAAACAGAGGGCGATAAACAGAGGGGCTGAAACAGAGGGGCTGAAAGAGAGGGGCTGAAACAGAGGGGCTGAAACAGAGGGCTAGAAACAGAGGGCGAGAAACAGAGGGGCTGAAACAGAGGGGCTGATACAGACTGGCTGAAACAGAGGGGCTGAAACAGAGGGCGTGAAACAGAGGGGCTGAAACAGATGGCGAGAAACAGAGGGGCTGAAACAGAGGGGCTGAACAAGAGGGGCTGAAACAGAGGGGCTGAAACACAGGGCGAGAAACAGAGGGCGAGAAACAGAGAGCGAGAAACAGAGGGCTAGAAACAAAGGGCGAGAAACAGAGGGGCTGAAACAGAGGGGCTGAAATAGAGGGGCTGAAACAGAGGGGCTGAAACAGAGGGGCTGAAACAGAGGGCGAAAAACAGGGGGCTGAAACTGAGGGGCTGAAACAGAGGGGCTGAAACAGAGGGGCTGAAACAGAGGGCGAGAAACAGAGGGGCTGAAACAGAGGGTCTGAAACAGAGGGGCTGAAACAGAGGGGCTGAAACAGAGGGCGAGAAACAGTGGGCGAGAAACAGAGGGCGAGAAACAGAGGGGCTGAAACAGAGGGGCTGAAACAGAGGGGCTGAAACAGAGGGCTAGAAACAGAGGGCGAGAAACAGAGGGCGAGAAACAGAGGGGCTGAAACAATGGGGCTGAAAGAGACGGGCTGAAACAGAGGGGCTGAAACAGAGGGCGAGAAACAGAGGGCGAGAATCAGAGGGGCTGAAACAGAGGGGCTGATACAGAGGGGCTGAAACAGAGGGGCTGAAACAGGAGGCGAGAAACAGAGGGGCTGAAACAGAGGGCGAGAAACAGTGGGGCTAAAAACAGAGGGGCTGAAACAGAGGGCGAGAAACAGAGGGCGAGAAACAGATAGCGAGAAACAGAGGGCGACAAACACAGTGGCTGAAACAAAGGGGCTGATACAGAGGGGCTGAAACAGAGGGACTGAAACAGAGGGCGAGAAACAGAGGGGCTGAAACAGAGGGGCTGAAACAGTGGGCGAGAAACAGAGGGGCTGAAACAGAGGGGCTGAAACAGAGGGGCTGAAGCAGAGGGCGAGAAACAGTGGGCGAGAAACAGAGGGGCTGAAACAGAGGGACTGAAACAGAGGGCGAGAAACAGAGGGGCTGAAACAGAGGGGCTGAAACAGAGGGCGAGAAACAGAGGGGCTGAAACAGAGGGGCTGAAACAGAGGGGCTGAAACAGAGGGGCTGAAACAGAGGGCGAGAAACAGTGGGCGAGAAACAGAGGGCGAGAAACAGAGGGGCTGAAACAGAGGGGCTGAAACAGAGGGGCTGAAACAGAGGGCGAGAAACAGAGGGAGAGAAACAGAAAGCGAGAAACAGAGGGCGAGAAACAGAGGGCGAGAAACAGAGGGCGATAAACAGAGGGGCTGAAACAGAGGGGCTGAAAGAGAGGGGCTGAAACAGAGGGGCTGAAACAGAGGGCTAGAAACAGAGGGCGAGAAACAGAGGGGCTGAAACAGAGGGGCTGATACAGACTGGCTGAAACAGAGGGGCTGAAACAGAAGGCGAGAAACAGAGGGGCTGAAACAGATGGCGAGAAACAGAGGGGCTGAAACAGAGGGGCTGAACAAGAGGGGCTGAAACAGAGGGGCTGAAACACAGGGCGAGAAACAGAGGGCGAGAAACAGAGAGCGAGAAACAGAGGGCTGGAAACAAAGGGCGAGAAACAGAGGGGCTGAAACAGAGGGGCTGAAACAGAGGGGCTGAAACAGAGGGTTTGAAACAGAGGGCGAGAAACAGAGGGCAAGAAACAGAGGGGCTGAAACAGAGGGGCTGATACAGAGGGGCTGAAACAGAGGGGCTGAAACAGAGGGGCTGAAACAGAGGGCGAGAAACAGAGGGGCTGAAACAGAGGGCGAGAAACAGAGGGGCTGAAACAGAGGGCGAGAAACAGATGGCGAGAAACAGAGGAGCTGAAACAGAGGGGCTGAAACAGAGGGGCTGAAACAGAGGGGCTGAAACAGAGGGGCTGAAACAGAGGGCGAGAAACAGAGGGCGAGAAACAGAGGGCAAGAAACAGAGAGCGAGAAACAGAGGGGCTGAAACAGAGGGGCTGAAACAGAGGGCGAGAAACAGAGAGGCTGCAACAGAGGGGCTGAAACAGAGGGGCTGAAACAGAGGTGCTGAAACAGAGGGCGAGGAACAGAGGGCGAGAAACAGAGGGCGAGAAACAGAGGGGCTGAAACAGAGGAGCTGAAACAGAGGGGCTGAAACAGAGGGGCTGAAACAGAGGGCGAGAAACAGAGGGGCTGAAACAGATGGCGAGAAACAGAGGGGCTGAAACAGAGGGGCTGAACAAGAGGGGCTGAAACAGAGGGGCTGAAACACAGGGCGAGAAACAGAGGGCGAGAAACAGAGAGCGAGAAACAGAGGGCTAGAAACAAAGGGCGAGAAACAGAGGGGCTGAAACAGAGGGGCTGAAATAGAGGGGCTGAAAGAGACGGGCTGAAACAGAGGGGCTGAAACAGAGGGCGAAAAACAGGGGGCTGAAACTGAGGGGCTGAAACAGAGGGGCTGAAACAGAGGGGCTGAAACAGAGGGCGAGAAACAGAGGGGCTGAAACAGTGGGTCTGAAACAGAGGGGCTGAAACAGAGGGGCTGAAACAGAGGGCGAGAAACAGTGGGCGAGAAACAGAGGGCGAGAAACAGAGGGGCTGAAACAGAGGGGCTGAAACAGAGGGGCTGAAACAGAGGGCTAGAAACAGAGGGCGAGAAAAAGAGGGCGAGAAACAGAGGGGCTGAAACAGTGGGGCTGAAAGAGACGGGCTGAAACAGAGGGGCTGAAACAGAGGGCGAGAAACAGAGGTCGAGAATCAGAGGGGCTGAAACAGAGGGGCTGATACAGAGGGGCTGAAACAGAGGGGCTGAAACAGGAGGCGAGAAACAGAGGGGCTGAAACAGAGGGCGAGAAACAGTGGGGCTAAAAACAGAGGGGCTGAAACAGAGGGCGAGAAACAGAGGGCGAGAAACAGATAGCGAGAAACAGAGGGCGACAAACACAGTGGCTGAAACAGAGGGGCTGATACAGAGGGGCTGAAACAGAGGGACTGAAACAGAGGGCGAGAAACAGAGGGGCTGAAACAGAGGGGCTGAAACAGTGGGCGAGAAACAGAGGGGCTGAAACAGAGGGGCTGAAACAGAGGGGCTGAAGCAGAGGGCGAGAAACAGTGGGCGAGAAACAGAGGGGCTGAAACAGAGGGACTGAAACAGAGGGCGAGAAACAGAGGGGCTGAAACAGAGGGGCTGAAACAGAGGGCGAGAAACAGAGGGGCTGAAACAGAGGGGCTGAAACAGAGGGGCTGAAACAGAGGGGCTGAAACAGAGGGCGAGAAACAGTGGGCGAGAAACAGAGGGCGAGAAACAGAGGGGCTGAAACAGAGGGGCTGAAACAGAGGGGCTGAAACAGAGGGCGAGAAACAGAGGGAGAGAAACAGAAAGCGAGAAACAGAGGGCGAGAAACAGAGGGCGAGAAACAGAGGGCGATAAACAGAGGGGCTGAAACAGAGGGGCTGAAAGAGAGGGGCTGAAACAGAGGGGCTGAAACAGAGGGCTAGAAACAGAGGGCGAGAAACAGAGGGGCTGAAACAGAGGGGCTGATACAGACTGGCTGAAACAGAGGGGCTGAAACAGAGGGCGAGAAACAGAGGGGCTGAAACAGATGGCGAGAAACAGAGGGGCTGAAACAGAGGGGCTGAACAAGAGGGGCTGAAACAGAGGGGCTGAAACACAGGGCGAGAAACAGAGGGCGAGAAACAGAGAGCGAGAAACAGAGGGCTGGAAACAAAGGGCGAGAAACAGAGGGGCTGAAACAGAGGGGCTGAAACAGGCGGGCTGAAACAGAGGGGCTGAAACAGAGGGTTTGAAACAGAGGGCGAGAAACAGAGGGCAAGAAACAGAGGGGCTGAAACAGAGGGGCTGATACAGAGGGGCTGAAACAGAGGGGCTGAAACAGAGGGGCTGAAACAGAGGGCGAGAAACAGAGGGGCTGAAACAGAGGGCGAGAAACAGAGGGGCTGAAACAGAGGGCGAGAAACAGAGGCCGAGAAACAGAGGAGCTGAAACAGAGGGGCTGAAACAGAGGGGCTGAAACAGAGGGGCTGAAACAGAGGGGCTGAAACAGAGGGCGAGAAACAGAGGGCGAGAAACAGAGGGCGAGAAACAGAGAGCGAGAAACAGAGGGGCTGAAACAGAGGGGCTGAAACAGAGGGCGAGAAACAGAGAGGCTGCAACAGAGGGGCTGAAACAGAGGGGCTGAAACAGAGGTGCTGAAACAGAGGGCGAGGAACAGAGGGCGAGAAACAGAGGGCGAGAAACAGAGGGGCTGAAACAGAGGAGCTGAAACAGAGGGGCTGAAACAGAGGGGCTGAAACAGAGGGCGAGAAACAGAGGAGCTGAACCAGAGGGGCTGAAACAGAGGGGCTGAAACAGAGGGCGAGAAACAGAGGGGCTGAAACAGACGGTCTGAAACAGAGGGGCTGAAACAGAGGGGCTGAAACAGAGGGAGAGAAACAGAGGGCGAGAAACAGAGGGCGAGAAACAGAGGGCGAGAAACAGAGGGGCTGAAACAGAGGGGCTGAAAGAGACGGGCTGAAACAGAGGGGCTGAAACAGAGGGCGAGAAACAGAGGGCGAGAAACAGAGGGGCTGAAACAGAGGGGCTGATACAGTGGGGCTGAAACAGAGGGGCTGAAACAGGAGGCGAGAAACAGAGGGGCTGAAACAGAGGGGCTGAAACAGAGGGTCTGAAACAGAGGTGCTGAAACAGAGGGCGAGAAACAGAGGGAGAGAAACAGAGGGAGAGAAACAGAGGGGCTGAAACAGAGGGCGAGAAACAGAGGGCGAGAAACAGAGGGGCTGAAACAGAGGGGCTGATACAGAGGGGCTGAAACAGAGGGGCTGAAACAGGAGGCGAGAAACAGAAGGGCTGAAACAGAGGGCGAGAAACAGAGGGGCTAAAAACAGAGGGGCTGAAACAGAGGGCGAGAAACAGAGGGCGAGAGACAGATAGCGAGAAACAGAGGGCGAGAAACCCAGTGGCTGAAACAGAGGGGCTGATACAGAGGGGCTGAAACAGAGGGACTGAAACAGAGGGCGAGAAACAGAGGTGCTGAAACAGAGGGGCTGAAACAGAGGGCGAGAAACAGAGGGGCTGAAACAGAGGGGCTGAAACAGAGGGGCTGAAACAGAGGGGCTGAAACAGAGGGCGAGATACAGAGGGCGAGAAACAGAGGGCGAGAAACAGAGGGCGAGAAACAGAGGGGCTGAAACAGAGGGGCTGAAACACAGGGCGAGAAACAGAGGGCGAGAAACAGAGAGCGAGAAACAGAGGGCTAGAAACAGAGGGCGAGAAACAGAGGGGCTGAAACAGAGGGGCTGAAACAGAGGGGCTGAATCAGAGGGGCTGAAACAGCGGGGCTGAAACAGAGGGCGAGAAACAAAGGCGAGAAACAGACGGGCTGAAACAGAGGGGCTGATACAGAGGGGCTGAAACAAAGGGGCTGAAACAGAGGGCGAGAAACAGAGGGGCAGAAACAGAGGGGCTGAAACAGAGGGGCTGAAACAGAGGGCGAGAAACAGAGGGGCTGAAACAGAGGGGCTGAAACAGAGGGCGAGAAACAGAGGGGCTGAAACAGAGGGGCTGAAACAGAAGGGCTGAAACAGAGGGCCTGAAACAGAGGGCGAGAAACAGACGGGCTGAAACAGAGGGGCTGATACAGAGGGGCTGAATCAGAGGGGCTGAAACAGAGGGCGAGAAACAGAGGGGCTGAAACAGAGGGGCAGAAACAGAGGGGCTGAAACAGAGGGCGAGAAACAGAGGGGCTGAAACAGAGGACGAGAAACAGAGGGCGAGAAACAGAGGAGCTGAAACAGAGGGGCTGAAACAGAGGGGCTGAAACAGAGGGGCTGAAACAGAGGGGCTGAAACAGAGGGCGAGAAACAGAGGGGCTGAAACAGAGGGGCTGATACAGAGGGGCTGAAACAGAGGGCGAGAAACAGAGGGTCTGAAACAGAGGTGCTGAAACAGAGGGCGAGAAACAGAGGGCGAGAAACAGAGGGAGAGAAACAGAGGGGCTGAAACAGAGGGCGAGAAACAGAGGGCGAGAAACAGAGGGGCTGAAACAGAGGGGCTGATACAGAGGGGCTGAAACAGAGGGGCTGAAACAGGAGGCGAGAAACAGAGGGGCTGAAACAGAGGGCGAGAAACAGAGGGGCTAAAAACAGAGGGGCTGAAACAGAGGGCGAGAAACAGAGGGCGAGAGACAGATAGCGAGAAACAGAGGGCGAGATACCCAGTGGCTGAAACAGAGGGGCTGATACAGAGGGGCTGAAACAGAGGGACTGAAACAGAGGGCGAGAAACAGAGGTGCTGAAACAGAGGGGCTGAAACAGAGGGCGAGAAACAGAGGGGCTGAAACAGAGGGGCTGAAACAGAGGGGCTGAAACAGAGGGGCTGAAACAGAGGGCGAGATACAGAGGGCGAGAAACAGAGGGCGAGAAACAGAGGGCGAGAAACAGAGGGGCTGAAACAGAGGGGCTGAAACACAGGGCGAGAAACAGAGGGCGAGAAACAGAGAGCGAGAAACAGAGGGCTAGAAACAGAGGGCGAGAAACAGAGGGGCTGAAACAGAGGGGCTGAAACAGAGGGGCTGAATCAGAGGGGCTGAAACAGCGGGGCTGAAACAGAGGGCGAGAAACAAAGGCGAGAAACAGACGGGCTGAAACAGAGGGGCTGATACAGAGGGGCTGAAACAAAGGGGCTGAAACAGAGGGCGAGAAACAGAGGGGCAGAAACAGAGGGGCTGAAACAGAGGGGCTGAAACAGAGGGCGAGAAACAGAGGGGCTGAAACAGAGGGGCTGAAACAGAGGGCGAGAAACAGAGGGGCTGAAACAGAGGGGCTGAAACAGAAGGGCTGAAACAGAGGGCCTGAAACAGAGGGCGAGAAACAGACGGGCTGAAACAGAGGGGCTGATACAGAGGGGCTGAAACAGAGGGGCTGAAACAGAGGGCGAGAAACAGAGGGGCTGAAACAGAGGGGCAGAAACAGAGGGCGAGAAACAGAGGGGCTGAAACAGAGGGGCTGATACAGAGGGGCTGAAACAGAGGGCGAGAAACAGAGGGCGAGAAACAGAGGGCGAGAAACAGAGGGGCTGAAACAGAAGGGCTGAAACAGAGGGGCTGAAACAGAGGGGCTGAAACAGAGGGCGAGAAACAGAGGGGCTGAAACAGAGGGGCAGAAACAGAGGGGCTGAAACAGAGGGCGAGAAACAGAGGGGCTGAAACAGAGGACGAGAAACAGAGGGCGAGAAACAGAGGAGCTGAAACAGAGGGGCTGAAACAGAGGGGCTGAAACAGAGGGGCTGAAACAGAGGGGCTGAAACAGAGGGCGAGAAACAGAGGGGCTGAAACAGAGGGGCTGATACAGAGGGGCTGAAACAGAGGGCGAGAAACAGAGGGCGAGAAACAGAGGGCGAGAAACAGAGGGGCTGAAACAGAGGGGCTGAAACAGAGAGGGAGAAACAGAGGGCGAGAATCAGAGGGCGAGAAACAGAGAGCGAGAAACAGAGGGCTGAAACAGAGGGGCTGAAACAGAGGGGCTGAAACAGAGGGGCTGAAACAGAGGGCGAGAAACAGAGAGGCTGAAACAGAGGGGCTGAAACAGAGGGGCTGAAACAGAGGGGCTGAAACAGAGGGCGAGAAACAGAGGGCGAGAAACAGAGGGGCTGAAACAGAGGGGCTGAAACAGAGGGGCTGAAACAGAGGGAGAGAAACAGAGGGCGAGAAACAGAGGGCGAGAAACAGAGGGCGAGAAACAGAGGGGCTGAAACAGAGGGGCTGAAAGAGACGGGCTGAAACAGAGGGGCTGAAACAGAGGGCGAGAAACAGAGGGCGAGAAACAGAGGGGCTGAAACAGAGGGGCTGATACAGTGGGGCTGAAACAGAGGGGCTGAAACAGGAGGCGAGAAACAGAGGGGCTGAAACAGAGGGGCTGAAACAGAGGGGCTGAAACAGAGGTGCTGAAACAGAGGGCGAGAAACAGAGGGCGAGAAACAGAGGGAGAGAAACAGAGGGGCTGAAACAGAGGGCGAGAAACAGAGGGCGAGAAACAGAGGGGCTGAAACAGAGGGGCTGATACAGAGGGGCTGAAACAGAGGGGCTGAAACAGGAGGCGAGAAACAGAGGGGCTGAAACAGAGGGCGAGAAACAGAGGGGCTAAAAACAGAGGGGCTGAAACAGAGGGCGAGAAACAGAGGGGCTGAAACAGAGGGGCTGATACAGAGGGGCTGAAACAGAGGGGCTGAAACAGAGGGCGAGAAACAGAGGGGCTGAAACAGAGGGCGAGAAACAGAGGGGCTGAAACAGAGGGCGAGAAACAGAGGGGCTGAAACAGAGGGGCTGATACAGAGGGGCAGAAACAGAGGGGCTGAAACAGGAGGCGAGAAACAGAGGGGCTGAAACAGAGGGCGAGAAACAGAGGAACTAAAAACAGAGGGGCTGAAACAGAGGGGCTGAAACAGAGGGGCTGAAACAGAAGACGAGAAACAGAGGGCGAGATACAGAGAGCGAGAAACAGTGGGCGAGAAACAGAGGGGCTGAAACAGAGGGGCTGAAACGGAGGGCGAGAAACAGAGGGGCTGAAACGGAGGGGCAGAAACAGAGGGCGAGAAACAGAGGGGCTGAAACAGAGGGGCTGAAACAGAGGGGCTGAAACAGAGGGGCTGAAACAGAGGGCGAGAAACAGTGGGCGAGAAACAGAGGGCGAGAAACACAGGGGCTGAAACAGAGTGGCTGAAACAGAGGGGCTGAAACAGAGGGGCTGAAACAGAGGGGCTGAAACTGAGGGCGAGAAACAGAGGGGCTGAAACAGAGGGGCTGAAGCAGAGGGGCTGAAACAGAGGGGCTGAAACAGAGGGCGAGAAACAGTGGGCGAGAAACAGAGGGCGAGAAACAGAGGGGCTGAAACAGAGGGGCTGAAACATAGGGGCTGAAACAGAGGGCGAGAAACAGAGGGCGAGAAACAGAGGGCGAGAAACAGAGGGGCTGAAACAGCGGGGCTGAAAGAGACGGGCTGAAACAGAGGGGCTGAAACAGAGGGCGAGAAACAGAGGAACTAAAAACAGAGGGGCTGAAACAGAGGGGCTGAAACAGAGGGGCTGAAACAGAGGGCGAGAAACAGAGGGCGAGAAACAGAGAGCGAGGAACAGTGGGCGAGAAACAGAGGAGCTGAAACAGAGGGGTTGAAACAGAGGGGCTGAAACAGAGGGGCTGAAACAGAGGGGCTGAAACAGAGGGCGAGAAACAGAGGGGCTGAAACAGAGGGGCTGATACAGAGGGGCTGAAACAGAGGGCGAGAAACAGAGGGCGAGAAACAGAGGGCGAGAAACAGAGGGGCTGAAACAGAAGGGCTGAAACAGAGGGGCTGAAACAGAGGGCGAGAAACAGAGGGGCTGAAACAGGGGGCGAGAAACAGAGGGGCTGAAACAGAGGGCGAGAAACAGAGGGCGAGAAACAGAGGAGCTGAAACAGAGGGGCTGAAACAGAGGGGCTGAAACAGAGGGGCTGAAACAGAGGGGCTGAAACAGAGGGCGAGTAACAGAGGGGCTGAAACAGAGGGGCTGATACAGAGGGGCTGAAACAGGGGGCGAGAAACAGAGGGCGAGAAACAGAGGGTCTGAAACAGAGGGGCTGAAACAGAGGGCGAGAAACAGAGGGCGAGAAACAGAGGGCGAGAAACAGAGGGCGAGAAACAGTGAGCGAGAAACAGAGGGGCTGAAACAGAGGGGCTGAAACAGAGGGGCTGAAACAGAGGGCGAGAAACAGAGGGCGAGAAACAGAGGGAGAGAAACAGAGGGGCTGAAACAGAGGGCGAGAAACAGAGGGCGAGAAACAGAGGGGCTGAAACAGAGGGGCTGATACAGAGGGGCTGAAACAGAGGGGCTGAAACAGGAGGCGAGAAACAGAGGGGCTGAAACAGAGGGCGAGAAACAGAGGGGGTAAAAACAGAGGGGCTGAAACAGAGGGCGAGAAACAGAGGGCGAGAAACAGATAGCGCGGAACAGAGGGCGAGAAAAACAGTGGCTGAAACAGAGGGGCTGATACAGAGGGGCTGAAACAGAGGGACTGAAACAGAGGGCGAGAAACAGAGGTGCTGAAACAGAGGGGCTGAAACAGAGGGCGAGAAACAGAGGGGCTGAAACAGAGGGGCTGAACCAGAGGGGCTGAAACAGAGGGGCTGAAACAGAGGGCGAGAAACAGTGGGCGAGAAACAGAGGGGCTGAAACAGAGGGACTGAAACAGAGGGCGAGAAACAGAGGGGCTGAAACAGAGGGGCTGAAACAGAGGGCGAGAAACAGAGGGGCTGAAACAGAGGGGCTGAAACAGAGGGGCTGAAACAGAGGGGCTGAAACAGAGGGCGAGAAACAGTGGGCGAGAAACAGAGGGCGAGAAACAGAGGGGCTGAAACAGAGGGGCTGAAACAGAGGGGCTGAAACAGAGGGCGAGAAACAGAGGGAGAGAAACAGAAAGCGAGAAACAGAGGGCGAGAAACAGAGGGCGAGAAACAGAGGGCGATAAACAGAGGGGCTGAAACAGAGGGGCTGAAAGAGAGGGGCTGAAACAGAGGGGCTGAAACAGAGGGCTAGAAACAGAGGGCGAGAAACAGAGGGGCTGAAACAGAGGGGCTGATACAGAGGGGCTGAAACAGAGGGGCTGAAACAGAGGGCGAGAAACAGAAGTGCTGAAACAGATGGCGAGAAACAGAGGGGCTGAAACAGAGGGGCTGAACCAGAGGGGCTGAAACAGAGGGGCTGAAACACAGGGCGAGAAACAGAGGGCGAGAAACAGAGAGCGAGAAACAGAGGGCTAGAAACAAAGGGCGAGAAACAGTAGGGCTGAAACAGAGGGGCTGAAACAGAGG
This sequence comes from Stegostoma tigrinum, assembly GCF_030684315.1. NCBI lineage: Eukaryota > Metazoa > Chordata > Chondrichthyes > Orectolobiformes > Stegostomatidae > Stegostoma > Stegostoma tigrinum. Next base: position 766,576 of record NW_026728039.1, on the reverse strand, counting down.
GGCTGATACAGAGGGGCTGAAACAGAGGGCGAGAAACAGAGGGCGAGAAACAGAGGGCGAGAAACAGAGAGCGAGAAACAGAGGGGCTGAAACTGAGGGGCTGAAACAGAGGGCGAGAAACAGAGAGGCTGCAACAGAGGGGCTGAAACAGAGGGGCTGAAACAGAGGTGCTGAAACAGAGGGCGAGGAACAGAGGGCGAGAAACAGAGGGCGAGAAACAGAGGGGCTGAAACAGAGGAGCTGAAACTGAGGGGCTGAAAGAGACGGGCTGAAAGAGACGGGCTGAAACAGAGGGGCTGAAACAGAGGTCGAGAAACAGAGGGCGAGAAACAGAGGGGCTGAAACAGAGGGGCTGATACAGTGTGGCTGAAACAGAGGGGCTGAAACAGGAGGCGAGAAACAGAGGGGCTGAAACAGAGGGACTGAAACAGAGGGGCTGAAACAGAGGTGCTGAAACAGAGGGCGAGAAACAGAGGGCGTGAAACAGAGGGAGAGAAACAGAGGGGCTGAAACAGAGGGCGAGAAACAGAGGGCGAGAAACAGAGGGGCTGAAACAGAGGGGCTGATACAGAGGGGCTGAAACAGAGGGGCTGAAACAGGAGGCGAGAAACAGAGGGGCTGAAACAGAGGGCGAGAAACAGAGGGGCTAAAAACAGAGGGGCTGAAACAGAGGGCGAGAAACAAAGGGCGAGAAACAGATAGCGCGGAACAGAGGGCGAGAAAAACAGTGGCTGAAACAGAGGGGCTGATACAGAGGGGCTGAAACAGAGGGACTGAAACAGAGGGCGAGAAACAGAGGTGCTGAAACAGAGGGGCTGAAACAGAGGGCGAGAAACAGAGGGGCTGAAACAGAGGGGCTGAACCAGAGGGGCTGAAACAGAGGGGCTGAAACAGAGGGCGAGAAACAGTGGGCGAGAAACAGAGGGGCTGAAACAGAGGGACTGAAACAGAGGGCGAGAAACAGAGGGGCTGAAACAGAGGGGCTGAAACAGAGGGCGAGAAACAGAGCGGCTGAAACAGAGGGGCTGAAACAGAGGGGCTGAAACAGAGGGCGAGAAACAGTGGGCGAGAAACAGAGGGCGAGAAACAGAGGGGCTGAAACAGAGGGGCTGAAACAGAGGGGCTGAAACAGAGGGCGAGAAACAGAGGGAGAGAAACAGAAAGCGAGAAACAGAGGGCGAGAAACAGAGGGCGAGAAACAGAGGGCGATAAACAGAGGGGCTGAAACAGAGGGGCTGAAAGAGAGGGGCTGAAACAGAGGGGCTGAAACAGAGGGCTAGAAACAGAGGGCGAGAAACAGAGGGGCTGAAACAGAGGGGCTGATACAGAGGGGCTGAAACAGAGGGGCTGAAACAGAGGGCGAGAAACAGAGGGGCTGAAACAGATGGCGAGAAACAGAGGGGCTGAAACAGAGGGGCTGAACCAGAGGGGCTGAAACAGAGGGGCTGAAACACAGGGCGAGAAACAGAGGGCGAGAAACAGAGAGCGAGAAACAGAGGGCTAGAAACAAAGGGCGAGAAACAGTAGGGCTGAAACAGAGGGGCTGAAACAGAGGGGCTGATACAGAGGGGCTGAAACAGAGGGCGAGAAACAGAGGGCGAGAAACAGAGGGCGAGAAACAGAGAGCGAGAAACAGAGGGGCTGAAACAGAGGTGCTGAAACAGAGGGCGAGGAACAGAGGGCGAGAAACAGAGGGCGAGAAACAGAGGGGCTGAAACAGAGGAGCTGAAACAGAGGGGCTGAAACAGAGGGGCTGAAACAGAGGGCGAGAAACAGAGGGGCTGAACCAGAGGGGCTGAAACAGAGGGGCTGAAACAGAGGGCGAGAAACAGAGGGGCTGAAACAGACGGTCTGAAACAGAGGGGCTGAAACAGAGGGGCTGAAACAGAGGGCGAGAAACAGAGGGCGAGAAACAGAGGGCGAGAAACAGAGGGCGAGAAACAGAGGGGCTGAAACAGAGGGGCTGAAAGAGACGAGCTGAAACAGAGGGGCTGAAACAGAGGGCGAGAAACAGAGGGCGAGAAACAGAGGGGCTGAAACAGAGGGGCTGATACAGTGGGGCTGAAACAGAGGGGCTGAAACAGGAGGCGAGAAACAGAGGGGCTGAAACAGAGGGGCTGAAACAGAGGGGCTGAAACAGAGGTGCTGAAACAGAGGGGCTTAAACAGAGGGGCTGAAACAGAGGTCGAGAAACAGAGGGCGAGAAACAGATAGCGAGAAACAGAGGGCGAGAAACACAGTGGCTGAAACAGAGGGGCTGATACAGAGGGGCTGAAACAGAGGGACTGAAACAGAGGGGGAGAAACAGAGGGGCTGAAACAGAGGGGCTGAAACAGAGGGCGAGAAACAGAGGGGCTGAAACAGAGGGGCTGAAACAGAGGGGCTGAAGCAGAGGGCGAGAAACAGTGGGCGAGAAACAGAGGGGCTGAAACAGAGGGACTGAAACAGAGGGCGAGAAACAGAGGGGCTGAAACAGAGGGGCTGAAACAGAGGGCGAGAAACAGAGGGGCTGAAACAGAGGGGCTGAAACAGAGGGGCTTAAACAGAGGGGCTGAAACAGAGGGCGAGAAACAGTGGGCGAGAAACAGAGGGCGAGAAACAGAGGGGCTGAAACAGAGGGGTTGAAACAGAGGGGCTGAAACAGAGGGCGAGAAACAGAGGGAGAGAAACAGAAAGCGAGAAACAGAGGGCGAGAAACAGAGGGCGAGAAACAGAGGGGCTGAAACAGAGGGGCTGAAACAGAGGGGCTGAAACAGAGGGCGAGAAACAGAGGGGCTGAAACAGGGGGCGAGAAACAGAGGGGCTGAAACAGAGGGCGAGAAACAGAGGGCGAGAAACAGAGGAGCTGAAACAGAGGGGCTGAAACAGAGGGGCTGAAACAGAGGGGCTGAAACAGAGGGCGAGAAACAGAGGGGCTGAAACAGAGGGGCTGATACAGAGGGGCTGAAACAGGGGGCGAGAAACAGAGGGCGAGAAACAGAGGGTCTGAAACAGAGGGGCTGAAACAGAGGGCGAGAAACAGAGGGCGAGAAACAGAGGGCGAGAAACAGAGGGCGAGAAACAGTGAGCGAGAAACAGAGGGGCTGAAACAGAGGGGCTGAAACAGAGGGGCTGAAACAGAGGGCGAGAAACAGAGGGCGAGAAACAGAGGGAGAGAAACAGAGGGGCTGAAACAGAGGGCGAGAAACAGAGGGCGAGAAACAGAGGGGCTGAAACAGAGGGGCTGATACAGAGGGGCTGAAACAGAGGGGCTGAAACAGGAGGCGAGAAACAGAGGGGCTGAAACAGAGGGCGAGAAACAGAGGGGCTAAAAACAGAGGGGCTGAAACAGAGGGCGAGAAACAGAGGGCGAGAAACAGATAGCGCGGAACAGAGGGCGAGAAAAACAGTGGCTGAAACAGAGGGGCTGATACAGAGGGGCTGAAACAGAGGGACTGAAACAGAGGGCGAGAAACAGAGGTGCTGAAACAGAGGGGCTGAAACAGAGGGCGAGAAACAGAGGGGCTGAAACAGAGGGGCTGAACCAGAGGGGCTGAAACAGAGGGGCTGAAACAGAGGGCGAGAAACATTGGGCGAGAAACAGAGGGGCTGAAACAGAGGGACTGAAACAGAGGGCGAGAAACAGAGGGGCTGAAACAGAGGGGCTGAAACAGAGGGCGAGAAACAGAGGGGCTGAAACAGAGGGGCTGAAACAGAGGGGCTGAAACAGAGGGGCTGAAACAGAGGGCGAGAAACAGTGGGCGAGAAACAGAGGGCGAGAAACAGAGGGGCTGAAACAGAGGGGCTGAAACAGAGGGGCTGAAACAGAGGGAGAGAAACAGAGGGAGAGAAACAGAAAGCGAGAAACAGAGGGCGAGAAACAGAGGGCGAGAAACAGAGGGCGATAAACAGAGGGGCTGAAACAGAGGGGCTGAAAGAGAGGGGCTGAAACAGAGGGGCTGAAACAGAGGGCTAGAAACAGAGGGCGAGAAACAGAGGGGCTGAAACAGAGGGGCTGATACAGAGGGGCTGAAAAGGAGGGGCTGAAACAGAGGGCGAGAAACAGAGGGGCTGAAACAGATGGCGTTTAACAGAGGGGCTGAAACAGAGGGGCTGAACCAGAGGGGCTGAAACAGAGGGGCTGAAACACAGGGCGAGAAACAGAGGGCGAGAAACAGAGAGCGAGAAACAGAGGGCTAGAAACAAAGGGCGAGAAACAGTAGGGCTGAAACAGAGGGGCTGAAACAGAGGGGCAGATACAGAGGGGCTGAAACAGAGGGCGAGAAACAGAGGGCGAGAAACAGAGGGCGAGAAACAGAGAGCGAGAAACAGATGGGCTGAAACTGAGGGGCTGAAACAGAGGGCGAGAAACAGAGAGGCTGCAACAGAGGGGCTTAAACAGAGGGGCTGAAACAGAGGTGCTGAAACAGAGGGCGAGGAACAGAGGGCGAGAAACAGAGGGCGAGAAACAGAGGGGCTGAAACAGAGGAGCTGAAACAGAGGGGCTGAAACAGAGGGGCTGAAACAGAGGGCGAGAAACAGAGGGGCTGAACCAGAGGGGCTGAAACAGAGGGGCTGAAACAGAGGGCGAGAAACAGAGGGGCTGAAACAGACGGTCTGAAACAGAGGGGCTGAAACAGAGGGGCTGAAACAGAGGGCGAGAAACAGAGGGCGAGAAACAGAGGGCGAGAAACAGAGGGCGAGAAACAGAGGGGCTGAAACAGAGGGGCTGAAAGAGACGGGCTGAAACAGAGGGGCTGAAACAGAAGGCGAGAAACAGAGGGCGAGAAACAGAGGGGCTGAAACAGAGGGGCTGATACAGTGGGGCTGAAACAGAGGGGCTGAAACAGGAGGCGAGAAACAGAGGGGCTGAAACAGAGGGGCTGAAACAGAGGGGCTGAAACAGAGGTGCTGAAACAGAGGGGCTGAAACAGAGGGGCTGAAACAGAGGGCGAGAAACAGAGGGCGAGAAACAGATAGCGAGAAACAGAGGGCGAGAGACACAGTGGCTGAAACAGAGGGGCTGATACAGAGGGGCTGAAACAGAGGGACTGAAACAGAGGGCGAGAAACAGAGGGGCTGAAACAGAGGGGCTGAAACAGAGGGCGAGAAACAGAGGGGCTGAAACAGAGGGGCTGAAACAGAGGGGCTGAAGCAGAGGGCGAGAAACAGTGGGCGAGAAACAGAGGGGCTGAAACAGAGGGACTGAAACAGAGGGCGAGAAACAGAGGGGCTGAAACAGAGGGGCTGAAACAGAGGGCGAGAAACAGAGGGGCTGAAACAGAGGGGCTGAAACAGAGGGGCTTAAACAGAGGGGCTGAAACAGAGGGCGAGAAACAGTGGGCGAGAAACAGAGGGCGAGAAACAGAGGGGCTGAAACAGAGGGGCTGAAACAGAGGGGCTGAAACAGAGGGCGAGAAACAGAGGGAGAGAAACAGAAAGCGAGAAACAGAGGGCGAGAAACAGAGGGCGAGAAACAGAGGGCGATAAACAGAGGGGCTGAAACAGAGGGGCTGAAAGAGAGGGGCTGAAACAGAGGGCTAGAAACAGAGGGCGATTAACAGAGGGGCTGAAACAGAGGGGCTGATACAGACTGGCTGAAACAGAGGGGCTGAAACAGAGGGCGAGAAACAGAGGGGCTGAAACAGATGGCGAGAAACAGAGGGGCTGAAACAGAGGGGCTGAACAAGAGGGGCTGAAACAGAGGGGCTGAAACACAGGGCGAGAAACAGAGGGCGAGAAACAGAGAGCGAGAAACAGAGGGCTAGAAACAAAGGGCGAGAAACAGAGGGGCTGAAACAGAGGGGCTGAAACAGAGGGGCTGAAACAGAGGGGCTGAAACAGAGGGTTTGAAACAGAGGGCGAGAAACAGAGGGCGAGAAACAGAGGGGCTGAAACAGAGGGGCTGATACAGAGGGGCTGAAACAGAGGGGCTGAAACAGAGGGGCTGAAACAGAGGGCGAGAAACAGAGGGGCTGAAACAGAGGGCGAGAAACAGAGGGGCTGAAACAGAGGGCGAGAAACAGAGGGCGAGAAACAGAGGAGCTGAAACAGAGGGGCTGAAACAGAGGGGCTGAAACAGAGGGGCTGAAACAGAGGGGCTGAAACAGATGGCGAGAAACAGAGGGCGAGAAACAGAGGGGCTGAAACAGAGGGGCTGAAACAGAGGGGCTTAAACAGAGGGGCTGAAACAGAGGGCGAGAAACAGTGGGCGAGAAACAGAGGGCGAGAAACAGAGGGGCTGAAACAGAGGGGCTGAAACAGAGGGGCTGAAACAGAGGGCGAGAAACAGAGAGGCTGCAACAGAGGGGCTGAAACAGAGGGGCTGAAACAGAGGTGCTGAAACAGAGGGCGAGGAACAGAGGGCGAGAAACAGAGGGCGAGAAACAGAGGGGCTGAAACAGAGGAGCTGAAACAGAGGGGCTGAAACAGAGGGCGAGAAACAGAGGGCGAGAAACAGAGGGCGAGAAACAGAGGTCGAGAAACAGAGGGGCTGAAACAGAGGGGCTGAAAGAGACGGGCTGAAACAGAGGGGCTGAAACAGAGGGCGAGAAACAGAGGGCGAGAAACAGAGGGGCTGAAACAGAGGGGCTGATACAGTGGGGCTGAAACAGAGGGGCTGAAACAGGAGGCGAGAAACAGAGGGGCTGAAACAGAGAGGCTGCAACAGAGGGGCTGAAACAGAGGGGCTGAAACAGAGGTGCTGAAACAGAGGGCGAGGAACAGAGGGCGAGAAACAGAGGGCGAGAAACAGAGGGGCTGAAACAGAGGAGCTGAAACAGAGGGGCTGAAACAGAGGGGCTGAAACAAAGGGCGAGAAACAGAGGGGCTGAACCAGAGGGGCTGAAACAGAGGGGCTGAAACAGAGGGCGAGAAACAGAGGGGCTGAAACAGACGGTCTGAAACAGAGGGGCTGAAACAGAGGGGCTGAAACAGAGGGCGAGAAACAGAGGGCGAGAAACAGAGGGCGAGAAACAGAGGGCGAGAAACAGAGGGGCTGAAACAGAGGGGCTGAAAGAGACGGGCTGAAACAGAGGGGCTGAAACAGAGGGCGAGAAACAGAGGGCGAGAAACAGAGGGGCTGAAACAGAGGGGCTGATACAGTGGGGCTGAAACAGAGGGGCTGAAACAGGAGGCGAGAAACAGAGGGGCTGAAACAGAGGGGCTGAAACAGAGGGGCTGAAACAGAGGTGCTGAAACAGAGGGGCTGAAACAGAGGGGCTGAAACAGAGGGCGAGAAACAGAGGGCGAGAAACAGATAGCGAGAAACAGAGGGCGAGAAACACAGTGGCTGAAACAGAGGGGCTGATACAGAGGGGCTGAAACAGAGGGACTGAAACAGAGGGCGAGAAACAGAGGGGCTGAAACAGAGGGGCAGAAACAGAGGGCGAGAAACAGAGGGGCTGAAACAGAGGGGCTGAAACAGAGGGGCTGAAGCAGAGGGCGAGAAACAGTGGGCGAGGAACAGAGGGGCTGAAACAGAGGGACTGAAACAGAGGGCGAGAAACAGAGGGGCTGAAACAGAGGGGCTGAAACAGAGGGCGAGAAACAGAGGGGCTGAAACAGAGGGGCTGAAACAGAGGGGCTTAAACAGAGGGGCTGAAACAGAGGGCGAGAAACAGTGGGCGAGAAACAGAGGGCGAGAAACAGAGGGGCTGAAACAGAGGGGCTGAAACAGAGGGGCTGAAACAGAGGGCGAGAAACAGAGGGAGAGAAACAGAAAGCGAGAAACAGAGGGCGAGAAACAGAGGGCGAGAAACAGAGGGCGATAAACAGAGGGGTTGAAACAGAGGGGCTGAAAGAGAGGGGCTGAAACAGAGGGCTAGAAACAGAGGGCGATTAACAGAGGGGCTGAAACAGAGGGGCTGATACAGACTGGCTGAAACAGAGGGGCTGAAACAGAGGGCGAGAAACAGAGGGGCTGAAACAGATGGCGAGAAACAGAGGGGCTGAAACAGAGGGGCTGAACAAGAGGGGCTGAAACAGAGGGGCTGAAACACAGGGCGAGAAACAGAGGGCGAGAAACAGAGAGCGAGAAACAGAGGGCTAGAAACAAAGGGCGAGAAACAGAGGGGCTGAAACAGAGGGGCTGAAACAGAGGGGCTGAAACAGAGGGGCTGAAACAGAGGGTTTGAAACAGAGGGCGAGAAACAGAGGGCGAGAAACAGAGGGGCTGAAACAGAGGGGCTGATACAGAGGGGCTGAAACAGAGGGGCTGAAACAGAGGGGCTGAAACAGAGGGCGAGAAACAGAGGGGCTGAAACAGAGGGCGAGAAACAGAGGGGCTGAAACTGAGGGCGAGAAACAGAGGGCGAGAAACAGAGGAGCTGAAACAGAGGGGCTGAAACAGAGGGGCTGAAACAGAGGGGCTGAAACAGAGGGGCTGAAACAGAGGGCGAGAAACAGAGGGCGAGAAACAGAGGGGCTGAAACAGAGGGGCTGAAACAGAGGGGCTTAAACAGAGGGGCTGAAACAGAGGGCGAGAAACAGTGGGCGAGAAACAGAGGGCGAGAAACAGAGGGGCTGAAACAGAGGGGCTGAAACAGAGGGGCTGAAACAGAGGGCGAGAAACAGAGAGGCTGCAACAGAGGGGCTGAAACTGAGGGGCTGAAACAGAGGTGCTGAAACAGAGGGCGAGGAACAGAGGGCGAGAAACAGAGGGCGAGAAACAGAGGGGCTGAAACAGAGGAGCTGAAACAGAGGGGCTGAAACAGAGGGGCTGAAACAGAGGGCGAGAAACAGAGGGGCTGAACCAGAGGGGCTGAAACAGAGGGGCTGAAACAGAGGGCGAGAAACAGAGGGGCTGAAACAGACGGTCTGAAACAGAGGGGCTGAAACAGAGGGCGAGAAACAGTGGGCGAGAAACAGAGGGCGAGAAACAGAGGGGCTGAAACAGAGGGGCTGAAACAGAGGGGCTGAAACAGAGGGCGAGAAACAGAGGGAGAGAAACAGAAAGCGAGAAACAGAGGGCGAGAAACAGAGGGCGAGAAACAGAGGGCGATAAACAGAGGGGTTGAAACAGAGGGACTGAAAGAGAGGGGCTGAAACAGAGGGCTAGAAACAGAGGGCGATTAACAGAGGGGCTGAAACAGAGGGGCTGATACAGACTGGCTGAAACAGAGGGGCTGAAACAGAGGGCGAGAAACAGAGGGGCTGAAACAGATGGCGAGAAACAGAGGGGCTGAAACAGAGGGGCTGAACAAGAGGGGCTGAAACAGAGGGGCTGAAACAGAGGGCGAGAAACAGTGGGCGAGAAACAGAGGGGCTGAAACAGAGGGACTGAAACAGAGGGCGAGAAACAGAGGGGCTGAAACAGAGGGGCTGAAACAGAGGGCGAGAAACAGAGGGGCTGAAACAGAGGGGCTGAAACAGAGGGGCTGAAACAGAGGGGCTGAAACAGAGGGCGAGAAACAGTGGGCGAGAAACAGAGGGCGAGAAACAGAGGGGCTGAAACAGAGGGGCTGAAACAGAGGGGCTGAAACAGAGGGCGAGAAACAGAGGGAGAGAAACAGAAAGCGAGAAACAGAGGGCGAGAAACAGAGGGCGAGAAACAGAGGGGCTGAAACAGAGGGGCTGAAACAGAGGGGCTGAAACAGAGGGCGAGAAACAGAGGGGCTGAAACAGGGGGCGAGAAACAGAGGGGCTGAAACAGAGGGCGAGAAACAGAGGGCGAGAAACAGAGGAGCTGAAACAGAGGGGCTGAAACAGAGGGGCTGAAAAAGAGGGGCTGAAACAGAGGGGCTGAAACAGAGGGCGAGAAACAGAGGGGCTGAAACAGAGGGGCTGATACAGAGGGGCTGAAACAGGGGGCGAGAAACAGAGGGCGAGAAACAGAGGGTCTGAAACAGAGGGGCTGAAACAGAGGGCGAGAAACAGAGGGCGAGAAACAGAGGGCGAGAAACAGAGGGCGAGAAACAGTGAGCGAGAAACAGAGGGGCTGAAACAGAGGGGCTGAAACAGAGGGGCTGAAACAGAGGGCGAGAAACAGAGGGCGAGAAACAGAGGGAGAGAAACAGAGGGGCTGAAACAGAGGGCGAGAAACAGAGGGCGAGAAACAGAGGGGCTGAAACAGAGGGGCTGATACAGAGGGGCTGAAACAGAGGGGCTGAAACAGGAGGCGAGAAACAGAGGGGCTGAAACAGAGGGCGAGAAACAGAGGGGGTAAAAACAGAGGGGCTGAAACAGAGGGCGAGAAACAGAGGGCGAGAAACAGATAGCGCGGAACAGAGGGCGAGAAAAACAGTGGCTGAAACAGAGGGGCTGATACAGAGGGGCTGAAACAGAGGGACTGAAACAGAGGGCGAGAAACAGAGGTGCTGAAACAGAGGGGCTGAAACAGAGGGCGAGAAACAGAGGGGCTGAAACAGAGGGGCTGAACCAGAGGGGCTGAAACAGAGGGGCTGAAACAGAGGGCGAGAAACAGTGGGCGAGAAACAGAGGGGCTGAAACAGAGGGACTGAAACAGAGGGCGAGAAACAGAGGGGCTGAAACAGAGGGGCTGAAACAGAGGGCGAGAAACAGAGGGGCTGAAACAGAGGGGCTGAAACAGAGGGGCTGAAACAGAGGGGCTGAAACAGAGGGCGAGAAACAGTGGGCGAGAAACAGAGGGCGAGAAACAGAGGGGCTGAAACAGAGGGGCTGAAACAGAGGGGCTGAAACAGAGGGGCTGAAACAGAGGGCGAGAAACAGAGGGGCTGAAACAGAGGGGCTGAAACAGAGGGGCTGAAACAGAGGGGCTGAAACAGAGGGCGAGAAACAGTGGGCGAGAAACAGAGGGCGAGAAACAGAGGGGCTGAAACAGAGGGGCTGAAACAGAGGGGCTGAAACAGAGGGCGAGAAACAGAGGGAGAGAAACAGAAAGCGAGAAACAGAGGGCGAGAAACAGAGGGCGAGAAACAGAGGGCGATAAACAGAGGGGCTGAAACAGAGGGGCTGAAAGAGAGGGGCTGAAACAGAGGGGCTGAAACAGAGGTCTAGAAACAGAGGGCGAGAAACAGAGGGGCTGAAACAGAGGGGCTGATACAGAGGGGCTGAAACAGAGGGGCTGAAACAGAGGGCGAGAAACAGAGGGGCTGAAACAGATGGCGAGAAACAGAGGGGCTGAAACAGAGGGGCTGAACCAGAGGGGCTGAAACAGAGGGGCTGAAACACAGGGCGAGAAACAGAGGGCGAGAAACAGAGAGCGAGAAACAGAGGGCTAGAAACAAAGGGCGAGAAACAGTAGGGCTGAAACAGAGGGGCTGAAACAGAGGGGCAGATACAGAGGGGCTGAAACAGAGGGCGAGAAACAGAGGGCGAGAAACAGAGGGCGAGAAACAGAGAGCGAGAAACAGATGGGCTGAAACTGAGGGGCTGAAACAGAGGGCGAGAAACAGAGAGGCTGCAACAGAGGGGCTGAAACAGAGTGGCTGAAACAGAGGTGCTGAAACAGAGGGCGAGGAACAGAGGGCGAGAAACAGAGGGCGAGAAACAGAGGGGCTGAAACAGAGGAGCTGAAACAGAGGGGCTGAAACAGAGGGGCTGAAACAGAGGGCGAGAAACAGAGGGGCTGAACCAGAGGGGCTGAAACAGAGGGGCTGAAACAGAGGGCGAGAAACAGAGGGGCTGAAACAGACGGTCTGAAACAGAGGGGCTGAAACAGAGGGGCTGAAACAGAGGGCGAGAAACAGAGGGACTGAAACAGAGGGCGAGAAACAGAGGGCGAGAAACAGAGGGGCTGAAACAGAGGGGCTGAAAGAGACGGGCTGAAACAGAGGGGCTGAAACAGAAGGCGAGAAACAGAGGGCGAGAAACAGAGGGGCTGAAACAGAGGGGCTGATACAGTGGGGCTGAAACAGAGGGGCTGAAACAGGAGGCGAGAAACAGAGGGGCTGAAACAGAGGGGCTGAAACAGAGGGGCTGAAACAGAGGTGCTGAAACAGAGGGGCTGAAACAGAGGGGCTGAAACAGAGGGCGAGAAACAGAGGGCGAGAAACAGATAGCGAGAAACAGAGGGCGAGAGACACAGTGGCTGAAACAGAGGGGCTGATACAGAGGGGCTGAAACAGAGGGACTGAAACAGAGGGCGAGAAACAGAGGGGCTGAAACAGAGGGGCTGAAACAGAGGGGCTGAAGCAGAGGGCGAGAAACAGTGGGCGAGAAACAGAGGGACTGAAACAGAGGGCGAGAAACAGAGGGGCTGAAACAGAGGGGCTGAAACAGAGGGCGAGAAACAGAGGGGCTGAAACAGAGGGGCTGAAACAGAGGGGCTTAAACAGAGGGGCTGAAACAGAGGGCGAGAAACAGTGGGCGAGAAACAGAGGGCGAGAAACAGAGGGGCTGAAACAGAGGGGCTGAAACAGAGGGGCTGAAACAGAGGGCGAGAAACAGAGGGAGAGAAACAGAAAGCGAGAAACAGAGGGCGAGAAACAGAGGGCGAGAAACAGAGGGCGATAAACAGAGGGGCTGAAACAGAGGGGCTGAAAGAGAGGGGCTGAAACAGAGGGCTAGAAACAGAGGGCGATTAACAGAGGGGCTGAAACAGAGGGGCTGATACAGACTGGCTGAAACAGAGGGGCTGAAACAGAGGGCGAGAAACAGAGGGGCTGAAACAGATGGCGAGAAACAGAGGGGCTGAAACAGAGGGGCTGAACAAGAGGGGCCTAACAGAGGGGCTGAAACACAGGGCGAGAAACAGAGGGCGAGAAACAGAGAGCGAGAAACAGAGGGCTAGAAACAAAGGGCGAGAAACAGAGGGGCTGAAACAGAGGGGCTGAAACAGAGGGGCTGAAACAGAGGGGCTGAAACAGAGGGTTTGAAACAGAGGGCGAGAAACAGAGGGCGAGAAACAGAGGGGCTGAAACAGAGGGGCTGATACAGAGGGGCTGAAACAGAGGGGCTGAAACAGAGGGGCTGAAACAGAGGGCGAGAAACAGAGGGGCTGAAACAGAGGGCGAGAAACAGAGGGGCTGAAACAGAGGGCGAGAAACAGAGGGCGAGAAACAGAGGAGCTGAAACAGAGGGGCTGAAACAGAGGGGCTGAAACAGAGGGGCTGAAACAGAGGGGCTGAAACAGATGGCGAGAAACAGAGGGCGAGAAACAGAGGGGCTGAAACAGAGGGGCTGAAACAGAGGGGCTTAAACAGAGGGGCTGAAACAGAGGGCGAGAAACAGTGGGCGAGAAACAGAGGGCGAGAAACAGAGGGGCTGAAACAGAGGGGCTGAAACAGAGGGGCTGAAACAGAGGGCGAGAAACAGAGAGGCTGCAACAGAGGGGCTGAAACAGAGGGGCTGAAACAGAGGTGCTGAAACAGAGGGCGAGGAACAGAGGGCGAGAAACAGAGGGCGAGAAACAGAGGGGCTGAAACAGAGGAGCTGAAACAGAGGGGCTGAAACAGAGGGCGAGAAACAGAGGGCGAGAAACAGAGGGCGAGAAACAGAGGGCGAGAAACAGAGGGGCTGAAACAGAGGGGCTGAAAGAGACGGGCTGAAACAGAGGGGCTGAAACAGAGGGCGAGAAACAGAGGGCGAGAAACAGAGGGGCTGAAACAGAGGGGCTGATACAGTGGGGCTGAAACAGAGGGGCTGAAACAGGAGGCGAGAAACAGAGGGGCTGAAACAGAGAGGCTGCAACAGAGGGGCTGAAACAGAGGGGCTGAAACAGAGGTGCTGAAACAGAGGGCGAGGAACAGAGGGCGAGAAACAGAGGGCGAGAAAAAGAGGGGCTGAAACAGAGGAGCTGAAACAGAGGGGCTGAAACAGAGGGGCTGAAACAAAGGGCGAGAAACAGAGGGGCTGAACCAGAGGGGCTGAAACAGAGGGGCTGAAACAGAGGGCGAGAAACAGAGGGGCTTAAACAGACGGTCTGAAACAGAGGGGCTGAAACAGAGGGGCTGAAACAGAGGGCGAGAAACAGAGGGCGAGAAACAGAGGGCGAGAAACAGAGGGCGAGAAACAGAGGGGCTGAAACAGAGGGGCTGAAAGAGACGGGCTGAAACAGAGGGGCTGAAACAGAGGGCGAGAAACAGAGGGCGAGAAACAGAGGGGCTGAAACAGAGGGGCTGATACAGTGGGGCTGAAACAGAGGGGCTGAAACAGGAGGCGAGAAACAGAGGGGCTGAAACAGAGGGGCTGAAACAGAGGGGCTGAAACAGAGGTGCTGAAACAGAGGGGCTGAAACAGAGGGGCTGAAACAGAGGGCGAGAAACAGAGGGCGAGAAACAGATAGCGAGAAACAGAGGGCGAGAAACACAGTGGCTGAAACAGAGGGGCTGATACAGAGGGGCTGAAACAGAGGGACTGAAACAGAGGGCGAGAAACAGAGGGGCTGAAACAGAGGGGCAGAAACAGAGGGCGAGAAACAGAGGGGCTGAAACAGAGGGGCTGAAACAGAGGGGCTGAAGCAGAGGGCGAGAAACAGTGGGCGAGGAACAGAGGGGCTGAAACAGAGGGACTGAAACAGAGGGCGAGAAACAGAGGGGCTGAAACAGAGGGGCTGAAACAGAGGGCGAGAAACAGAGGGGCTGAAACAGAGGGGCTGAAACAGAGGGGCTTAAACAGAGGGGCTGAAACAGAGGGCGAGAAACAGTGGGCGAGAAACAGAGGGCGAGAAACAGAGGGCGAGAAACAGAGGAGCTGAAACAGAGGGGCTGAAACAGAGGGGCTGAAACAGAGGGGCTGAAACAGAGGGGCTGAAACAGATGGCGAGAAACAGAGGGCGAGAAACAGAGGGGCTGAAACAGAGGGGCTGAAACAGAGGGGCTTAAACAGAGGGGCTGAAACAGAGGGCGAGAAACAGGTAGCGAGAAACAGAGGGCGAGAAACAGAGGGGCTGAAACAGAGGGGCTGAAACAGAGGGGCTGAAACAGAGGGCGAGAAACAGAGAGGCTGCAACAGAGGGGCTGAAACAGAGGGGCTGAAACAGAGGTGCTGAAACAGAGGGCGAGGAACAGAGGGCGAGAAACAGAGGGCGAGAAACAGAGGGGCTGAAACAGAGGAGCTGAAACAGAGGGGCTGAAACAGAGGGCGAGAAACAGAGGGCGAGAAACAGAGGGCGAGAAACAGAGGTCGAGAAACAGAGGGGCTGAAACAGAGGGGCTGAAAGAGACGGGCTGAAACAGAGGGGCTGAAACAGAGGGCGAGAAACAGAGGGCGAGAAACAGAGGGGCTGAAACAGAGGGGCTGATACAGTGGGGCTGAAACAGAGGGGCTGAAACAGGAGGCGAGAAACAGAGGGGCTGAAACAGAGAGGCTGCAACAGAGGGGCTGAAACAGAGGGGCTGAAACAGAGGTGCTGAAACAGAGGGCGAGGAACAGAGGGCGAGAAACAGAGGGCGAGAAACAGAGGGGCTGAAACAGAGGAGCTGAAACAGAGGGGCTGAAACAGAGGGGCTGAAACAAAGGGCGAGAAACAGAGGGGCTGAACCAGAGGGGCTGAAACAGAGGGGCTGAAACAGAGGGCGAGAAACAGAGGGGCTGAAACAGACGGTCTGAAACAGAGGGGCTGAAACAGAGGGGCTGAAACAGAGGGCGAGAAACAGAGGGCGAGAAACAGAGGGCGAGAAACAGAGGGCGAGAAACAGAGGGGCTGAAACAGAGGGGCTGAAAGAGACGGGCTGAAACAGAGGGGCTGAAACAGAGGGCGAGAAACAGAGGGCGAGAAACAGAGGGGCTGAAACAGAGGGGCTGATACAGTGGGGCTGAAACAGAGGGGTTGAAACAGTAGGCGAGAAACAGAGGGGCTGAAACAGAGGGGCTGAAACAGAGGGGCTGAAACAGAGGTGCTGAAACAGAGGGGCTGAAACAGAGGGGCTGAAACAGAGGGCGAGAAACAGAGGGCGAGAAACAGATAGCGAGAAACAGAGGGCGAGAAACACAGTGGCTGAAACAGAGGGGCTGATACAGAGGGGCTGAAACAGAGGGACTGAAACAGAGGGCGAGAAACAGAGGGGCTGAAACAGAGGGGCAGAAACAGAGGGCGAGAAACAGAGGGGCTGAAACAGAGGGGCTGAAACAGAGGGGCTGAAGCAGAGGGCGAGAAACAGTGGGCGAGGAACAGAGGGGCTGAAACAGAGGGACTGAAACAGAGGGCGAGAAACAGAGGGGCTGAAACAGAGGGGCTGAAACAGAGGGCGAGAAACAGAGGGGCTGAAACAGAGGGGCTGAAACAGAGGGGCTTAAACAGAGGGGCTGAAACAGAGGGCGAGAAACAGTGGGCGAGAAACAGAGGGCGAGAAACAGAGGGGCTGAAACAGAGGGGCTGAAACAGAGGGGCTGAAACAGAGGGCGAGAAACAGAGGGAGAGAAACAGAAAGCGAGAAACAGAGGGCGAGAAACAGAGGGCGAGAAACAGAGGGCGATAAACAGAGGGGTTGAAACAGAGGGGCTGAAAGAGAGGGGCTGAAACAGAGGGCTAGAAACAGAGGGCGATTAACAGAGGGGCTGAAACAGAGGGGCTGATACAGACTGGCTGAAACAGAGGGGCTGAAACAGAAGGCGAGAAAGAGAGGGGCTGAAACAGATGGCGAGAAACAGAGGGGCTGAAACAGAGGGGCTGAACAAGAGGGGCTGAAACAGAGGGGCTGAAACACAGGGCGAGAAACAGAGGGCGAGAAACAGAGAGCGAGAAACAGAGGGCTAGAAACAAAGGGCGAGAAACAGAGGGGCTGAAACAGAGGGGCTGAAACAGAGGGGCTGAAACAGAGGGGCTGAAACAGAGGGTTTGAAACAGAGGGCGAGAAACAGAGGGCGAGAAACAGAGGGGCTGAAACAGAGGGGCTGATACAGAGGGGCTGAAACAGAGGGGCTGAAACAGAGGGGCTGAAACAGAGGGCGAGAAACAGAGGGGCTGAAACAGAGGGCGAGAAACAGAGGGGCTGAAACTGAGGGCGAGAAACAGAGGGCGAGAAACAGAGGAGCTGAAACAGAGGGGCTGAAACAGAGGGGCTGAAACAGAGGGGCTGAAACAGAGGGGCTGAAACAGAGGGCGAGAAACAGAGGGCGAGAAACAGAGGGGCTGAAACAGAGGGGCTGAAACAGAGGGGCTTAAACAGAGGGGCTGAAACAGAGGGCGAGAAACAGTGGGCGAGAAACAGAGGGCGAGAAACAGAGGGGCTGAAACAGAGGGGCTGAAACAGAGGGGCTGAAACAGAGGGCGAGAAACAGAGAGGCTGCAACAGAGGGGCTGAAACTGAGGGGCTGAAACAGAGGTGCTGAAACAGAGGGCGAGGAACAGAGGGCGAGAAACAGAGGGCGAGAAACAGAGGGGCTGAAACAGAGGAGCTGAAACAGAGGGGCTGAAACAGAGGGGCTGAAACAGAGGGCGAGAAACAGAGGGGCTGAACCAGAGGGGCTGAAACAGAGGGGCTGAAACAGAGGGCGAGAAACAGAGGGGCTGAAACAGACGGTCTGAAACAGAGGGGCTGAAACAGAGGGCGAGAAACAGTGGGCGAGAAACAGAGGGCGAGAAACAGAGGGGCTGAAACAGAGGGGCTGAAACAGAGGGGCTGAAACAGAGGGCGAGAAACAGAGGGAGAGAAACAGCAAGCGTGAAACAGAGGGCGAGAAACAGAGGGCGAGAAACAGAGGGCGATAAACAGAGGGGTTGAAACAGAGGGACTGAAAGAGAGGGGCTGAAACAGAGGGCTAGAAACAGAGGGCGATTAACAGAGGGGCTGAAACAGAGGGGCTGATACAGACTGGCTGAAACAGAGGGGCTGAAACAGAGGGCGAGAAACAGAGGGGCTGAAACAGATGGCGAGAAACAGAGGGGCTGAAACAGAGGGGCTGAACAAGAGGGGCTGAAACAGAGGGGCTGAAACAGAGGGCGAGAAACAGAGGGGCTGAAACAGATGGCGAGAAACAGAGGGGCTGAAACAGAGGGGCTGAACAAGAGGGGCTGAAACAGAGGGGCTGAAACAGAGGGCGAGAAACAGTGGGCGAGAAACAGAGGGGCTGAAACAGAGGGACTGAAACAGAGGGCGAGAAACAGAGGGGCTGAAACAGAGGGGCTGAAACAGAGGGCGAGAAACAGAGGGGCTGAAACAGAGGGGCTGAAACAGAGGGGCTGAAACAGAGGGGCTGAAACAGAGGGCGAGAAACAGTGGGCGAGAAACAGAGGGCGAGAAACAGAGGGGCTGAAACAGAGGGGCTGAAACAGAGGGGCTGAAACAGAGGGCGAGAAACAGAGGGAGAGAAACAGAAAGCGAGAAACAGAGGGCGAGAAACAGAGGGCGAGAAACAGAGGGGCTGAAACAGAGGGGCTGAAACAGAGGGGCTGAAACAGAGGGCGAGAAACAGAGGGGCTGAAACAGGGGGCGAGAAACAGAGGGGCTGAAACAGAGGGCGAGAAACAGAGGGCGAGAAACAGAGGAGCTGAAACAGAGGGGCTGAAACAGAGGGGCTGAAAAAGAGGGGCTGAAACAGAGGGGCTGAAACAGAGGGCGAGAAACAGAGGGGCTGAAACAGAGGGGCTGATACAGAGGGGCTGAAACAGGGGGCGAGAAACAGAGGGCGAGAAACAGAGGGTCTGAAACAGAGGGGCTGAAACAGAGGGCGAGAAACAGAGGGCGAGAAACAGAGGGCGAGAAACAGAGGGCGAGAAACAGTGAGCGAGAAACAGAGGGGCTGAAACAGAGGGGCTGAAACAGAGGGGCTGAAACAGAGGGCGAGAAACAGAGGGCGAGAAACAGAGGGAGAGAAACAGAGGGGCTGAAACAGAGGGCGAGAAACAGAGGGCGAGAAACAGAGGGGCTGAAACAGAGGGGCTGATACAGAGGGGCTGAAACAGAGGGGCTGAAACAGGAGGCGAGAAACAGAGGGGCTGAAACAGAGGGCGAGAAACAGAGGGGGTAAAAACAGAGGGGCTGAAACAGAGGGCGAGAAACAGAGGGCGAGAAACAGATAGCGCGGAACAGAGGGCGAGAAAAACAGTGGCTGAAACAGAGGGGCTGATACAGAGGGGCTGAAACAGAGGGACTGAAACAGAGGGCGAGAAACAGAGGTGCTGAAACAGAGGGGCTGAAACAGAGGGCGAGAAACAGAGGGGCTGAAACAGAGGGGCTGAACCAGAGGGGCTGAAACAGAGGGGCTGAAACAGAGGGCGAGAAACAGTGGGCGAGAAACAGAGGGGCTGAAACAGAGGGACTGAAACAGAGGGCGAGAAACAGAGGGGCTGAAACAGAGGGGCTGAAACAGAGGGCGAGAAACAGAGGGGCTGAAACAGAGGGGCTGAAACAGAGGGGCTGAAACAGAGGGGCTGAAACAGAGGGCGAGAAACAGTGGGCGAGAAACAGAGGGCGAGAAACAGAGGGGCTGAAACAGAGGGGCTGAAACAGAGGGGCTGAAACAGAGGGGCTGAAACAGAGGGCGAGAAACAGAGGGGCTGAAACAGAGGGGCTGAAACAGAGGGGCTGAAACAGAGGGGCTGAAACAGAGGGCGAGAAACAGTGGGCGAGAAACAGAGGGCGAGAAACAGAGGGGCTGAAACAGAGGGGCTGAAACAGAGGGGCTGAAACAGAGGGCGAGAAACAGAGGGAGAGAAACAGAAAGCGAGAAACAGAGGGCGAGAAACAGAGGGCGAGAAACAGAGGGCGATAAACAGAGGGGCTGAAACAGAGGGGCTGAAAGAGTGGGGCTGAAACAGAGGGGCTGAAACAGAGGTCTAGAAACAGAGGGCGAGAAACAGAGGGGCTGAAACAGAGGGGCTGATACAGAGGGGCTGAAACAGAGGGGCTGAAACAGAGGGCGAGAAACAGAGGGGCTGAAACAGATGGCGAGAAACAGAGGGGCTGAAACAGAGGGGCTGAACCAGAGGGGCTGAAACAGAGGGGCTGAAACACAGGGCGAGAAACAGAGGGCGAGAAACAGAGAGCGAGAAACAGAGGGCTAGAAACAAAGGGCGAGAAACAGTAGGGCTGAAACAGAGGGGCTGAAACAGAGGGGCAGATACAGAGGGGCTGAAACAGAGGGCGAGAAACAGAGGGCGAGAAACAGAGGGCGAGAAACAGAGAGCGAGAAACAGATGGGCTGAAACTGAGGGGCTGAAACAGAGGGCGAGAAACAGAGAGGCTGCAACAGAGGGGCTGAAACAGAGTGGCTGAAACAGAGGTGCTGAAACAGAGGGCGAGGAACAGAGGGCGAGAAACAGAGGGCGAGAAACAGAGGGGCTGAAACAGAGGAGCTGAAACAGAGGGGCTGAAACAGAGGGGCTGAAACAGAGGGCGAGAAACAGAGGGGCTGAACCAGAGGGGCTGAAACAGAGGGGCTGAAACAGAGGGCGAGAAACAGAGGGGCTGAAACAGACGGTCTGAAACAGAGGGGCTGAAACAGAGGGGCTGAAACAGAGGGCGAGAAACAGAGGGACTGAAACAGAGGGCGAGAAACAGAGGGCGAGAAACAGAGGGGCTGAAACAGAGGGGCTGAAAGAGACGGGCTGAAACAGAGGGGCTGAAACAGAAGGCGAGAAACAGAGGGCGAGAAACAGAGGGGCTGAAACAGAGGGGCTGATACAGTGGGGCTGAAACAGAGGGGCTGAAACAGGAGGCGAGAAACAGAGGGGCTGAAACAGAGGGGCTGAAACAGAGGGGCTGAAACAGAGGTGCTGAAACAGAGGGGCTGAAACAGAGGGGCTGAAACAGAGGGCGAGAAACAGAGGGCGAGAAACAGATAGCGAGAAACAGAGGGCGAGAGACACAGTGGCTGAAACAGAGGGGCTGATACAGAGGGGCTGAAACAGAGGGACTGAAACAGAGGGCGAGAAACAGAGGGGCTGAAACAGAGGGGCTGAAACAGAGGGGCTGAAGCAGAGGGCGAGAAACAGTGGGCGAGAAACAGAGGGACTGAAACAGAGGGCGAGAAACAGAGGGGCTGAAACAGAGGGGCTGAAACAGAGGGCGAGAAACAGAGGGGCTGAAACAGAGGGGCTGAAACAGAGGGGCTTAAACAGAGGGGCTGAAACAGAGGGCGAGAAACAGTGGGCGAGAAACAGAGGGCGAGAAACAGAGGGGCTGAAACAGAGGGGCTGAAACAGAGGGGCTGAAACAGAGGGCGAGAAACAGAGGGAGAGAAACAGAAAGCGAGAAACAGAGGGCGAGAAACAGAGGGCGAGAAACAGAGGGCGATAAACAGAGGGGCTGAAACAGAGGGGCTGAAAGAGAGGGGCTGAAACAGAGGGCTAGAAACAGAGGGCGATTAACAGAGGGGCTGAAACAGAGGGGCTGATACAGACTGGCTGAAACAGAGGGGCTGAAACAGAGGGCGAGAAACAGAGGGGCTGAAACAGATGGCGAGAAACAGAGGGGCTGAAACAGAGGGGCTGAAACAGAGGGCGAGAAACAGAGGGGCTGAAACAGAGGGCGAGAAACAGAGGGGCTGAAACAGAGGGCGAGAAACAGAGGGCGAGAAACAGAGGAGCTGAAACAGAGGGGCTGAAACAGAGGGGCTGAAACAGAGGGGCTGAAACAGAGGGGCTGAAACAGATGGCGAGAAACAGAGGGCGAGAAACAGAGGGGCTGAAACAGAGGGGCTGAAACAGAGGGGCTTAAACAGAGGGGCTGAAACAGAGGGCGAGAAACAGTGGGCGAGAAACAGAGGGCGAGAAACAGAGGGGCTGAAACAGAGGGGCTGAAACAGAGGGGCTGAAACAGAGGGCGAGAAACAGAGAGGCTGCAACAGAGGGGCTGAAACAGAGGGGCTGAAACAGAGGTGCTGAAACAGAGGGCGAGGAACAGAGGGCGAGAAACAGAGGGCGAGAAACAGAGGGGCTGAAACAGAGGAGCTGAAACAGAGGGGCTGAAACAGAGGGCGAGAAACAGAGGGCGAGAAACAGAGGGCGAGAAACAGAGGGCGAGAAACAGAGGGGCTGAAACAGAGGGGGTGAAAGAGACGGGCTGAAACAGAGGGGCTGAAACAGAGGGCGAGAAACAGAGGGCGAGAAACAGAGGGGCTGAAACAGAGGGGCTGATACAGTGGGGCTGAAACAGAGGGGCTGAAACAGGAGGCGAGAAACAGAGGGGCTGAAACAGAGAGGCTGCAACAGAGGGGCTGAAACAGAGGGGCTGAAACAGAGGTGCTGAAACAGAGGGCGAGGAACAGAGGGCGAGAAACAGAGGGCGAGAAAAAGAGGGGCTGAAACAGAGGAGCTGAAACAGAGGGGCTGAAACAGAGGGGCTGAAACAAAGGGCGAGAAACAGAGGGGCTGAACCAGAGGGGCTGAAACAGAGGGGCTGAAACAGAGGGCGAGAAACAGAGGGGCTTAAACAGACGGTCTGAAACAGCGGGGCTGAAACAGAGGGGCTGAAACAGAGGGCGAGAAACAGAGGGCGAGAAACAGAGGGCGAGAAACAGAGGGCGAGAAACAGAGGGGCTGAAACAGAGGGGCTGAAAGAGACGGGCTGAAACAGAGGGGCTGAAACAGAGGGCGAGAAACAGAGGGCGAGAAACAGAGGGGCTGAAACAGAGGGGCTGATACAGTGGGGCTGAAACAGAGGGGCTGAAACAGGAGGCGAGAAACAGAGGGGCTGAAACAGAGGGGCTGAAACAGAGGGGCTGAAACAGAGGTGCTGAAACAGAGGGGCTGAAACAGAGGGGCTGAAACAGAGGGCGAGAAACAGAGGGCGAGAAACAGATAGCGAGAAACAGAGGGCGAGAAACACAGTGGCTGAAACAGAGGGGCTGATACAGAGGGGCTGAAACAGAGGGACTGAAACAGAGGGCGAGAAACAGAGGGGCTGAAACAGAGGGGCAGAAACAGAGGGCGAGAAACAGAGGGGCTGAAACAGAGGGGCTGAAACAGAGGGGCTGAAGCAGAGGGCGAGAAACAGTGGGCGAGGAACAGAGGGGCTGAAACAGAGGGACTGAAACAGAGGGCGAGAAACAGAGGGGCTGAAACAGAGGGGCTGAAACAGAGGGCGAGAAACAGAGGGGCTGAAACAGAGGGGCTGAAACAGAGGGGCTTAAACAGAGGGGCTGAAACAGAGGGCGAGAAACAGTGGGCGAGAAACAGAGGGCGAGAAACAGAGGGCGAGAAACAGAGGAGCTGAAACAGAGGGGCTGAAACAGAGGGGCTGAAACAGAGGGGCTGAAACAGAGGGGCTGAAACAGATGGCGAGAAACAGAGGGCGAGAAACAGAGGGGCTGAAACAGAGGGGCTGAAACAGAGGGGCTTAAACAGAGGGGCTGAAACAGAGGGCGAGAAACAGTGGGCGAGAAACAGAGGGCGAGAAACAGAGGGGCTGAAACAGAGGGGCTGAAACAGAGGGGCTGAAACAGAGGGCGAGAAACAGAGAGGCTGCAACAGAGGGGCTGAAACAGAGGGGCTGAAACAGAGGTGCTGAAACAGAGGGCGAGGAACAGAGGGCGAGAAACAGAGGGCGAGAAACAGAGGGGCTGAAACAGAGGAGCTGAAACAGAGGGGCTGAAACAGAGGGCGAGAAACAGAGGGCGAGAAACAGAGGGCGAGAAACAGAGGTCGAGAAACAGAGGGGCTGAAACAGAGGGGCTGAAAGAGACGGGCTGAAACAGAGGGGCTGAAACAGAGGGCGAGAAACAGAGGGCGAGAAACAGAGGGGCTGAAATAGAGGGGCTGATACAGTGGGGCTGAAACAGAGGGGCTGAAACAGGAGGCGAGAAACAGAGGGGCTGAAACAGAGAGGCTGCAACAGAGGGGCTGAAACAGAGGGGCTGAAACAGAGGTGCTGAAACAGAGGGCGAGGAACAGAGGGCGAGAAACAGAGGGCGAGAAACAGAGGGGCTGAAACAGAGGAGCTGAAACAGAGGGGCTGAAACAGAGGGGCTGAAACAAAGGGCGAGAAACAGAGGGGCTGAACCAGAGGGGCTGAAACAGAGGGGCTGAAACAGAGGGCGAGAAACAGAGGGGCTGAAACAGACGGTCTGAAACAGAGGGGCTGAAACAGAGGGGCTGAAACAGAGGGCGAGAAACAGAGGGCGAGAAACAGAGGGCGAGAAACAGAGGGCGAGAAACAGAGGGGCTGAAACAGAGGGGCTGAAAGAGACGGGCTGAAACAGAGGGGCTGAAACAGAGGGCGAGAAACAGAGGGCGAGAAACAGAGGGGCTGAAACAGAGGGGCTGATACAGTGGGGCTGAAACAGAGGGGTTGAAACAGTAGGCGAGAAACAGAGGGGCTGAAACAGAGGGGCTGAAACAGAGGGGCTGAAACAGAGGTGCTGAAACAGAGGGGCTGAAACAGAGGGGCTGAAACAGAGGGCGAGAAACAGAGGGCGAGAAACAGATAGCGAGAAACAGAGGGCGAGAAACACAGTGGCTGAAACAGAGGGGCTGATACAGAGGGGCTGAATCAGAGGGACTGAAACAGAGGGCGAGAAACAGAGGGGCTGAAACAGAGGGGCAGAAACAGAGGGCGAGAAACAGAGGGGCTGAAACAGAGGGGCTGAAACAGAGGGGCTGAAGCAGAGGGCGAGAAACAGTGGGCGAGGAACAGAGGGGCTGAAACAGAGGGACTGAAACAGAGGGCGAGAAACAGAGGGGCTGAAACAGAGGGGCTGAAACAGAGGGCTTGAAACAGAGGGGCTGAAACAGAGGGGCTGAAACAGAGGGGCTTAAACAGAGGGGCTGAAACAGAGGGCGAGAAACAGTGGGCGAGAAACAGAGGGCGAGAAACAGAGGGGCTGAAACAGAGGGGCTGAAACAGAGGGGCTGAAACAGAGGGCGAGAAACAGAGGGAGAGAAACAGAAAGCGAGAAACAGAGGGCGAGAAACAGAGGGCGAGAAACAGAGGGCGATAAACAGAGGGGTTGAAACAGAGGGGCTGAAAGAGAGGGGCTGAAACAGAGGGCTAGAAACAGAGGGCGATTAACAGAGGGGCTGAAACAGAGGGGCTGATACAGACTGGCTGAAACAGAGGGGCTGAAACAGAAGGCGAGAAAGAGAGGGGCTGAAACAGATGGCGAGAAACAGAGGGGCTGAAACAGAGGGGCTGAACAAGAGGGGCTGAAACAGAGGGGCTGAAACACAGGGCGAGAAACAGAGGGCGAGAAACAGAGAGCGAGAAACAGAGGGCTAGAAACAAAGGGCGAGAAACAGAGGGGCTGAAACAGAGGGGCTGAAACAGAGGGGCTGAAACAGAGGGGCTGAAACAGAGGGTTTGAAACAGAGGGCGAGAAACAGAGGGCGAGAAACAGAGGGGCTGAAACAGAGGGGCTGATACAGAGGGGCTGAAACAGAGGGGCTGAAACAGAGGGGCTGAAACAGAGGGCGAGAAACAGAGGGGCTGAAACAGAGGGCGAGAAACAGAGGGGCTGAAACTGAGGGCGAGAAACAGAGGGCGAGAAACAGAGGAGCTGAAACAGAGGGGCTGAAACAGAGGGGCTGAAACAGAGGGGCTGAAACAGAGGGGCTGAAACAGAGGGCGAGAAACAGAGGGCGAGAAACAGAGGGGCTGAAACAGAGGGGCTGAAACAGAGGGGCTTAAACAGAGGGGCTGAAACAGAGGGCGAGAAACAGTGGGCGAGAAACAGAGGGCGAGAAACAGAGGGGCTGAAACAGAGGGGCTGAAACAGAGGGGCTGAAACAGAGGGCGAGAAACAGAGAGGCTGCAACAGAGGGGCTGAAACTGAGGGGCTGAAACAGAGGTGCTGAAACAGAGGGCGAGGAACAGAGGGCGAGAAACAGAGGGCGAGAAACAGAGGGGCTGAAACAGAGGAGCTGAAACAGAGGGGCTGAAACAGAGGGGCTGAAACAGAGGGCGAGAAACAGAGGGGCTGAACCAGAGGGGCTGAAACAGAGGGGCTGAAACAGAGGGCGAGAAACAGAGGGGCTGAAACAGACGGTCTGAAACAGAGGGGCTGAAACAGAGGGCGAGAAACAGTGGGCGAGAAACAGAGGGCGAGAAACAGAGGGGCTGAAACAGAGGGGCTGAAACAGAGGGGCTGAAACAGAGGGCGAGAAACAGAGGGAGAGAAACAGCAAGCGTGAAACAGAGGGCGAGAAACAGAGGGCGAGAAACAGAGGGCGATAAACAGAGGGGTTGAAACAGAGGGACTGAAAGAGAGGGGCTGAAACAGAGGGCTAGAAACAGAGGGCGATTAACAGAGGGGCTGAAACAGAGGGGCTAATACAGACTGGCTGAAACAGAGGGGCTGAAACAGAGGGCGAGAAACAGAGGGGCTGAAACAGATGGCGAGAAACAGAGGGGCTGAAACAGAGGGGCTGAACAAGAGGGGCTGAAACAGAGGGGCTGAAACAGAGGGCGAGAAACAGTGGGCGAGAAACAGAGGGGCTGAAACAGAGGGACTGAAACAGAGGGCGAGAAACAGAGTGGCTGAAACAGAGGGGCTGAAACAGAGGGCGAGAAACAGAGGGGCTGAAACAGAGGGGCTGAAACAGAGGGGCTGAAACAGAGGGGCTGAAACAGAGGGCGAGAAACAGTGGGCGAGAAACAGAGGGCGAGAAACAGAGGGGCTGAAACAGAGGGGCTGAAACAGAGGGCGAGAAACAGAGGGAGAGAAACAGAAAGCGAGAAACAGAGGGCGAGAAACAGAGGGCGAGAAACAGAGGGGCTGAAACAGAGGGGCTGAAACAGAGGGGCTGAAACAGAGGGCGAGAAACAGAGGGGCTGAAACAGGGGGCGAGAAACAGAGGGGCTGAAACAGAGGGCGAGAAACAGAGGGCGAGAAACAGAGGAGCTGAAACAGAGGGGCTGAAACAGAGGGGCTGAAACAGAGGGGCTGAAACAGAGGGGCTGAAACAGAGGGCGAGAAACAGAGGGGCTGAAACAGAGGGGCTGATACAGAGGGGCTGAAACAGGGGGCGAGAAACAGAGGGCGAGAAACAGAGGGTCTGAAACAGAGGGGCTGAAACAGAGGGCGAGAAACAGAGGGCGAGAAACAGAGGGCGAGAAACAGAGGGCGAGAAACAGTGAGCGAGAAACAGAGGGGCTGAAACAGAGGGGCTGAAACAGAGGGGCTGAAACAGAGGGCGAGAAACAGAGGGCGAGAAACAGAGGGAGAGAAACAGAGGGGCTGAAACAGAGGGCGAGAAACAGAGGGCGAGAAACAGAGGGGCTGAAACAGAGGGGCTGATACAGAGGGGCTGAAACAGAGGGGCTGAAACAGGAGGCGAGAAACAGAGGGGCTGAAACAGAGGGCGAGAAACAGAGGGGCTAAAAACAGAGGGGCTGAAACAGAGGGCGAGAAACAGAGGGCGAGAAACAGATAGCGCGGAACAGAGGGCGAGAAAAACAGTGGCTGAAACAGAGGGGCTGATACAGAGGGGCTGAAACAGAGGGACTGAAACAGAGGGCGAGAAACAGAGGTGCTGAAACAGAGGGGCTGAAACAGAGGGCGAGAAACAGAGGGGCTGAAACAGAGGGGCTGAACCAGAGGGGCTGAAACAGAGGGGCTGAAACAGAGGGCGAGAAACAGTGGGCGAGAAACAGAGGGGCTGAAACAGAGGGACTGAAACAGAGGGCGAGAAACAGAGGGGCTGAAACAGAGGGGCTGAAACAGAGGGCGAGAAACAGAGGGGCTGAAACAGAGGGGCTGAAACAGAGGGGCTGAAACAGAGGGCGAGAAACAGAGGGAGAGAAACAGAAAGCGAGAAACAGAGGGCGAGAAACAGAGGGCGAGAAACAGAGGGCGATAAACAGAGGGGCTGAAACAGAGGGGCTGAAAGAGAGGGGCTGAAACAGAGGGGCTGAAACAGAGGGCTAGAAACAGAGGGCGAGAAACAGAGGGGCTGAAACAGAGGGGCTGATACAGAGGGGCTGAAACAGAGGGGCTGAAACAGAGGGCGAGAAACAGAGGGGCTGAAACAGATGGCGAGAAACAGAGGGGCTGAAACAGAGGGGCTGAACCAGAGGGGCTGAAACAGAGGGGCTGAAACACAGGGCGAGAAACAGAGGGCGAGAAACAGAGAGCGAGAAACAGAGGGCTAGAAACAAAGGGCGAGAAACAGTAGGGCTGAAACAGAGGGGCTGAAACAGAGGGGCAGATACAGAGGGGCTGAAACAGAGGGCGAGAAACAGAGGGCGAGAAACAGAGGGCGAGAAGCAGAGAGCGAGAAACAGATGGGCTGAAACTGAGGGGCTGAAACAGAGGGCGAGAAACAGAGAGGCTGCAACAGAGGGGCTGAAACAGAGGGGCTGAAACAGAGGTGCTGAAACAGAGGGCGAGGAACAGAGGGCGAGAAACAGAGGGCGAGAAACAGAGGGGCTGAAACAGAGGAGCTGAAACAGAGGGGCTGAAACAGAGGGGCTGAAACAGAGGGCGAGAAACAGAGGGGCTGAACCAGAGGGGCTGAAACAGAGGGGCTGAAACAGAGGGCGAGAAACAGAGGGGCTGAAACAGACGGTTTGAAACAGAGGGGCTGAAACAGAGGGGCTGAAACAGAGGGCGAGAAACAGAGGGCGAGAAACAGAGGGCGAGAAACAGAGGGCGAGAAACAGAGGGGCTGAAACAGAGGGGCTGAAAGAGACGGGCTGAAACAGAGGGGCTGAAACAGAAGGCGAGAAACAGAGGGCGAGAAACAGAGGGGCTGAAACAGAGGGGCTGATACAGTGGGGCTGAAACAGAGGGGCTGAAACAGGAGGCGAGAAACAGAGGGGCTGAAACAGAGGGGCTGAAACAGAGGGGCTGAAACAGAGGTGCTGAAACAGAGGGGCTGAAACAGAGGGGCTGAAACAGAGGGCGAGAAACAGAGGGCGAGAAACAGATAGCGAGAAACAGAGGGCGAGAGACACAGTGGCTGAAACAGAGGGGCTGATACAGAGGGGCTGAAACAGAGGGACTGAAACAGAGGGCGAGAAACAGAGGGGCTGAAACAGAGGGGCTGAAACAGAGGGCGAGAAACAGATCGGCTGAAACAGAGGGGCTGAAACAGAGGGGCTGAAGCAGAGGGCGAGAAACAGTGGGCGAGAAACAGAGGGGCTGAAACAGAGGGACTGAAACAGAGGGCGAGAAACAGAGGGGCTGAAACAGAGGGGCTGAAACAGAGGGCGAGAAACAGAGGGGCTGAAACAGAGGGGCTGAAACAGAGGGGCTTAAACAGAGGGGCTGAAACAGAGGGCGAGAAACAGTGGGCGAGAAACAGAGGGCGAGAAACAGAGGGGCTGAAACAGAGGGGCTGAAACAGAGGGGCTGAAACAGAGGGCGAGAAACAGAGGGAGAGAAACAGAAAGCGAGAAACAGAGGGCGAGAAACAGAGGGCGAGAAACAGAGGGCGATAAACAGAGGGGCTGAAACAGAGGGGCTGAAAGAGAGGGGCTGAAACAGAGGGCTAGAAACAGAGGGCGATTAACAGAGGGGCTGAAACAGAGGGGCTGATACAGACTGGCTGAAACAGAGGGGCTGAAACAGAGGGCGAGAAACAGAGGGGCTGAAACAGATGGCGAGAAACAGAGGGGCTGAAACAGAGGGGCTGAACAAGAGGGGCTGAAACAGAGGGGCTGAAACACAGGGCGAGAAACAGAGGGCGAGAAACAGAGAGCGAGAAACAGAGGGCTAGAAACAAAGGGCGAGAAACAGAGGGGCTGAAACAGAGGGGCTGAAACAGAGGGGCTGAAACAGAGGGGCTGAAACAGAGGGTTTGAAACAGAGGGCGAGAAACAGAGGGCGAGAAACAGAGGGGCTGAAACAGAGGGGCTGATACAGAGGGGCTGAAACAGAGGGGCTGAAACAGAGGGGCTGAAACAGAGGGCGAGAAACAGAGGGGCTGAAACAGAGGGCGAGAAACAGAGGGGCTGAAACAGAGGGCGAGAAACAGAGGGCGAGAAACAGAGGAGCTGAAACAGAGGGGCTGAAACAGAGGGGCTGAAACAGAGGGGCTGAAATAGAGGGGCTGAAACAGATGGCGAGAAACAGAGGGCGAGAAACAGAGGGGCTGAAACAGAGGGGCTGAAACAGAGGGGCTTAAACAGAGGGGCTGAAACAGAGGGCGAGAAACAGTGGGCGAGAAACAGAGGGCGAGAAACAGAGGGGCTGAAACAGAGGGGCTGAATCAGAGGGGCTGAAACAGAGGGCGAGAAACAGAGAGGCTGCAACAGAGGGGCTGAAACAGAGGGGCTGAAACAGAGGTGCTGAAACAGAGGGCGAGGAACAGAGGGCGAGAAACAGAGGGCGAGAAACAGAGGGGCTGAAACAGAGGAGCTGAAACAGAGGGGCTGAAACAGAGGGCGAGAAACAGAGGGCGAGAAACAGAGGGCGAGAAACAGAGGGCGAGAAACAGAGGGGCTGAAACAGAGGGGCTGAAAGAGACGGGCTGAAACAGAGGGGCTGAAACAGAGGGCGAGAAACAGAGGGCGAGA
The DNA here is from genome assembly GCF_030684315.1 of Stegostoma tigrinum. NCBI lineage: Eukaryota > Metazoa > Chordata > Chondrichthyes > Orectolobiformes > Stegostomatidae > Stegostoma > Stegostoma tigrinum. The sequence continues at coordinate 736,340 of NW_026728039.1, read as the reverse complement.
AACAGAGGGGCTGAAACAGAGGGGCTGATACAGTGGGGCTGAAACAGAGGGGCTGAATCAGGAGGCGAGAAACAGAGGGGCTGAAACAGAGAGGCTGCAACAGAGGGGCTGAAACAGAGGGGCTGAAACAGAGGTGCTGAAACAGAGGGCGAGGAACAGAGGGCGAGAAACAGAGGGCGAGAAACAGAGGGGCTGAAACAGAGGAGCTGAAACAGAGGGGCTGAAACAGAGGGGCTGAAACAAAGGGCGAGAAACAGAGGGGCTGAATCAGAGGGGCTGAAACAGAGGGGCTGAAACAGAGGGCGAGAAACAGAGGGGCTGAAACAGACGGTCTGAAACAGAGGGGCTGAAACAGAGGGGCTGAAACAGAGGGCGAGAAACAGAGGGCGAGAAACAGAGGGCGAGAAACAGAGGGCGAGAAACAGAGGGGCTGAAACAGAGGGGCTGAAAGAGACGGGCTGAAACAGAGGGGCTGAAACAGAGGGCGAGAAACAGAGGGCGAGAAACAGAGGGGCTGAAACAGAGGGGCTGATACAGTGGGGCTGAAACAGAGGGGCTGAAACAGGAGGCGAGAAACAGAGGGGCTGAAACAGAGGGGCTGAAACAGAGGGGCTGAAACAGAGGTGCTGAAACAGAGGGGCTGAAACAGAGGGGCTGAAACAGAGGGCGAGAAACAGAGGGCGAGAAACAGATAGCGAGAAACAGAGGGCGAGAAACACAGTGGCTGAAACAGAGGGGCTGATACAGAGGGGCTGAAACAGAGGGACTGAAACAGAGGGCGAGAAACAGAGGGGCTGAAACAGAGGGGCAGAAACAGAGGGCGAGAAACAGAGGGGCTGAAACAGAGGGGCTGAAACAGAGGGGCTGAAGCAGAGGGCGAGAAACTGTGGGCGAGGAACAGAGGGGCTGAAACAGAGGGACTGAAACAGAGGGCGAGAAACAGAGGGGCTGAAACAGAGGGGCTGAAACAGAGGGCGAGAAACAGAGGGGCTGAAACAGAGGGGCTGAAACAGAGGGGCTTAAACAGAGGGGCTGAAACAGAGGGCGAGAAACAGTGGGCGAGAAACAGAGGGCGAGAAACAGAGGGGATGAAACAGAGGGGCTGAAACAGAGGGGCTGAAACAGAGGGCGAGAAACAGAGGGAGAGAAACAGAAAGCGAGAAACAGAGGGCGAGAAACAGAGGGCGAGAAACAGAGGGCGATAAACAGAGGGGTTGAAACAGAGGGGCTGAAAGAGAGGGGCTGAAACAGAGGGCTAGAAACAGAGGGCGATTAACAGAGGGGCTGAAACAGAGGGGCTGATACAGACTGGCTGAAACAGAGGGGCTGAAACAGAGGGCGAGAAAGAGAGGGGCTGAAACAGATGGCGAGAAACAGAGGGGCTGAAACAGAGGGGCTGAACAAGAGGGGCTGAAACAGAGGGGCTGAAACACAGGGCGAGAAACAGAGGGCGAGAAACAGAGAGCGAGAAACAGAGGGCTAGAAACAAAGGGGGAGAAACAGAGGGGCTGAAACAGAGGGGCTGAAACAGAGGGGCTGAAACAGAGGGGCTGAAACAGAGGGTTTGAAACAGAGGGCGAGAAACAGAGGGCGAGAAACAGAGGGGCTGAAACAGAGGGGCTGATACAGAGGGGCTGAAACAGAGGGGCTGAAACAGAGGGGCTGAAACAGAGGGCGAGAAACAGAGGGGCTGAAACAGAGGGCGAGAAACAGAGGGGCTGAAACTGAGGGCGAGAAACAGAGGGCGAGAAACAGAGGAGCTGAAACAGAGGGGCTGAAACAGAGGGGCTGAAACAGAGGGGCTGAAACAGAGGGGCTGAAACAGAGGGCGAGAAACAGAGGGCGAGAAACAGAGGGGCTGAAACAGAGGGGCTGAAACAGAGGGGCTTAAACAGAGGGGCTGAAACAGAGGGCGAGAAACAGTGGGCGAGAAACAGAGGGCGAGAAACAGAGGGGCTGAAACAGAGGGGCTGAAACAGAGGGGCTGAAACAGAGGGCGAGAAACAGAGAGGCTGCAACAGAGGGGCTGAAACTGAGGGGCTGAAACAGAGGTGCTGAAACAGAGGGCGAGGAACAGAGGGCGAGAAACAGAGGGCGAGAAACAGAGGGGCTGAAACAGAGGAGCTGAAACAGAGGGGCTGAAACAGAGGGGCTGAAACAGAGGGCGAGAAACAGAGGGGCTGAACCAGAGGGGCTGAAACAGAGGGGCTGAAACAGAGGGCGAGAAACAGAGGGGCTGAAACAGACGGTCTGAAACAGAGGGGCTGAAACAGAGGGCGAGAAACAGTGGGCGAGAAACAGAGGGCGAGAAACAGAGGGGCTGAAACAGAGGGGCTGAAACAGAGGGGCTGAAACAGAGGGCGAGAAACAGAGGGAGAGAAACAGAAAGCGAGAAACAGAGGGCGAGAAACAGAGGGCGAGAAACAGAGGGCGATAAACAGAGGGGTTGAAACAGAGGGGCTGAAAGAGAGGGGCTGAAACAGAGGGCTAGAAACAGAGGGCGATTAACAGAGGGGCTGAAACAGAGGGGCTGATACAGACTGGCTGAAACAGAGGGGCTGAAACAGAGGGCGAGAAACAGAGGGGCTGAAACAGATGGCGAGAAACAGAGGGGCTGAAACAGAGGGGCTGAACAAGAGGGGCTGAAACAGAGGGGCTGAAACACAGGGCGAGAAACAGAGGGCGAGAAACAGAGAGCGAGAAACAGAGGGCTAGAAACAAAGGGCGAGAAACAGAGGGGCTGAAACAGAGGGGCTGAAACAGAGGGGCTGAAACAGAGGGGCTGAAACAGAGGGTTTGAAACAGAGGGCGAGAAACAGAGGGCGAGAAACAGAGGGGCTGAAACAGAGGGGCTGATACAGAGGGGCTGAAACAGAGGGGCTGAAACAGAGGGGCTGAAACAGAGGGCGAGAAACAGAGGGGCTGAAACAGAGGGCGAGAAACAGAAAGGCTGAAACAGAGGGCGAGAAACAGAGGGCGAGAAACAGAGGAGCTGAAACAGAGGGGCTGAAACAGAGGGGCTGAAACAGAGGGGCTGAAACAGAGGGGCTGAAACAGAGGGCGAGAAACAGAGGGCGAGAAACAGAGGGTCTGAAACAGAGGGGCTGAAACAGAGGGGCTTAAACAGAGGGGCTGAAACAGAGGGCGAGAAACAGTTTGCGAGAAACAGAGGGCGAGAAACAGAGGGGCTGAAACAGAGGGGCTGAAACAGAGGGGCTGAAACAGAGGGCGAGAAACAGAGAGGCTGCAACAGAGGGGCTGAAACTGAGGGGCTGAAACAGAGGTGCTGAAACAGAGGGCGAGGAACAGAGGGCGAGAAACAGAGGGCGAGAAACAGAGGGGCTGAAACAGAGGGGCTGAAACAGAGGGGCTGAAACAGAGGGCTAGAAACAGAGGGCGAGAAACAGAGGGCGAGAAACAGAGGGGCTGAAACAGTGGGGCTGAAAGAGACGGGCTGAAACAGAGGGTCTGAAACAGAGGGCGAGAAACAGAGGGCGAGAAACAGAGGGGCTGAAACAGAGGGGCTGATACAGAGGGGCTGAAACAGAGGGGCTGAAACAGTTGGCGAGAAACAGAGGGGCTGAAACAGAGGGCGAGAAACAGAGGGGCTAAAAACAGAGGGGCTGAAACAGAGGGCGAGAAACAGAAGGCGAGAAACAGATAGCGAGAAACAGAGGGCGAAAAAAACACAGTGGCTGAAACAGAGGGGCTGATACAGAGGGGCTGAAACAGAGGGACTGAAACAGAGGGCGAGAAACAGAGGGGCTGAAACAGAGGGGCTGAAACAGTGGGCGAGAAACAGAGGGGCTGAAACAGAGGGGCTGAAACAGAGGGGCTGAAGCAGAGGGCGAGAAACAGTGGGCGAGAAACAGAGGGGCTGAAACAGAGGGACTGAAACAGAGGGCGAGAAACAGAGGGGCTGAAACAGAGGTGCTGAAACAGAGGGCGAGAAACAGAGGGGCTGAAACAGAGGGGCTGAAACAGAGGGGCTGAAACAGAGGGGCTGAAACAGAGGGCGAGAAACAGTGGGCGAGAAACAGAGGGCGAGAAACAGAGGGGCTGAAACAGAGGGGCTGAAACAGAGGGGCTGAAACAGAGGGCGAGAAACAGAGGGAGAGAAACAGAAAGCGAGAAACATAGGGCGAGAAACAGAGGGCGAGAAACAGAGGGCGATAAACAGAGGGGCTGAAACAGAGGGGCTGAAAGAGAGGGGCTGAAACAGAGGGGCTGAAACAGAGGGCTAGAAACAGAGGGCGAGAAACAGAGGGGCTGAAACAGAGGGGCTGATACAGACTGGCTGAAACAGAGGGGCTGAAACAGAGGGCGTGAAACAGAGGGGCTGAAACAGATGGCGAGAAACAGAGGGGCTGAAACAGAGGGGCTGAACAAGAGGGGCTGAAACAGAGGGGCTGAAACACAGGGCGAGAAACAGAGGGCGAGAAACAGAGAGCGAGAAACAGAGGGCTAGAAACAAAGGGCGAGAAACAGAGGGGCTGAAACAGAGGGGCTGAAATAGAGGGGCTGAAACAGAGGGGCTGAAACAGAGGGGCTGAAACAGAGGGCGAAAAACAGGGGGCTGAAACTGAGGGGCTGAAACAGAGGGGCTGAAACAGAGGGGCTGAAACAGAGGGCGAGAAACAGAGGGGCTGAAACAGAGGGTCTGAAACACAGGGGCTGAAACAGAGGGGCTGAAACAGAGGGCGAGAAACAGTGGGCGAGAAACAGAGGGCGAGAAACAGAGGGGCTGAAACAGAGGGGCTGAAACAGAGGGGCTGAAACAGAGGGCTAGAAACAGAGGGCGAGAAACAGAGGGCGAGAAACAGAGGGGCTGAAACAATGGGGCTGAAAGAGACGGGCTGAAACAGAGGGGCTGAAACAGAGGGCGAGAAACAGAGGGCGAGAATCAGAGGGGCTGAAACAGAGGGGCTGATACAGAGGGGCTGAAACAGAGGGGCTGAAACAGGAGGCGAGAAACAGAGGGGCTGAAACAGAGGGCGAGAAACAGTGGGGCTAAAAACAGAGGGGCTGAAACAGAGGGCGAGAAACAGAGGGCGAGAAACAGATAGCGAGAAACAGAGGGCGACAAACACAGTGGCTGAAACAGAGGGGCTGATACAGAGGGGCTGAAACAGAGGGACTGAAACAGAGGGCGAGAAACAGAGGGGCTGAAACAGAGGGGCTGAAACAGTGGGCGAGAAACAGAGGGGCTGAAACAGAGGGGCTGAAACAGAGGGGCTGAAGCAGAGGGCGAGAAACAGTGGGCGAGAAACAGAGGGGCTGAAACAGAGGGACTGAAACAGAGGGCGAGAAACAGAGGGGCTGAAACAGAGGGGCTGAAACAGAGGGCGAGAAACAGAGGGGCTGAAACAGAGGGGCTGAAACAGAGGGGCTGAAACAGAGGGGCTGAAACAGAGGGCGAGAAACAGTGGGCGAGAAACAGAGGGCGAGAAACAGAGGGGCTGAAACAGAGGGGCTGAAACAGAGGGGCTGAAACAGAGGGCGAGAAACAGAGGGAGAGAAACAGAAAGCGAGAAACAGAGGGCGAGAAACAGAGGGCGAGAAACAGAGGGCGATAAACAGAGGGGCTGAAACAGAGGGGCTGAAAGAGAGGGGCTGAAACAGAGGGGCTGAAACAGAGGGCTAGAAACAGAGGGCGAGAAACAGAGGGGCTGAAACAGAGGGGCTGATACAGACTGGCTGAAACAGAGGGGCTGAAACAGAAGGCGAGAAACAGAGGGGCTGAAACAGATGGCGAGAAACAGAGGGGCTGAAACAGAGGGGCTGAACAAGAGGGGCTGAAACAGAGGGGCTGAAACACAGGGCGAGAAACAGAGGGCGAGAAACGGAGAGCGAGAAACAGAGGGCTGGAAACAAAGGGCGAGAAACAGAGGGGCTGAAACAGAGGGGCTGAAACAGAGGGGCTGAAACAGAGGGTTTGAAACAGAGGGCGAGAAACAGAGGGCAAGAAACAGAGGGGCTGAAACAGAGGGGCTGATACAGAGGGGCTGAAACAGAGGGGCTGAAACAGAGGGGCTGAAACAGAGGGCGAGAAACAGAGGGGCTGAAACAGAGGGCGAGAAACAGAGGGGCTGAAACAGAGGGCGAGAAACAGATGGCGAGAAACAGAGGAGCTGAAACAGAGGGGCTGAAACAGAGGGGCTGAAACAGAGGGGCTGAAACAGAGGGGCTGAAACAGAGGGCGAGAAACAGAGGGCGAGAAACAGAGGGCGAGAAACAGAGAGCGAGAAACAGAGGGGCTGAAACAGAGGGGCTGAAACAGAGGGCGAGAAACAGAGAGGCTGCAACAGAGGGGCTGAAACAGAGGGGCTGAAACAGAGGTGCTGAAACAGAGGGCGAGGAACAGAGGGCGAGAAACAGAGGGCGAGAAACAGAGGGGCTGAAACAGAGGAGCTGAAACAGAGGGGCTGAAACAGAGGGGCTGAAACAGAGGGCGAGAAACAGAGGGGCTGAAACAGATGGCGAGAAACAGAGGGGCTGAAACAGAGGGGCTGAACAAGAGGGGCTGAAACAGAGGGGCTGAAACACAGGGCGAGAAACAGAGGGCGAGAAACAGAGAGCGAGAAACAGAGGGCTAGAAACAAAGGGCGAGAAACAGAGGGGCTGAAACAGAGGGGCTGAAATAGAGGGGCTGAAACAGAGGGGCTGAAACAGAGGGGCTGAAACAGAGGGCGAAAAACAGGGGGCTGAAACTGAGGGGCTGAAACAGAGGGGCTGAAACAGAGGGGCTGAAACAGAGGGCGAGAAACAGAGGGGCTGAAACAGAGGGTCTGAAACAGAGGGGCTGAAACAGAGGGGCTGAAACAGAGGGCGAGAAACAGTGGGCGAGAAACAGAGGGCGAGAAACAGAGGGGCTGAAACAGAGGGGCTGAAACAGAGGGGCTGAAACAGAGGGCTAGAAACAGAGGGCGAGAAAAAGAGGGCGAGAAACAGAGGGGCTGAAACAGTGGGGCTGAAAGAGACGGGCTGAAACAGAGGGGCTGAAACAGAGGGCGAGAAACAGAGGGCGAGAATCAGAGGGGCTGAAACAGAGGGGCTGATACAGAGGGGCTGAAACAGAGGGGCTGAAACAGGAGGCGAGAAACAGAGGGGCTGAAACAGAGGGCGAGAAACAGTGGGGCTAAAAACAGAGGGGCTGAAACAGAGGGCGAGAAACAGAGGGCGAGAAACAGATAGCGAGAAACAGAGGGCGACAAACACAGTGGCTGAAACAGAGGGGCTGATACAGAGGGGCTGAAACAGAGGGACTGAAACAGAGGGCGAGAAACAGAGGGGCTGAAACAGAGGGGCTGAAACAGTGGGCGAGAAACAGAGGGGCTGAAACAGAGGGGCTGAAACAGAGGGGCTGAAGCAGAGGGCGAGAAACAGTGGGCGAGAAACAGAGGGGCTGAAACAGAGGGACTGAAACAGAGGGCGAGAAACAGAGGGGCTGAAACAGAGGGGCTGAAACAGAGGGCGAGAAACAGAGGGGCTGAAACAGAGGGGCTGAAACAGAGGGGCTGAAACAGAGGGGCTGAAACAGAGGGCGAGAAACAGTGGGCGAGAAACAGAGGGCGAGAAACAGAGGGGCTGAAACAGAGGGGATGAAACAGAGGGGCTGAAACAGAGGGCGAGAAACAGAGGGAGAGAAACAGAAAGCGAGAAACAGAGGGCGAGAAACAGAGGGCGAGAAACAGAGGGCGATAAACAGAGGGGCTGAAACAGAGGGGCTGAAAGAGAGGGGCTGAAACAGAGGGGCTGAAACAGAGGGCTAGAAACAGAGGGCGAGAAACAGAGGGGCTGAAACAGAGGGGCTGATACAGACTGGCTGAAACAGAGGTGCTGAAACAGAGGGCGAGAAACAGAGGGGCTGAAACAGATGGCGAGAAACAGAGGGGCTGAAACAGAGGGGCTGAACAAGAGGGGCTGAAACAGAGGGGCTGAAACACAGGGCGAGAAACAGAGGGCGAGAAACAGAGAGCGAGAAACAGAGGGCTGGAAACAAAGGGCGAGAAACAGAGGGGCTGAAACAGAGGGGCTGAAACAGAGGGGCTGAAACAGAGGGGCTGAAACAGAGGGTTTGAAACAGAGGGCGAGAAACAGAGGGCAAGAAACAGAGGGGCTGAAACAGAGGGGCTGATACAGAGGGGCTGAAACAGAGGGGCTGAAACAGAGGGGCTGAAACAGAGGGCGAGAAACAGAGGGGCTGAAACAGAGGGCGAGAAACAGAGGGGCTGAAACAGAGGGCGAGAAACAGAGGGCGAGAAACAGAGGAGCTGAAACAGAGGGGCTGAAACAGAGGGGCTGAAACAGAGGGGCTGAAACAGAGGGGCTGAAACAGAGGGCGAGAAACAGAGGGCGAGAAACAGAGGGCGAGAAACAGAGAGCGAGAAACAGAGGGGCTGAAACAGAGGGGCTGAAACAGAGGGCGAGAAACAGAGAGGCTGCAACAGAGGGGCTGAAACAGAGGGGCTGAAACAGAGGTGCTGAAACAGAGGGCGAGGAACAGAGGGCGAGAAACAGAGGGCGAGAAACAGAGGGGCTGAAACAGAGGAGCTGAAACAGAGGGGCTGAAACAGAGGGGCTGAAACAGAGGGCGAGAAACAGAGGAGCTGAACCAGAGGGGCTGAAACAGAGGGGCTGAAACAGAGGGCGAGAAACAGAGGGGCTGAAACAGACGGTCTGAAACAGAGGGGCTGAAACAGAGGGGCTGAAACAGAGGGAGAGAAACAGAGGGCGAGAAACAGAGGGCGAGAAACAGAGGGCGAGAAACAGAGGGGCTGAAACAGAGGGGCTGAAAGAGACGGGCTGAAACAGAGGGGCTGAAACAGAGGGCGAGAAACAGAGGGCGAGAAACAGAGGGGCTGAAACAGAGGGGCTGATACAGTGGGGCTGAAACAGAGGGGCTGAAACAGGAGGCGAGAAACAGAGGGGCTGAAACAGAGGGGCTGAAACAGAGGGTCTGAAACAGAGGTGCTGAAACAGAGGGCGAGAAACAGAGGGCGAGAAACAGAGGGAGAGAAACAGAGGGGCTGAAACAGAGGGCGAGAAACAGAGGGCGAGAAACAGAGGGGCTGAAACAGAGGGGCTGATACAGAGGGGCTGAAACAGAGGGGCTGAAACAGGAGGCGAGAAACAGAGGGGCTGAAACAGAGGGCGAGAAACAGAGGGGCTAAAAACAGAGGGGCTGAAACAGAGGGCGAGAAACAGAGGGCGAGAGACAGATAGCGAGAAACAGAGGGCGAGAAACCCAGTGGCTGAAACAGAGGGGCTGATACAGAGGGGCTGAAACAGAGGGACTGAAACAGAGGGCGAGAAACAGAGGTGCTGAAACAGAGGGGCTGAAACAGAGGGCGAGAAACAGAGGGGCTGAAACAGAGGGGCTGAAACAGAGGGGCTGAAACAGAGGGGCTGAAACAGAGGGCGAGATACAGAGGGCGAGAAACAGAGGGCGAGAAACAGAGGGCGAGAAACAGAGGGGCTGAAACAGAGGGGCTGAAACACAGGGCGAGAAACAGAGGGCGAGAAACAGAGAGCGAGAAACAGAGGGCTAGAAACAGAGGGCGAGAAACAGAGGGGCTGAAACAGAGGGGCTGAAACAGAGGGGCTGAATCAGAGGGGCTGAAACAGCGGGGCTGAAACAGAGGGCGAGAAACAAAGGCGAGAAACAGACGGGCTGAAACAGAGGGGCTGATACAGAGGGGCTGAAACAAAGGGGCTGAAACAGAGGGCGAGAAACAGAGGGGCAGAAACAGAGGGGCTGAAACAGAGGGGCTGAAACAGAGGGCGAGAAACAGAGGGGCTGAAACAGAGGGGCTGAAACAGAGGGCGAGAAACAGAGGGGCTGAAACAGAGGGGCTGAAACAGAAGGGCTGAAACAGAGGGCCTGAAACAGAGGGCGAGAAACAGACGGGCTGAAACAGAGGGGCTGATACAGAGGGGCTGAAACAGAGGGGCTGAAACAGAGGGCGAGAAACAGAGGGGCTGAAACAGAGGGGCAGAAACAGAGGGGCTGAAACAGAGGGCGAGAAACAGAGGGGCTGAAACAGAGGACGAGAAACAGAGGGCGAGAAACAGAGGAGCTGAAACAGAGGGGCTGAAACAGAGGGGCTGAAACAGAGGGGCTGAAACAGAGGGGCTGAAACAGAGGGCGAGAAACAGAGGGGCTGAAACAGAGGGGCTGATACAGAGGGGCTGAAACAGAGGGCGAGAAACAGAGGGCGAGAAACAGAGGGCGAGAAACAGAGGGGCTGAAACAGAGGGGCTGAAACAGAGAGGGAGAAACAGAGGGCGAGAATCAGAGGGCGAGAAACAGAGAGCGAGAAACAGAGGGGCTGAAACAGAGGGGCTGAAACAGAGGGGCTGAAACAGAGGGGCTGAAACAGAGGGCGAGAAACAGAGAGGCTGAAACAGAGGGGCTGAAACAGAGGGGCTGAAACAGAGGGGCTGAAACAGAGGGCGAGAAACAGAGGGCGAGAAACAGAGGGGCTGAAACAGAGGGGCTGAAACAGAGGGGCTGAAACAGAGGGAGAGAAACAGAGGGCGAGAAACAGAGGGCGAGAAACAGAGGGCGAGAAACAGAGGGGCTGAAACAGAGGGGCTGAAAGAGACGGGCTGAAACAGAGGGGCTGAAACAGAGGGCGAGAAACAGAGGGCGAGAAACAGAGGGGCTGAAACAGAGGGGCTGATACAGTGGGGCTGAAACAGAGGGGCTGAAACAGGAGGCGAGAAACAGAGGGGCTGAAACAGAGGGGCTGAAACAGAGGGGCTGAAACAGAGGTGCTGAAACAGAGGGCGAGAAACAGAGGGCGAGAAACAGAGGGAGAGAAACAGAGGGGCTGAAACAGAGGGCGAGAAACAGAGGGCGAGAAACAGAGGGGCTGAAACAGAGGGGCTGATACAGAGGGGCTGAAACAGAGGGGCTGAAACAGGAGGCGAGAAACAGAGGGGCTGAAACAGAGGGCGAGAAACAGAGGGGCTAAAAACAGAGGGGCTGAAACAGAGGGCGAGAAACAGAGGGCGAGAGACAGATAGCGAGAAACAGAGGGCGAGAAACCCAGTGGCTGAAACAGAGGGGCTGATACAGAGGGGCTGAAACAGAGGGACTGAAACAGAGGGCGAGAAACAGAGGTGCTGAAACAGAGGGGCTGAAACAGAGGGCGAGAAACAGAGGGGCTGAAACAGAGGGGCTGAAACAGAGGGGCTGAAACAGAGGGGCTGAAACAGAGGGCGAGAAACAGTGGGCGAGAAACAGAGGGGCTGAAACAGAGGGACTGAAACAGAGGGCGAGAAACAGAGGGGCTGAAACAGAGGGGCTGAAACAGAGGGCGAGAAACAGAGGGGCTGAAACAGAGGGGCTGAAACAGAGTGGCTGAAACAGAGGGGCTGAAACACAGGGCTGAAACAGTGGGCGAGAAACAGAGGGCGAGAAACAGAGGGGCTGAAACAGAGGGGCTGAAACAGAGGGGCTGAAACAGAGGGTGAGAAACAGAGGGAGAGAAACAGAAAGCGAGAAACAGAGGGCGAGAAACAGAGGGCGAGATACAGAGGGCGATAAACAGAGGGGCTGAAACAGTGGGGCTGAAAGAGAGGGGCTGAAACAGAGGGGCTGAAACAGAGGGCTAGAAACAGAGGGCGAGAAACAGAGGGGCTGAAACAGAGGGGCTGATACAGAGGGGCTGAAACAGAGGGGCTGAAACAGAGTGCGAGAAACATTGGGGCTGAAACAGATGGCGAGAAACAGAGGGGCTGAAACAGAGGGGCTGAACCAAAGGGGCTGAAACAGAGGGGCTGAAACACAGGGCGAGAATCAGAGGGCGAGAAACAGAGAGCGAGAAACAGAGGGCTAGAAACAAAGGGCGAGAAACAGTAGGGCTGAAACAGAGGGGCTGAAACAGAGGGGCTGAAACAGAGGGGCTGAAACAGAGGGCGAGAAACAGAGGGCGAGAAACAGAGGGCGAGAAACAGAGAGCGAGAAACAGAGGGGCTGAAACTGAGGGGCTGAAACAGAGGGCGAGAAACAGAGAGGCTGCAACAGAGGGGCTGAAACAGAGGGGCTGAAACAGAGGTGCTGAAACAGAGGGCGAGGAACAGAGGGCGAGAAACAGAGGGCGAGAAACAGAGGGGCTGAAACAGAGGAGCTGAAACAGAGGGGCTGAAACAGAGGGCGAGAAACAGAGGGGCTGAACCAGAGGGGCTGAAACAGAGGGGCTGAAACAGAGGGCGAGAAACAGAGGGGCTGAAACAGACGGTCTGAAACAGAGGGGCTGAAACAGAGGGGCTGAAACAGAGGGCGAGAAAAAGAGGGCGAGAAACAGAGGGCGAGAAACAGAGGGCGAGAAACAGAGGGGCTGAAACAGAGGGGCTGAAAGAGACGGGCTGAAACAGAGGGGCTGAAACAGAGGGCGAGAAACAGAGGGCGAGAAACAGAGGGGCTGAAACAGAGGGGCTGATACAGTGGGGCTGAAACAGAGGGGCTGAAACAGGAGGCGAGAAACAGAGGGGCTGAAACAGAGGGGCTGAAACAGAGGGGCTGAAACAGAGGTGCTGAAACAGAGGGCGAGAAAGAGAGGTCGAGAAACAGAGGGAGAGAAACAGAGGGGCTGAAACAGAGGGGCTGAAACAGAGGGCGAGAAACAGAGGGAGAGAAACAGAAAGCGAGAAACAGAGGTGGAGAAACAGAGGGCGAGAAACAGAGGGCGAGAAACAGAGGGGCTGAAACAGAGGGGCTGATACAGAGGGGCTGAAACAGAGGGGCTGAAACAGGAGGCGAGAAACAGAGGGGCTGAAACAGAGGGCGAGAAACAGTGGGGCTAAAAACAGAGGGGCTGAAACAGAGGGCGTGAAACAGAGGGCGAGAAACAGATAGCGAGAAACAGAGGGCGACAAACACAGTGGCTGAAACAGAGGGGCTGATACAGAGGGGCTGAATCAGAGGGACTGAAACAGAGGGCGAGAAACAGAGGGGCTGAAACAGAGGGGCTGAAACAGTGGGCGAGAAACAGAGGGGCTGAAACAGAGGGGCTGAAACAGAGGGCGAGAAACAGTGGGCGAGAAACAGAGGGCGAGAAACAGAGGGGCTGAAACATAGGGGCTGAAACAGAGGGGCTGAAACAGAGGGCGAGAAACAGAGGGCGAGAAACAGAGAGCGAGAAACAGAGGGCGAGAAACAGAGGGCGAGAAACAGAGGGCGAGAAACAGAGGGGCTGAAACAGAGGGGCTGAAACAGAGGGGCTGAAACAGAGGGGCTGAAACAGAGGGCGAGAAACAGAGTGCGAGAAACAGAGGGGCTGAAACAGAGGGGCTGATACAGAGGGGCTGAAACAGACGGGCTGAAACAGAGGGCGAGAAACAGAGGGGCTGAAACAGAGGGCGAGAAACAGAGGGGCTGAAACAGAGGGGCAGAACCAGAGGGGATGAAACAGAGGGGCTGAAACAGAGGGCGAGAAACAGAGGGCGAGAAACAGAGAGCCTGAAACAGAGAGCGAGAAACAGTGGGCGAGAAACTGAGGGGCTGAAACAGAGGGGCTGAAACAGAGGGGCTGAAACAGAGGGGCTGAAACAGAGGGCGAGAAACAGAGTGCGAGAAACAGAGGGGCTGAAACAGAGGGGCTGATACAGAGGGGCTGAAACAGAGGGGCTGAAACAGAGGGCGAGAAACAGAGGGGCTGAAACAGAGGGGCTGAAACAGAGGGGCTGATACAGAGGGGCTGAAACAGAGGGGCTGAAACAGAGGGCGAGAAACAGAGGGGCTGAAACAGAGGGCGATAAACAGAGGGGCTGAAACAGAGGGGCTGAACCAGTGGGGCTGAAACAGAGGGGTTTTAAAACAGGGCGAGAAACAGAGGGCGAGAAACAGAGAGCGAGAAACAGAGGGCTAGAAACCGAGAGCGAGAAACAGAGGGGCTGAAACAGAGGGGCTGTAACAGAGGGGCTGAAACAGAGGGGCTGAAACAGAGGGCGAGAAACAGAGGGCGAGAAACAGAGGGCGAGAAACAGACGGGCTGAAACAGAGGGGCTGATACAGAGGGGCTGAAACAGAGGGGCTGAAACAGAGGGCGAGAAACAGAGGGGCTGAAACAGAGGGGCTGAAACAGAGGGGCTGAAACAGAGGGCGAGAAACAGAGGGGCTGAAACAGAGGGCCAGAAACAGAGGGCGAGAAACAGAGGAGCTGAAACAGAGGGGCTGAAACAGAGGGCGAGAAACAGAGGGGCTGAAACAGAGGGGCTGATACAGAGGGGCTGAAACAGAGGGCGAGAAACAGAGGGCGAGAAACAGAGGGCGAGAAACAGAGGGGCTGAAACAGAGGGGCTGAAACAGAGAGGGAGAAACAGAGGGCGAGAATCAGAGGGCGAGAAACAGAGAGCGAGAAACAGAGGGGCTGAAACAGAGGGGCTGAAACAGAGGGGCTGAAACAGAGGGGCTGAAACAGAGGGCGAGAAACAGAGAGGCTGAAACAGAGGGGCTGAAACAGAGGGGCTGAAACAGAGGGGCTGAAACAGAGGGGCTGATACTGAGGGGCTGAAACAGAGGGGCTGAAACAGAGGGGCTGAAACAGAGGGCGAGAAACAAAGGCGAGAAACAGACGGGCTGAAACAGAGGGGCTGATACAGAGGGGCTGAAACAGAGGGGCTGAAACAGGAGGCGAGAAACAGAGGGGCAGAAACAGAGGGCGAGAAACAGAGGGGCTCAAACAGAGGGGCTGAACCAGTGGGGCTGAAACAGAGGGGCTGAAACACAGGGCGAGAAACAGAGGGCGAGAAACAGAGAGCGAGAAACAGAGGGCTAGAAACAGAGGGCGAGAAACAGAGGGGCTGAAACAGAGGGGCTGAAACAGAGGGGCTGAATCAGAGGGGCTGAAACAGCGGGGCTGAAACAGAGGGCGAGAAACAAAGGCGAGAAACAGACGGGCTGAAACAGAGGGGCTGATACAGAGGGGCTGAAACAAAGGGGATGAAACAGAGGGCGAGAAACAGAGGGGCAGAAACAGAGGGGCTGAAACAGAGGGGCTGAAACAGAGGGCGAGAAACAGAGGGGCTGAAACAGAGGGGCTGAAACAGAGGGCGAGAAACAGAGGGGCTGAAACAGAGGGGCTGAAACAGAAGGGCTGAAACAGAGGGCCTGAAACAGAGGGCGAGAAACAGTGGGCGAGGAACAGATGGCGAGGAACACAGGGGCTGAAACAGAGGGGCTGAAACAGAGGGGCTGAAACAGAGGGGCTGAAACAGAGGGGCTGAAACAGAGGGCGAGAAACAGAGGGGCTGAAACATTGGGGCTGAAGCAGAGGGGCTGAAACAGAGGGGCTGAAACAGAGGGCGAGAAACAGTGGGCGAGAAACAGAGGGCGAGAAACAGAGGGGCTGAAACAGAGGGGCTGAAACAGAGGGGCTGAAACAGAGGGCGAGAAACAGAGGGCGAGAAACAGAGGGGCTGAGACAGAGGGCGAGAAATAGAGGGGCTGAAACAGAGGGGCTGAACCAGTGGGGCTGAAACAGAGGGGCTTTAACACAGGGCGAGAAACAGAGGGCGAGAAACAGAGAGCGAGAAACAGAGGGCTAGAAACAGAGGGCGAGAAATAGAGGGGCTGAAACAGAGGGGCTGAAACAGAGGGGCTGAAACAGAGGGGCTGAAACAGAGGGCGAGAAACAGAGGGCGAGAAACAGAGGGCGAGAAACAGACGGGCTGAAACAGAGGGGCTGATACAGAGGGGCTGAAACAGAGGGACTGAAACAGAGGGCGAGAAACAGAGGTGCTGAAACAGAGGGGCTGAAACAGAGGGCGAGAAACAGAGGGGCTGAAACAGAGGGGCTGAAACAGAGGGGCTGAAACAGAGGGGCTGAAACAGAGGGCGAGATACAGAGGGCGAGAAACAGAGGGCGAGAAACAGAGGGCGAGAAACAGAGGGGCTGAAACAGAGGGGCTGAAACACAGGGCGAGAAACAGAGGGCGAGAAACAGAGAGCGAGAAACAGAGGGCTAGAAACAGAGGGCGAGAAACAGAGGGGCTGAAACAGAGGGGCTGAAACAGAGGGGCTGAATCAGAGGGGCTGAAACAGCGGGGCTGAAACAGAGGGCGAGAAACAAAGGCGAGAAACAGACGGGCTGAAACAGAGGGGCTGATACAGAGGGGCTGAAACAAAGGGGCTGAAACAGAGGGCGAGAAACAGAGGGGCAGAAACAGAGGGGCTGAAACAGAGGGGCTGAAACAGAGGGCGAGAAACAGAGGGGCTGAAACAGAGGGGCTGAAACAGAGGGCGAGAAACAGAGGGGCTGAAACAGAGGGGCTGAAACAGAAGGGCTGAAACAGAGGGCCTGAAACAGAGGGCGAGAAACAGACGGGCTGAAACAGAGGGGCTGATACAGAGGGGCTGAAACAGAGGGGCTGAAACAGAGGGCGAGAAACAGAGGGGCTGAAACAGAGGGGCAGAAACAGAGGGGCTGAAACAGAGGGCGAGAAACAGAGGGGCTGAAACAGAGGACGAGAAACAGAGGGCGAGAAACAGAGGAGCTGAAACAGAGGGGCTGAAACAGAGGGGCTGAAACAGAGGGGCTGAAACAGAGGGGCTGAAACAGAGGGCGAGAAACAGAGGGGCTGAAACAGAGGGGCTGATACAGAGGGGCTGAAACAGAGGGCGAGAAACAGAGGGCGAGAAACAGAGGGCGAGAAACAGAGGGGCTGAAACAGAGGGGCTGAAACAGAGAGGGAGAAACAGAGGGCGAGAATCAGAGGGCGAGAAACAGAGAGCGAGAAACAGAGGGGCTGAAACAGAGGGGCTGAAACAGAGGGGCTGAAACAGAGGGGCTGAAACAGAGGGCGAGAAACAGAGAGGCTGAAACAGAGGGGCTGAAACAGAGGGGCTGAAACAGAGGGGCTGAAACAGAGGGCGAGAAACAGAGGGCGAGAAACAGAGGGGCTGAAACAGAGGGGCTGAAACAGAGGGGCTGAAACAGAGGGAGAGAAACAGAGGGCGAGAAACAGAGGGCGAGAAACAGAGGGCGAGAAACAGAGGGGCTGAAACAGAGGGGCTGAAAGAGACGGGCTGAAACAGAGGGGCTGAAACAGAGGGCGAGAAACAGAGGGCGAGAAACAGAGGGGCTGAAACAGAGGGGCTGATACAGTGGGGCTGAAACAGAGGGGCTGAAACAGGAGGCGAGAAACAGAGGGGCTGAAACAGAGGGGCTGAAACAGAGGGGCTGAAACAGAGGTGCTGAAACAGAGGGCGAGAAACAGAGGGCGAGAAACAGAGGGAGAGAAACAGAGGGGCTGAAACAGAGGGCGAGAAACAGAGGGCGAGAAACAGAGGGGCTGAAACAGAGGGGCTGATACAGAGGGGCTGAAACAGAGGGGCTGAAACAGGAGGCGAGAAACAGAGGGGCTGAAACAGAGGGCGAGAAACAGAGGGGCTAAAAACAGAGGGGCTGAAACAGAGGGCGAGAAACAGAGGGCGAGAGACAGATAGCGAGAAACAGAGGGCGAGAAACCCAGTGGCTGAAACAGAGGGGCTGATACAGAGGGGCTGAAACAGAGGGACTGAAACAGAGGGCGAGAAACAGAGGTGCTGAAACAGAGGGGCTGAAACAGAGGGCGAGAAACAGAGGGGCTGAAACAGAGGGGCTGAAACAGAGGGGCTGAAACAGAGGGGCTGAAACAGAGGGCGAGAAACAGTGGGCGAGAAACAGAGGGGCTGAAACAGAGGGACTGAAACAGAGGGCGAGAAACAGAGGGGCTGAAACAGAGGGGCTGAAACAGAGGGCGAGAAACAGAGGGGCTGAAACAGAGGGGCTGAAACAGAGTGGCTGAAACAGAGGGGCTGAAACACAGGGCTGAAACAGTGGGCGAGAAACAGAGGGCGAGAAACAGAGGGGCTGAAACAGAGGGGCTGAAACAGAGGGGCTGAAACAGAGGGTGAGAAACAGAGGGAGAGAAACAGAAAGCGAGAAACAGAGGGCGAGAAACAGAGGGCGAGATACAGAGGGCGATAAACAGAGGGGCTGAAACAGTGGGGCTGAAAGAGAGGGGCTGAAACAGAGGGGCTGAAACAGAGGGCTAGAAACAGAGGGCGAGAAACAGAGGGGCTGAAACAGAGGGGCTGATACAGAGGGGCTGAAACAGAGGGGCTGAAACAGAGTGCGAGAAACATTGGGGCTGAAACAGATGGCGAGAAACAGAGGGGCTGAAACAGAGGGGCTGAACCAAAGGGGCTGAAACAGAGGGGCTGAAACACAGGGCGAGAATCAGAGGGCGAGAAACAGAGAGCGAGAAACAGAGGGCTAGAAACAAAGGGCGAGAAACAGTAGGGCTGAAACAGAGGGGCTGAAACAGAGGGGCTGAAACAGAGGGGCTGAAACAGAGGGCGAGAAACAGAGGGCGAGAAACAGAGGGCGAGAAACAGAGAGCGAGAAACAGAGGGGCTGAAACTGAGGGGCTGAAACAGAGGGCGAGAAACAGAGAGGCTGCAACAGAGGGGCTGAAACAGAGGGGCTGAAACAGAGGTGCTGAAACAGAGGGCGAGGAACAGAGGGCGAGAAACAGAGGGCGAGAAACAGAGGGGCTGAAACAGAGGAGCTGAAACAGAGGGGCTGAAACAGAGGGCGAGAAACAGAGGGGCTGAACCAGAGGGGCTGAAACAGAGGGGCTGAAACAGAGGGCGAGAAACAGAGGGGCTGAAACAGACGGTCTGAAACAGAGGGGCTGAAACAGAGGGGCTGAAACAGAGGGCGAGAAAAAGAGGGCGAGAAACAGAGGGCGAGAAACAGAGGGCGAGAAACAGAGGGGCTGAAACAGAGGGGCTGAAAGAGACGGGCTGAAACAGAGGGGCTGAAACAGAGGGCGAGAAACAGAGGGCGAGAAACAGAGGGGCTGAAACAGAGGGGCTGATACAGTGGGGCTGAAACAGAGGGGCTGAAACAGGAGGCGAGAAACAGAGGGGCTGAAACAGAGGGGCTGAAACAGAGGGGCTGAAACAGAGGTGCTGAAACAGAGGGCGAGAAAGAGAGGTCGAGAAACAGAGGGAGAGAAACAGAGGGGCTGAAACAGAGGGGCTGAAACAGAGGGCGAGAAACAGAGGGAGAGAAACAGAAAGCGAGAAACAGAGGTGGAGAAACAGAGGGCGAGAAACAGAGGGCGAGAAACAGAGGGGCTGAAACAGAGGGGCTGATACAGAGGGGCTGAAACAGAGGGGCTGAAACAGGAGGCGAGAAACAGAGGGGCTGAAACAGAGGGCGAGAAACAGTGGGGCTAAAAACAGAGGGGCTGAAACAGAGGGCGTGAAACAGAGGGCGAGAAACAGATAGCGAGAAACAGAGGGCGACAAACACAGTGGCTGAAACAGAGGGGCTGATACAGAGGGGCTGAAACAGAGGGACTGAAACAGAGGGCGAGAAACAGAGGGGCTGAAACAGAGGGGCTGAAACAGTGGGCGAGAAACAGAGGGGCTGAAACAGAGGGGCTGAAACAGAGGGCGAGAAACAGTGGGCGAGAAACAGAGGGCGAGAAACAGAGGGGCTGAAACATAGGGGCTGAAACAGAGGGGCTGAAACAGAGGGCGAGAAACAGAGGGCGAGAAACAGAGAGCGAGAAACAGAGGGCGAGAAACAGAGGGCGAGAAACAGAGGGCGAGAAACAGAGGGGCTGAAACAGAGGGGCTGAAACAGAGGGGCTGAAACAGAGGGGCTGAAACAGAGGGCGAGAAACAGAGTGCGAGAAACAGAGGGGCTGAAACAGAGGGGCTGATACAGAGGGGCTGAAACAGACGGGCTGAAACAGAGGGCGAGAAACAGAGGGGCTGAAACAGAGGGCGAGAAACAGAGGGGCTGAAACAGAGGGGCAGAACCAGAGGGGATGAAACAGAGGGGCTGAAACAGAGGGCGAGAAACAGAGGGCGAGAAACAGAGAGCCTGAAACAGAGAGCGAGAAACAGTGGGCGAGAAACTGAGGGGCTGAAACAGAGGGGCTGAAACAGAGGGGCTGAAACAGAGGGGCTGAAACAGAGGGCGAGAAACAGAGTGCGAGAAACAGAGGGGCTGAAACAGAGGGGCTGATACAGAGGGGCTGAAACAGAGGGGCTGAAACAGAGGGCGAGAAACAGAGGGGCTGAAACAGAGGGGCTGAAACAGAGGGGCTGATACAGAGGGGCTGAAACAGAGGGGCTGAAACAGAGGGCGAGAAACAGAGGGGCTGAAACAGAGGGCGATAAACAGAGGGGCTGAAACAGAGGGGCTGAACCAGTGGGGCTGAAACAGAGGGGTTTTAAAACAGGGCGAGAAACAGAGGGCGAGAAACAGAGAGCGAGAAACAGAGGGCTAGAAACCGAGAGCGAGAAACAGAGGGGCTGAAACAGAGGGGCTGTAACAGAGGGGCTGAAACAGAGGGGCTGAAACAGAGGGCGAGAAACAGAGGGCGAGAAACAGAGGGCGAGAAACAGACGGGCTGAAACAGAGGGGCTGATACAGAGGGGCTGAAACAGAGGGGCTGAAACAGAGGGCGAGAAACAGAGGGGCTGAAACAGAGGGGCTGAAACAGAGGGGCTGAAACAGAGGGCGAGAAACAGAGGGGCTGAAACAGAGGGCCAGAAACAGAGGGCGAGAAACAGAGGAGCTGAAACAGAGGGGCTGAAACAGAGGGCGAGAAACAGAGGGGCTGAAACAGAGGGGCTGATACAGAGGGGCTGAAACAGAGGGCGAGAAACAGAGGGCGAGAAACAGAGGGCGAGAAACAGAGGGGCTGAAACAGAGGGGCTGAAACAGAGAGGGAGAAACAGAGGGCGAGAATCAGAGGGCGAGAAACAGAGAGCGAGAAACAGAGGGGCTGAAACAGAGGGGCTGAAACAGAGGGGCTGAAACAGAGGGGCTGAAACAGAGGGCGAGAAACAGAGAGGCTGAAACAGAGGGGCTGAAACAGAGGGGCTGAAACAGAGGGGCTGAAACAGAGGGGCTGATACTGAGGGGCTGAAACAGAGGGGCTGAAACAGAGGGGCTGAAACAGAGGGCGAGAAACAAAGGCGAGAAACAGACGGGCTGAAACAGAGGGGCTGATACAGAGGGGCTGAAACAGAGGGGCTGAAACAGGAGGCGAGAAACAGAGGGGCAGAAACAGAGGGCGAGAAACAGAGGGGCTCAAACAGAGGGGCTGAACCAGTGGGGCTGAAACAGAGGGGCTGAAACACAGGGCGAGAAACAGAGGGCGAGAAACAGAGAGCGAGAAACAGAGGGCTAGAAACAGAGGGCGAGAAACAGAGGGGCTGAAACAGAGGGGCTGAAACAGAGGGGCTGAATCAGAGGGGCTGAAACAGCGGGGCTGAAACAGAGGGCGAGAAACAAAGGCGAGAAACAGACGGGCTGAAACAGAGGGGCTGATACAGAGGGGCTGAAACAAAGGGGATGAAACAGAGGGCGAGAAACAGAGGGGCAGAAACAGAGGGGCTGAAACAGAGGGGCTGAAACAGAGGGCGAGAAACAGAGGGGCTGAAACAGAGGGGCTGAAACAGAGGGCGAGAAACAGAGGGGCTGAAACAGAGGGGCTGAAACAGAAGGGCTGAAACAGAGGGCCTGAAACAGAGGGCGAGAAACAGTGGGCGAGGAACAGATGGCGAGGAACACAGGGGCTGAAACAGAGGGGCTGAAACAGAGGGGCTGAAACAGAGGGGCTGAAACAGAGGGGCTGAAACAGAGGGCGAGAAACAGAGGGGCTGAAACATTGGGGCTGAAGCAGAGGGGCTGAAACAGAGGGGCTGAAACAGAGGGCGAGAAACAGTGGGCGAGAAACAGAGGGCGAGAAACAGAGGGGCTGAAACAGAGGGGCTGAAACAGAGGGGCTGAAACAGAGGGCGAGAAACAGAGGGCGAGAAACAGAGGGGCTGAGACAGAGGGCGAGAAATAGAGGGGCTGAAACAGAGGGGCTGAACCAGTGGGGCTGAAACAGAGGGGCTTTAACACAGGGCGAGAAACAGAGGGCGAGAAACAGAGAGCGAGAAACAGAGGGCTAGAAACAGAGGGCGAGAAATAGAGGGGCTGAAACAGAGGGGCTGAAACAGAGGGGCTGAAACAGAGGGGCTGAAACAGAGGGCGAGAAACAGAGGGCGAGAAACAGAGGGCGAGAAACAGACGGGCTGAAACAGAGGGGCTGATACAGAGGGGCTGAAACAGAGGGGCTGAAACAGAGGGCGAGAAACAGAGGGGCTGAAACAGAGGGGCTGAAACAGAGGGGCTGAAACAGAGGGCGAGAAACAGAGGGGCTGAAACAGAGGGCGAGAAACAGAGGGCGAGAAACAGAGGAGCTGAAACAGAGGGGCTGAAACAGAGGGCGAGAAACAGAGGGGCTGAAACAGAGGGGCTGATACAGAGGGGCTGAAACAGAGGGCGAGAAACAGAGGGCGAGAAACAGAGGGCGAGAAACAGAGGGGCTGAAAAAGAGGGGCTGAAACAGAGAGGGAGAAACAGAGGGCGAGAATCAGAGGGCGAGAAACAGAGAGCGAGAAACAGAGGGGCTGAAACAGAGGGGCTCAAACAGAGGGGCTGAAACAGAGGGCGAGAAACAGAGAGGCTGAAACAGAGGGGCTGAAACAGAGGGGCTGAAACAGAGGGGCTGAAACAGAGGGGCTGATACTGAGGGGCTGAAACAGACGGGCTGAAACAGAGGGGCTGAAACAGAGGGCGAGAAACAAAGGCGAGAAACAGACGGGCTGAAACAGAGGGGCTGATACAGAGGGGCTGAAACAGAGGGGCTGAAACAGGAGGCGAGAAACAGAGGGGCAGAAACAGAGGGCGAGAAACAGAGGGGCTCAAACAGAGGGGCTGAACCAGTGGGGCTGAAACAGAGGGGCTGAAACAGAGGGCGAGAAACAGAGGGCGAGAAACAGAGAGCGAGAAACAGAGGGCTAGAAACAGAGGGCGAGAAACAGAGTGGCTGAAACAGAGGGGCTGAAACAGAGGGGCTGAATCAGAGGGGCTGAAACAGAGTTGCTGAAACAGAGGGCGAGAAACAAAGGCGAGAAACAGACGGGCTGAAACAGAGGGACTGATACAGAGGGGCTGAAACAAAGGGGCTGAAACAGAGGGCGAGAAACAGAGGGGCTGAAACAGAGGGGCTGAAACAGAGGGGCTGAAACAGAGGGCGAGAAACAGAGGGGCTGAAACAGAGGGGCTGAAACAGAGGGCGAGAAACAGAGGGGCTGAAACAGAGGGGCTGAAACAGAAGGGCTGAAACAGAGGGCCTGAAACAGAGGGCGAGAAACAGTGGGCGAGGAACAGATGGCGAGGAACACAGGGGCTGAAACAGAGGGGCTGAAACAGAGGGGCTGAAACAGAGGGGCTGAAACAGAGGGGCTGAAACAGAGGGCGAGAAACAGAGGGGCTGAAACATTGGGGCTGAAGCAGAGGGGCTGAAACAGAGGGGATGAAACAGAGGGCGAGAAACAGTGGGCGAGAAACAGAGGGCGAGAAACAGAGGGGCTGAAACAGAGGGGCTGAAACAGAGGGGCTGAAACAGAGGGCGAGAAACAGAGGGCGAGAAACAGAGAGCGAGAAACAGAGGGCGAGAAACAGAGGGCGAGAAACAGAGGTCGAGAAACAGAGGGGCTGAAACAGAGGGGCTGAAAAAGACGGGCTGAAACAGAGGGGCTGAAACAGAGGGGGAGAAACAGAGTGCGAGAAACAGAGGGGCTGAAACAGAGGGGCTGATACAGAGGGGCTGAAACAGAGGGGCTGAAACAGAGGGCGTGAAACAGAGGGGCTGAAACAGAGGGCGAGAAACAGAGGGGCTGAAACAGAGGGGCTGAACCAGAGGGGATGAAACAGAGGGGCTGAAACAGAGGGCGAGAAACAGAGGGCGAGAAACAGAGAGCCTGAAACAGAGAGCGAGAAACAGAGGGCGAGAAACTGAGGGGCTGAAACAGAGGGGCTGAAACAGAGGGGCTGAAACAGAGGGGCTGAAACAGAGGGCGAGAAACAGAGTGCGAGAAACAGAGGGGCTGAAACAGAGGGGCTGATACAGAGGGGCTGAAACAGAGGGGCTGAAACAGAGGGGCTTTAACACAGGGCGAGAAACAGAGGGCGAGAAACAGAGAGCGAGAAACAGAGGGCTAGAAACAGAGGGCGAGAAACAGAGGGGCTGAAACAGAGGGGCTGAAACAGAGGGGCTGAAACAGAGGGGCTGAAACAGAGGGGCAGAAACAGAGGGCGAGAAAGAGAGGGCGAGAAACAGACGGGCTGAAACAGAGGGGCTGATACAGAGGGGCTGAAACAGAGGGGCTGAAACAGAGGGCGAGAAACAGAGGGGCTGAAACAGAGGGGCAGAAACAGAGGGGCTGAAACAGAGGGCGAGAAACAGAGGGGCTGAAACAGAGGACGAGAAACAGAGGGCGAGAAACAGAGGAGCTGAAACAGAGGGGCTGAAACAGAGGGGCTGAAACAGAGGGGCTGAAACAGAGGGGCTGAAACAGAGGGGCTGAAACAGAGGGCGAGAAACAGAGGGGCTGAAACAGAGGGGCTGATACAGAGGGGCTGAAACAGAGGGCGAGAAACAGAGGGCGAGAAACAGAGGGCGAGAAACAGAGGGGCTGAAACAGAGGGGCTGAAACAGAGAGGGAGAAACAGAGGGCGAGAATCAGAGGGCGAGAAACAGAGAGCGAGAAACAGAGGGGCTGAAACAGAGGGGCTGAAACAGAGGGGCTGAAACAGAGGGGCTGAAACAGAGGGCGAGAAACAGAGAGGCTGAAACAGAGGGGCTGAAACAGAGGGGCTGAAACAGAGGGGCTGAAACAGAGGGCGAGAAACAGAGGGCGAGAAACAGAGGGGCTGAAACAGAGGGGCTGAAACAGAGGGGCTGAAACAGAGGGGCTGAAACAGAGGGCGAAAAACAGGGGGCTGAAACAGAGGGGCTGAAACAGAGGGGCTGAAACAGAGGGCGAGATACAGAGGGGCTGAAACAGAGGGTCTGAAACAGAGGGGCTGAAACAGAGGGGCTGAAACAGAGGGCGAGAAACAGTGGGCGAGAAACAGAGGGCGAGAAACAGAGGGGCTGAAACAGAGGGGCTGAAACAGAGGGGCTGAAACAGAGGGCTAGAAACAGAGGGCGAGAAACAGAGGGCGAGAAACAGAGGGGCTGAAACAGTGGGGCTGAAAGAGACGGGCTGAAACAGAGGGGCTGAAACAGAGGGCGAGAAACAGAGGGCGAGAAACAGAGGGGCTGAAACAGAGGGGCTGATACAGAGGGGCTGAAACAGAGGGGCTGAAACAGGAGGCGAGAAACAGAGGGGCTGAAACAGAGGGCGAGAAACAGAGGGGCTAAAAACAGAGGGGCTGAAACAGAGGGCGAGAAACAGAGGGCGAGAAACAGATAGCGAGAAACAGAGGGCGAAAAAAACACAGTGGCTGAAACAGAGGGGCTGATACAGAGGGGCTGAAACAGAGGGACTGAAACAGAGGGCGAGAAACAGAGGGGCTGAAACAGAGGGGCTGAAACAGTGGGCGAGAAACAGAGGGGCTGAAACAGAGGGGCTGAAACAGAGGGGCTGAAGCAGAGGGCGAGAAACAGTGGGCGAGAAACAGAGGGGCTGAAACAGAGGGACTGAAACAGAGGGCGAGAAACAGAGGGGCTGAAACAGAGGTGCTGAAACAGAGGGCGAGAAACAGAGGGGCTGAAACAGAGGGGCTGAAACAGAGGGGCTGAAACAGAGGGGCTGAAACAGAGGGCGAGAAACAGTGGGCGAGAAACAGAGGGCGAGAAACAGAGGGGCTGAAACAGAGGGGCTGAAACAGAGGGGCTGAAACAGAGGGCGAGAAACAGAGGGAGAGAAACAGAAAGCGAGAAACATAGGGCGAGAAACAGAGGGCGAGAAACAGAGGGCGATAAACAGAGGGGCTGAAACAGAGGGGCTGAAAGAGAGGGGCTGAAACAGAGGGGCTGAAACAGAGGGCTAGAAACAGAGGGCGAGAAACAGAGGGGCTGAAACAGAGGGGCTGATACAGACTGGCTGAAACAGAGGGGCTGAAACAGAGGGCGTGAAACAGAGGGGCTGAAACAGATGGCGAGAAACAGAGGGGCTGAAACAGAGGGGCTGAACAAGAGGGGCTGAAACAGAGGGGCTGAAACACAGGGCGAGAAACAGAGGGCGAGAAACAGAGAGCGAGAAACAGAGGGCTAGAAACAAAGGGCGAGAAACAGAGGGGCTGAAACAGAGGGGCTGAAATAGAGGGGCTGAAACAGAGGGGCTGAAACAGAGGGGCTGAAACAGAGGGCGAAAAACAGGGGGCTGAAACTGAGGGGCTGAAACAGAGGGGCTGAAACAGAGGGGCTGAAACAGAGGGCGAGAAACAGAGGGGCTGAAACAGAGGGTCTGAAACAGAGGGGCTGAAACAGAGGGGCTGAAACAGAGGGCGAGAAACAGTGGGCGAGAAACAGAGGGCGAGAAACAGAGGGGCTGAAACAGAGGGGCTGAAACAGAGGGGCTGAAACAGAGGGCTAGAAACAGAGGGCGAGAAACAGAGGGCGAGAAACAGAGGGGCTGAAACAGTGGGGCTGAAAGAGACGGGCTGAAACAGAGGGGCTGAAACAGAGGGCGAGAAACAGAGGGCGAGAAACAGAGGGGCTGAAACAGAGGGGCTGATACAGAGGGGCTGAAACAGAGGGGCTGAAACAGGAGGCGAGAAACAGAGGGGCTGAAACAGAGGGCGAGAAACAGTGGGGCTAAAAACAGAGGGGCTGAAACAGAGGGCGAGAAACAGAGGGCGAGAAACAGAGGGCGAGAAACAGAGGGCGACAAACACAGTGGCTGAAACAGAGGGGCTGATACAGAGGGGCTGAAACAGAGGGACTGAAACAGAGGGCGAGAAACAGAGGGGCTGAAACAGAGGGGCTGAAACAGTGGGCGAGAAACAGAGGGGCTGAAACAGAGGGGCTGAAACAGAGGGGCTGAAGCAGAGGGCGAGAAACAGTGGGCGAGAAACAGAAGGGCTGAAACAGAGGGACTGAAACAGAGGGCGAGAAACAGAGGGGCTGAAACAGAGGGGCTGAAACAGAGGGCGAGAAACAGAGGGGCTGAAACAGAGGGGCTGAAACAGAGGGGCTGAAACAGAGGGGCTGAAACAGAGGGCGAGAAACAGTGGGCGAGAAACAGAGGGCGAGAAACAGAGGGGCTGAAACAGAGGGGCTGAAACAGAGGGGCTGAAACAGAGGGCGAGAAACAGAGGGAGAGAAACAGAAAGCGAGAAACAGAGGGCGAGAAACAGAGGGCGAGAAACAGAGGGCGATAAACAGAGGGGCTGAAACAGAGGGGCTGAAAGAGAGGGGCTGAAACAGAGGGGCTGAAACAGAGGGCTAGAAACAGAGGGCGAGAAACAGAGGGGCTGAAAAAGAGGGGCTGATACAGACTGGCTGAAATAGAGGGGCTGAAACAGAGGGCGAGAAACAGAGGGGCTGAAACAGATGGCGAGAAACAGAGGGGCTGAAACAGAGGGGCTGAACAAGAGGGGCTGAAACAGAGGGGCTGAAACACAGGGCGAGAAACAGAGGGCGAGAAACAGAGAGCGAGAAACAGAGGGCTAGAAACAAAGGGCGAGAAACAGAGGGGCTGAAACAGAGGGGCTGAAACGTAGGGGCTGAAACAGAGGGTTTGAAACAGAGGGCGAGAAACAGAGGGCGAGAAACAGAGGGGCTGAAACAGAGGGGCTGATACAGAGGGGCTGAATCAGAGGGGCTGAAACAGAGGGGCTGAAACAGAGGGCGAGAAACAGAGGGGCTGAAACAGAGGGCGAGAAACAGAGGGGCTGAAACAGAGGGCGAGAAACAGAGGGCGAGAAACAGAGGAGCTGAAACAGAGGGGCTGAAACAGAGGGGCTGAAACAGAGGGGCTGAAACAGAGGGGCTGAAACAGAGGGCGAGAAACAGAGGGCGAGAAACAGAGGGCGAGAAACAGAGAGCGAGAAACAGAGGGGCTGAAACAGAGGAGCTGAAACAGAGGGCGAGAAACAGAGAGGCTGCAACAGAGGGGCTGAAACAGAGGGGCTGAAACAGAGGTGCTGAAACAGAGGGCGAGGAACAGAGGGCGAGAAACAGAGGGCGAGAAACAGAGGGGCTGAAACAGAGGAGCTGAAACAGAGGGGCTGAAACAGAGGGGCTGAAACAGAGGGCGAGAAACAGAGGAGCTGAACCAGAGGGGCTGAAACAGAGGGGCTGAAACAGAGGGCGAGAAACAGAGGGGCTGAAACAGACGGTCTGAAACAGAGGGGCTGAAACAGAGGGGCTGAAACAGAGGGAGAGAAACAGAGGGCGAGAAACAGAGGGCGAGAAACAGAGGGCGAGAAACAGAGGGGCTGAAACAGAGGGGCTGAAAGAGACGGGCTGAAACAGAGGGGCTGAAACAGAGGGCGAGAAACAGAGGGCGAGAAACAGAGGGGCTGAAACAGAGGGGCTGATACAGTGGGTCTGAAACAGAGGGGCTGAAACAGAGGGCGAGAAACAGAGGGCGAGAAACAGAGGGAGAGAAACAGAGGGGCTGAAACAGAGGGCGAGAAACAGAGGGGCTGAAACAGAGGGGCTGAAAGAGAGGGGCTGAAACAGAGGGGCTGAAACAGAGGGCGAGAAACAGAGGGCGAGAAACAGAGGGGCTGAAACAGAGGGGCTGAAACAGAGGGGCTGAAACAGAGGTGCTGAAACAGAGGGCGAGAAACAGAGGGCGAGAAACAGAGGGAGAGAAACAGAGGGGCTGAAACAGAGGGCGAGAAACAGAGGGGCTGAAACAGAGGGGCTGAAAGAGAGGGGCTGAAACAGAGGGGCTGAAACAGAGGGCTAGAAACAGAGGGCGAGAAACAGAGGGGCTGAAACAGAGGGGCTGATACAGACTGGCTGAAACAGAGGGGCTGAAACAGAGGGCGTGAAACAGAGGGGCTGAAACAGATGGCGAGAAACAGAGGGGCTGAAACAGAGGGGCTGAACAAGAGGGGCTGAAACAGAGGGGCTGAAACACAGGGCGAGAAACAGAGGGCGAGAAACAGAGAGCGAGAAACAGAGGGCTAGAAACAAAGGGCGAGAAACAGAGGGGCTGAAACAGAGGGGCTGAAATAGAGGGGCTGAAACAGAGGGGCTGAAACAGAGGGGCTGAAACAGAGGGCGAAAAACAGGGGGCTGAAACTGAGGGGCTGAAACAGAGGGGCTGAAACAGAGGGGCTGAAACAGAGGGCGAGAAACAGAGGGGCTGAAACAGAGGGTCTGAAACAGAGGGGCTGAAACAGAGGGGCTGAAACAGAGGGCGAGAAACAGTGGGCGAGAAACAGAGGGCGAGAAACAGAGGGGCTGAAACAGAGGGGCTGAAACAGAGGGGCTGAAACAGAGGGCTAGAAACAGAGGGCGAGAAACAGAGGGCGAGAAACAGAGGGGCTGAAACAGTGGGGCTGAAAGAGACGGGCTGAAACAGAGGGGCTGAAACAGAGGGCGAGAAACAGAGGGCGAGAAACAGATGGGCTGAAACAGAGGGGCTGATACAGAGGGGCTGAAACAGAGGGGCTGAAACAGGAGGCGAGAAACAGAGGGGCTGAAACAGAGGGCGAGAAACAGTGGGGCTAAAAACAGAGGGGCTGAAACAGAGGGCGAGAAACAGAGGGCGAGAAACAGATAGCGAGAAACAGAGGGCGACAAACACAGTGGCTGAAACAGAGGGGCTGATACAGAGGGGCTGAAACAGAGGGACTGAAACAGAGGGCGAGAAACAGAGGGGCTGAAACAGAGGGGCTGAAACAGTGGGCGAGAAACAGAGGGGCTGAAACAGAGGGGCTGAAACAGAGGGGCTGAAGCAGAGGGCGAGAAACAGTGGGCGAGAAACAGAGGGGCTGAAACAGAGGGACTGAAACAGAGGGCGAGAAACAGAGGGGCTGAAACAGAGGGGCTGAAACAGAGGGCGAGAAACAGAGGGGCTGAAACAGAGGGGCTGAAACAGAGGGGCTGAAACAGAGGGGCTGAAACAGAGGGCGAGAAACAGTGGGCGAGAAACAGAGGGCGAGAAACAGAGGGGCTGAAACAGAGGGGCTGAAACAGAGGGGCTGAAACAGAGGGCGAGAAACAGAGGGAGAGAAACAGAAAGCGAGAAACAGAGGGCGAGAAACAGAGGGCGAGAAACAGAGGGCGATAAACAGAGGGGCTGAAACAGAGGGGCTGAAAGAGAGGGGCTGAAACAGAGGGGCTGAAACAGAGGGCTAGAAACAGAGGGCGAGAAACAGAGGGGCTGAAAAAGAGGGGCTGATACAGACTGGCTGAAACAGAGGGGCTGAAACAGAGGGCGAGAAACAGAGGGGCTGAAACAGATGGCGAGAAACAGAGGGGCTGAAACAGATGGGCTGAACAAGAGGGGCTGAAACAGAGGGGCTGAAACACAGGGCGAGAAACAGAGGGCGAGAAACAGAGAGCGAGAAACAGAGGGCTAGAAACAAAGGGCGAGAAACAGAGGGGCTGAAACAGAGGGGCTGAAACAGAGGGGCTGAAACGTAGGGGCTGAAACAGAGGGTTTGAAACAGAGGGCGAGAAACAGAGGGCGAGAAACAGAGGGGCTGAAACAGAGGGGCTGATACAGAGGGGCTGAATCAGAGGGGCTGATACAGAGGGGCTGAAACAGAGGGCGAGAAACAGAGGGGCTGAAACAGAGGGCGAGAAACAGAGGGGCTGAAACAGAGGGCGAGAAACAGAGGGCGAGAAACAGAGGAGCTGAAACAGAGGGGCTGAAACAGAGGGGCTGAAACAGAGGGGCTGAAACAGAGGGGCTGAAACAGAGGGCGAGAAACAGAGGGCGAGAAACAGAGGGCGAGAAACAGAGAGCGAGAATCAGAGGGGCTGAAACAGAGGGGCTGAAACAGAGGGCGAGAAACAGAGAGGCTGCAACAGAGGGGCTGAAACAGAGGGGCTGAAACAGAGGTGCTGAAACAGAGGGCGAGGAACAGAGGGCGAGAAACAGAGGGCGAGAAACAGAGGGGCTGAAACAGAGGAGCTGAAACAGAGGGGCTGAAACAGAGGGGCTGAAACAGAGGGCGAGAAACAGAGGAGCTGAACCAGAGGGGCTGAAAC
This sequence comes from Stegostoma tigrinum, assembly GCF_030684315.1. Taxonomy (NCBI): domain Eukaryota; kingdom Metazoa; phylum Chordata; class Chondrichthyes; order Orectolobiformes; family Stegostomatidae; genus Stegostoma; species Stegostoma tigrinum. The sequence goes on along the minus strand of NW_026728039.1, from coordinate 705,299 downwards.
AGAGGGGCTGAAACAGAGGGCGAGAAACAGAGGGGCTGAAACAGACGGTCTGAAACAGAGGGGCTGAAACAGAGGGGCTGAAACAGAGGGAGAGAAACAGAGGGCGAGAAACAGAGGGCGAGAAACAGAGGGCGAGAAACAGAGGGGCTGAAACAGAGGGGCTGAAAGAGACGGGCTGAAACAGAGGGGCTGAAACAGAGGGCGAGAAACAGAGGGCGAGAAACAGAGGGGCTGAAACAGAGGGGCTGATACAGTGGGGCTGAAACAGAGGGGCTGAAACAGGAGGCGAGAAACAGAGGGGCTGAAACAGAGGGGCTGAAACAGAGGGGCTGAAACAGAGGTGCTGAAACAGAGGGCGAGAAACAGAGGGCGAGAAACAGAGGGAGAGAAACAGAGGGGCTGAAACAGAGGGCGAGAAACAGAGGGCGAGAAACAGAGGGGCTGAAACAGAGGGGCTGATACCGAGGGGCTGAAACAGAGGGGCTGAAACAGGAGGCGAGAAACAGAGGGGCTGAAACAGAGGGCGAGAAACAGAGGGGCTAAAAACAGAGGGGCTGAAACAGAGGGCGAGAAACAGAGGGCGAGAGACAGATAGCGAGAAACAGAGGGCGAGAAACCCAGTGGCTGAAACAGAGGGGCTGATACAGAGGGGCTGAAACAGAGGGACTGAAACAGAGGGCGAGAAACAGAGGTGCTGAAACAGAGGGGCTGAAACAGAGGGCGAGAAACAGAGGGGCTGAAACAGAGGGGCTGAAACAGAGGGGCTGAAACAGAGGGGCTGAAACAGAGGGCGAGAAACAGAGGGCGAGAAACAGAGGGCGAGAAACAGAGGGCGAGAAACAGAGGGGCTGAAACAGAGGGGCTGAAACACAGGGCGAGAAACAGAGGGCGAGAAACAGAGAGCGAGAAACAGAGGGCTAGAAACAGAGGGCGAGAAACAGAGGGGCTGAAACAGAGGGGCTGAAACAGAGGGGCTGAATCAGAGGGGCTGAAACAGCGGGGCTGAAACAGAGGGCGAGAAACAAAGGCGAGAAACAGACGGGCTGAAACAGAGGGGCTGATACAGAGGGGCTGAAACAAAGGGGCTGAAACAGAGGGCGAGAAACAGAGGGGCTGAAACAGAGGGGCTGAAACAGGAGGCGAGAAACAGAGGGGCTGAAACAGAGGGCGAGAAACAGAGGGGCTAAAAACAGAGGGGCTGAAACAGAGGGCGAGAAACAGAGGGCGAGAGACAGATAGCGAGAAACAGAGGGCGAGAAACCCAGTGGCTGAAACAGAGGGGCTGATACAGAGGGGCTGAAACAGAGGGACTGAAACAGAGGGCGAGAAACAGAGGTGCTGAAACAGAGGGGCTGAAACAGAGGGCGAGAAACAGAGGGGCTGAAACAGAGGGGCTGAAACAGAGGGGCTGAAACAGAGGGGCTGAAACAGAGGGCGAGAAACAGAGGGCGAGAAACAGAGGGCGAGAAACAGAGGGCGAGAAACAGAGGGGCTGAAACAGAGGGGCTGAAACACAGGGCGAGAAACAGAGGGCGAGAAACAGAGAGCGAGAAACAGAGGGCTAGAAACAGAGGGCGAGAAACAGAGGGGCTGAAACAGAGGGGCTGAAACAGAGGGGCTGAATCAGAGGGGCTGAAACAGCGGGGCTGAAACAGAGGGCGAGAAACAAAGGCGAGAAACAGACGGGCTGAAACAGAGGGGCTGATACAGAGGGGCTGAAACAAAGGGGCTGAAACAGAGGGCGAGAAACAGAGGGGCAGAAACAGAGGGGCTGAAACAGAGGGGCTGAAACAGAGGGCGAGAAACAGAGGGGCTGAAACAGAGGGGCTGAAACAGAGGGCGAGAAACAGAGGGGCTGAAACAGAGGGGCTGAAACAGATGGGCTGAAACAGAGGGCCTGAAACAGAGGGCGAGAAACAGACGGGCTGAAACAGAGGGGCTGATACAGAGGGGCTGAAACAGAGGGGCTGAAACAGAGGGCGAGAAACAGAGGGGCTGAAACAGAGGGGCAGAAACAGAGGGGCTGAAACAGAGGGCGAGAAACAGAGGGGCTGAAACAGAGGGCGAGAAACAGAGGAGCTGAAACAGAGGGGCTGAAACAGAGGGGCTGAAACAGAGGGGCTGAAACAGAGGGGCTGAAACAGAGGGCGAGAAACAGAGGGGCTGAAACAGAGGGGCTGATACAGAGGGGCTGAAACAGAGGGCGAGAAACAGAGGGCGAGAAACAGAGGGCGAGAAACAGAGGGGCTGAAACAGAGGGGCTGAAACAGAGAGGGAGAAACAGAGGGCGAGAATCAGAGGGCGAGAAACAGAGAGCGAGAAACAGAGGGGCTGAAACAGAGGGGCTGAAACAGAGGGGCTGAAACAGAGGGGCTGAAACAGAGGGCGAGAAACAGAGAGGCTGAAACAGTGGGGCTGAAACAGAGGGGCTGAAACAGAGGGGCTGAAACAGAGGGCGAGAAACAGAGGGCGAGAAACAGAGGGGCTGAAACAGAGGGGCTGAAACAGAGGGGCTGAAACAGAGGGAGAGAAACAGAGGGCGAGAAACAGAGGGCGAGAAACAGAGGGCGAGAAACAGAGGGGCTGAAACAGAGGGGCTGAAAGAGACGGGCTGAAACAGAGGGGCTGAAACAGAGGGCGAGAAACAGAGGGCGAGAAACAGAGGGGCTGAAACAGAGGGGCTGATACAGTGGGGCTGAAACAGAGGGGCTGAAACAGGAGGCGAGAAACAGAGGGGCTGAAACAGAGGGGCTGAAACAGAGGGGCTGAAACAGAGGTGCTGAAACAGAGGGCGAGAAAAAGAGGGCGAGAAACAGAGGGAGAGAAACAGAGGGGCTGAAACAGAGGGCGAGAAACAGAGGGCGAGAAACAGAGGGGCTGAAACAGAGGGGCTGATACAGAGGGGCTGAAACAGAGGGGCTGAAACAGGAGGCGAGAAACAGAGGGGCTGAAACAGAGGGCGAGAAACAGAGGGGCTAAAAACAGAGGGGCTGAAACAGAGGGCGAGAAACAGAGGGCGAGAGACAGATAGCGAGAAACAGAGGGCGAGAAACCCAGTGGCTGAAACAGAGGGGCTGATACAGAGGGGCTGAAACAGAGGGACTGAAACAGAGGGCGAGAAACAGAGGTGCTGAAACAGAGGGGCTGAAACAGAGGGCGAGAAACAGAGGGGCTGAAAGAGAGGGGCTGAAACAGAGGGGCTGAAACAGAGGGGCTGAAACAGAGGGCGAGAAACAGTGGGCGAGAAACAGAGGGGCTGAAACAGAGGGACTGAAACAGAGGGCGAGAAACAGAGGGGCTGAAACAGAGGGGCTGAAACAGAGGGCGAGAAACAGAGGGGCTGAAACAGAGGCGCTGAAACAGAGTGGCTGAAACAGAGGGGCTGAAACACAGGGCTGAAACAGTGGGCGAGAAACAGAGGGCGAGAAACAGAGGGGCTGAAACAGAGGGGCTGAAACAGAGGGTGAGAAACAGAGGGAGAGAAACAGAAAGCGAGAAACAGAGGGCGAGAAACAGAGGGCGTGAAACAGAGGGCGATAAACAGAGGGGCTGAAACAGAGGGGCTGAAACAGAGGGCTAGAAACAGAGGGCGAGAAACAGAGGGGCTGAAACAGAGGGGCTGATACAGAGGGGCTGAAACAGAGGGGCTGAAACAGAGGGCGAGAAACAGAGGGGCTGAAACAGATGGCGAGAAACAGAGGGGCTGAAACAGAGGGGCTGAACCAGAGGGGCTGAAACAGAGGGGCTGAAACACAGGGCGAGAATCAGAGGGCGAGAAACAGAGAGCGAGAAACAGAGGGCTAGAAACAAAGGGCGAGAAACAGTAGGGCTGAAACAGAGGGGCTGAAACAGAGGGGCTGAAACAGAGGGGCTGAAACAGAGGGCGAGAAACAGAGGGCGAGAAACAGAGGGCGAGAAACAGAGAGCGAGAAACAGAGGGGCTGAAACTGAGGGGCTGAAACAGAGGGCGAGAAACAGAGAGGCTGCAACAGAGGGGCTGAAACAGAGGGGCTGAAACAGAGGTGCTGAAACAGAGGGCGAGGAACAGAGGGCGAGAAACAGAGGGCGAGAAACAGAGGGGCTGAAACAGAGGAGCTGAAACAGAGGGGCTGAAACAGAGGGCGAGAAACAGAGGGGCTGAACCAGAGGGGCTGAAACAGAGGGGCTGAAACAGAGGGCGAGAAACAGAGGGGCTGAAACAGACGGTCTGAAACAGAGGGGCTGAAACAGAGGGGCTGAAACAGAGGGCGAGAAAAAGAGGGCGAGAAACAGAGGGCGAGAAACAGAGGGCGAGAAACAGAGGGGCTGAAACAGAGGGGCTGAAAGAGACGGGCTGAAACAGAGGGGCTGAAACAGAGGGCGAGAAACAGAGGGCGAGAAACAGAGGGGCTGAAACAGAGGGGCTGATACAGTGGGGCTGAAACAGAGGGGCTGAAATAGGAGGCGAGAAACAGAGGGGCTGAAACAGAGGGGCTGAAACAGAGGGGCTGAAACAGAGGTGCTGAAACAGAGGGCGAGAAAGAGAGGTCGAGAAACAGAGGGAGAGAAACAGAGGGGCTGAAACAGAGGGGCTGAAACAGAGGGCGAGAAACAGAGGGAGAGAAACAGAAAGCGAGAAACAGAGGTCGAAAAACAGAGGGCGAGAAACAGAGGGCGAGAAACAGAGGGGCTGAAACAGAGGGGCTGATACAGAGGGGCTGAAACAGAGGGGCTGAAACAGGAGGCGAGAAACAGAGGGGCTGAAACAGAGGGCGAGAAACAGTGGGGCTAAAAACAGAGGGGCTGAAACAGAGGGACTGAAACAGAGGGCGAGAAACAGAGGGGCTGAAACAGAGGGGCTGAAACAGTGGGCGAGAAACAAAGGGGCTGAAACAGAGGGGCTGAAACAGAGGGGCTGAAGCAGAGGGCGAGAAACAGTGGGCGAGAAACAGAGGGGCTGAAACAGAGGGCGAGAAACAGAGGGCGAGAAACAGAGGGGCTGAAACAGAGGGGCTGAAACAGAGGGCGAGAAACAGAGGGGCTGAAACAGAGGGGCTGAAACAGAGGGGCTGAAACAGAGGGGCTGAAACAGAGGGCGAGAAACAGTGGGCGAGAAACAGAGGGCGAGAAACAGAGGGGCTGAAACAGAGGGGCTGAAACAGAGGGGCTGAAACAGAGGGCGAGAAACAGAGGGAGAGAAACAGAAAGCGAGAAACAGAGGGCGAGAAACAGAGGGCGAGAAACAGAGGGCGATAAACAGAGGGGCTGAAACAGAGGGGCTGAAAGAGAGGGGCTGAAACAGAGGGGCTGAAACAGAGGGCTAGAAACAGAGGGCGAGAAACAGAGGGGCTGAAACAGAGGGGCTGATACAGACTGGCTGAAACAGAGGGGCTGAAACAGAGGGCGAGAAACAGAGGGGCTGAAACAGATGGCGAGAAACAGAGGGGCTGAAACAGAGGGGCTGAACAAGAGGGGCTGAAACAGAGGGGCTGAAACACAGGGCGAGAAACAGAGGGCGAGAAACAGAGAGCGAGAAACAGAGGGCTAGAAACAAAGGGCGAGAAACAGAGGGGCTGAAACAGAGGGGCTGAAACAGAGGGGCTGAAACAGAGGGGCTGAAACAGAGGGTTTGAAACAGAGGGCGAGAAACAGAGGGCGAGAAACAGAGGGGCTGAAACAGAGGGGCTGATACAGAGGGGCTGAAACAGAGGGGCTGAAACAGAGGGGCTGAAACAGAGGGCGAGAAACAGAGGGGCTGAAACAGAGGGCGAGAAACAGAGGGGCTGAAACAGAGGGCGAGAAACAGAGGGCGAGAAACAGAGGAGCTGAAACAGAGGGGCTGAAACAGAGGGGCTGAAACAGAGGGGCTGAAACAGAGGGGCTGAAACAGAGGGCGAGAAACAGAGGGCGAGAAACAGAGGGCGAGAAACAGAGAGCGAGAAACAGATGGGTGAAACAGAGGGGCTGAAACAGAGGGCGAGAAACAGAGAGGCTGCAACAGAGGGGCTGAAACAGAGGGGCTGAAACAGAGGTGCTGAAACAGAGGGCGAGGAACAGAGGGCGAGAAACAGAGGGCGAGAAACAGAGGGGCTGAAACAGAGGAGCTGAAACAGAGGGGCTGAAACAGAGGTGCTGAAACAGAGGGCGAGAAACAGAGGAGCTGAACCAGAGGGGCTGAAACAGAGGGGCTGAAACAGAGGGCGAGAAACAGAGGGGCTGAAACAGACGGTCTGAAACAGAGGGGCTGAAACAGAGGGGCTGAAACAGAGGGAGAGAAACAGAGGGCGAGAAACAGAGGGCGAGAAACAGAGGGCGAGAAACAGAGGGGCTGAAACAGAGGGGCTGAAAGAGACGGGCTGAAACAGAGGGGCTGAAACAGAGGGCGAGAAACAGAGGGCGAGAAACAGAGGGGCTGAAACAGAGGGGCTGATACAGTGGGGCTGAAACAGAGGGGCTGAAACAGGAGGCGAGAAACAGAGGGGCTGAAACAGAGGGGCTGAAACAGAGGGGCTGAAACAGAGGTGCTGAAACAGAGGGCGAGAAACAGAGGGCGAGAAACAGAGGGAGAGAAACAGAGGGGCTGAAACAGAGGGCGAGAAACAGAGGGCGAGAAACAGAGGGGCTGAAACAGAGGGGCTGATACAGAGGGGCTGAAACAGAGGGGCTGAAACAGGAGGCGAGAAACAGAGGGGCTGAAACAGAGGGCGAGAAACAGAGGGACTAAAAACAGAGGGGCTGAAACAGAGGGCGAGAAACAGAGGGCGAGAGACAGATAGCGAGAAACAGAGGGCGAGAAACCCAGTGGCTGAAACAGAGGGGCTGATACAGAGGGGCTGAAACAGAGGGACTGAAACAGAGGGCGAGAAACAGAGGTGCTGAAACAGAGGGGCTGAAACAGAGGGCGAGAAACAGAGGGGCTGAAACAGAGGGGCTGAAACAGAGGGGCTGAAACAGAGGGGCTGAAACAGAGGGCGAGAAACAGTGGGCGAGAAACAGAGGGGCTGAAACAGAGGGACTGAAACAGAGGGCGAGAAACAGAGGGGCTGAAAGAGAGGGGCTGAAACAGAGGGCGAGAAACAGAGGGGCTGAAACAGAGGGGCTGAAACAGAGGGGCTGAAACAGAGGGGCTGAAACAGAGGGCTGAAACAGTGGGCGAGAAACAGAGGGCGAGAAACAGAGGGGCTGAAACAGAGGGGCTGAAACAGAGGGGCTGAAACAGAGGGTGAGAAACAGAGGGAGAGAAACAGAAAGCGAGAAACAGAGGGCGAGAAACAGAGGGCGAGAAACAGAGGGCGATAAACAGAGGGGCTGAAACAGTGGGGCTGAAAGAGAGGGGCTGAAACAGAGGGGCTGAAACAGAGGGCTAGAAACAGAGGGCGAGAAACAGAGGGGCTGAAACAGAGGGGCTGATACAGAGGGGCTGAAACAGAGGGGCTGAAACAGAGGGCGAGAAACAGAGGGGCTGAAACAGATGGCGAGAAACAGAGGGGCTGAAACAGAGGGGCTGAACCAGAGGGGCTGAAACAGAGGGGCTGAAACACAGGGCGAGAATCAGAGGGCGAGAAACAGAGAGCGAGAAACAGAGGGCTAGAAACAAAGGGCGAGAAACAGTAGGGCTGAAACAGAGGGGCTGAAACAGAGGGGCTGAAACAGTGGGGCTGAAACAGAGGGCGAGAAACAGAGGGCGAGAAACAGAGGGCGAGAAACAGAGAGCGAGAAACAGAGGGGCTGAAACTGATGGGCTGAAACAGAGGGCGAGAAACAGAGAGGCTGCAACAGAGGGGCTGAAACAGAGGGGCTGAAACAGAGGTGCTGAAACAGAGGGCGAGGAACAGAGGGCGAGAAACAGAGGGCGAGAAACAGAGGGGCTGAAACAGAGGAGCTGAAACAGAGGGGCTGAAACAGAGGGCGAGAAACAGAGGGGCTGAACCAGAGGGGCTGAAACAGAGGGGCTGAAACAGAGGGCGAGAAACAGTGGGGCTGAAACAGACGGTCTGAAAGAGAGGGGCTGAAACAGAGGGGCTGAAACAGAGGGCGAGAAAAAGAGGGCGAGAAACAGAGGGCGAGAAACAGAGGGCGAGAAACAGAGGGGCTGAAACAGAGGGGCTGAAAGAGACGGGCTGAAACAGAGGGGCTGAAACAGAGGGCGAGAAACAGAGGGCGAGAAACAGAGGGGCTGAAACAGAGGGGCTGATACAGTGGGGCTGAAACAGAGGGGCTGAAACAGGAGGCGAGAAACAGAGGGGCTGAAACAGAGGGGCTGAAACAGAGGGGCTGAAACAGAGGTGCTGAAACAGAGGGCGAGAAAGAGAGGTCGAGAAACAGAGGGAGAGAAAGAGAGGGGCTGAAACAGAGGGGCTGAAACAGAGGGCGAGAAACAGAGGGAGAGAAACAGAAAGCGAGAAACAGAGGTCGAGAAACAGAGGGCGAGAAACAGAGGGCGATAAACAGAGGGGCTGAAACAGAGGGGCTGAAAGAGACGGGCTGAAACAGAGGGGCTGAAACAGAGGGCTAGAAACAGAGGGCGAGAAACAGAGGGGCTGAAACAGAGGGGCTGATACAGAGAGGCTGAAACAGAGGGGCTGAAACAGAGGGCGAGAAACAGATGGGCTGAAACAGATTGCGAGAAATAGAGGGGCTGAAACAGAGGGGCTGAATCAGAGGGGCTGAAACAGAGGGGCTGAAACACAGGGCGAGAAACAGAGGGCGAGAAACAGAGAGCGAGAAACAGAGGGCTAGAAACAAAGGGCGAGAAACAGTAGGGCTGAAACAGAGGGGCTGAAACAGAGGGGCTGAAACAGAGGGGCTGAAACAGAGGGAGAGAAACAGAGGGCGAGAAACAGAGGGCGAGAAACAGAGGGGCTGAAACAGAGGGGCTGATACTGAGGGGCTGAAACAGAGGGGCTGAAACAGAGGGGCTGAAACAGAGGGCGAGAAACAAAGGCGAGAAACAGACGGGCTGAAACAGAGGGGCTGATACAGAGGGGCTGAAACAGAGGGGCTGAAACAGGAGGCGAGAAACAGAGGGGCAGAAACAGAGGGCGAGAAACAGAGGGGCTCAAACAGAGGGGCTGAACCAGTGGGGCTGAAACAGAGGGGCTGAAACACAGGGCGAGAAACAGAGGGCGAGAAACAGAGAGCGATAAACAGAGGGCTAGAAACAGAGGGCGAGAAACAGAGGGCGAGAAACAGAGGGGGTGAAACAGAGGGGCTGATACAGAGGGGCTGAAACAGAGGGGCTGAAACAGGAGGCGAGAAACAGAGGGGCTGAAACAGAGGGCGAGAAACAGTGGGGCTAAAAACAGAGGGGCTGAAACAGAGGGCGAGAAACAGAGGGCGAGAAACAGATAGCGAGAAACAGAGGGCGACAAACACAGTGGCTGAAACAGAGGGGCTGATACAGAGGGGCTGAAACAGAGGGACTGAAACAGAGGGCGAGAAACAGAGGGGCTGAAACAGAGGGGCTGAAACAGTGGGCGAGAAACAGAGGGGCTGAAACAGAGGGGCTGAAACAGAGGGGCTGAAGCAGAGGGCGAGAAACAGTGGGCGAGAAACAGAGGGGCTGAAACAGAGGGACTGAAACAGAGGGCGAGAAACAGAGGGGCTGAAACAGAGGGGCTGAAACAGAGGGCGAGAAACAGAGGGGCTGAAACAGAGTGGGTGAAACAGAGGGGCTGAAACAGAGGGGCTGAAACAGAGGGCGAGAAACAGTGGGCGAGAAACAGAGGGCGAGAAACAGAGGGGCTGAAACAGAGGGGCTGAAACAGAGGGGCTGAAACAGAGGGCGAGAAACAGAGGGAGAGAAACAGAAAGCGAGAAACAGAGGGCGAGAAACAGAGGGCGAGAAACAGAGGGCGAGAAACAGAGGGGCTGAAACAGAGGGGCTGAAACAGAGGGCGAGAAACAGAGGGGCTGAAACAGAGGGGCTGAAACAGAAGGGCTGAAACAGAGGGCCTGAAACACATGGCGAGAAACAGTGGGCGAGGAACAGATGGCGAGGAACACAGGGGCTGAAACAGAGGGGCTGAAACAGAGGGGCTGAAACAGAGGGGCTGAAACAGAGGGGCTGAAACAGAGGGCGAGAAACAGAGGGGCTGAAACATTGGGGCTGAAGCAGAGGGGCTGAAACAGAGGGGCTGAAACAGAGGGCGAGAAACAGTGGGCGAGAAACAGAGGGCGAGAAACAGAGGGGCTGAAACAGAGGGGCTGAAACAGAGGGGCTGAAACAGAGGGCGAGAAACAGAGGGCGAGAAACAGAGAGCGCGAAACAGAGGGCGAGAAACAGAGGGCGAGAAACAGAGGGCGAGAAACAGAGGGGCTGAAACAGAGGGGCTGAAACAGAGGGGCTGAAACAGAGGGGCTGAAACAGAGGGCGAGAAACAGAGTGCGAGAAACAGAGGGGCTGAAACAGAGGGGCTGATACAGAGGGTCTGAAACAGAGGGGCTGAAACAGAGGGCGAGAAACAGAGGGGCTGAAACAGAGGGCGAGAAACAGAGGGGCTGAAACAGAGGGGCAGAACCTTAGGGGATGAAACAGAGGGGCTGAAACAGAGGGCGAGAAACAGAGGGCGAGAAACAGAGAGCCTGAAACAGAGAGCGAGAAACAGAGGGCGAGAAACTGAGGGGCTGAAACAGAGGGGCTGAAACAGAGGGGCTGAAACAGAGGGCGAGAAACAGAGTGCGAGAAACAGAGGGGCTGAAACAGAGGGGCTGATACAGAGGGGCTGAAACAATGGGGCTGAAACAGAGGGCGAGAAACAGAGGGGCTGAAACAGAGGGGCTGAAACAGAGGGGCTGATACAGAGGGGCTGAAACAGAGGGGCTGAAACAGAGGGCGAGAAACAGAGGGGCTGAAACAGAGGGCGATAAACAGAGGGGCTGAAACAGAGGGGCTGAACCAGTGGGGCTGAAACAGAGGGGCTTTAAAACAGGGCGAGAAACAGAGGGCGAGAAACAGAGAGCGAGAAACAGAGGGCTAGAAACAGAGGGCGAGAAACAGAGGGGCTGAAACAGAGGGGCTGTAACAGAGGGGCTGAAACAGAGGTGCTGAAACAGACGGCGAGAAACAGAGGGCGAGAAAAAGAGGGCGAGAAACAGACGGGCTGAAACAGAGGGGCTGATACAGAGGGGCTGAAACAGAGGGGCTGAAACAGAGGGCGAGAAACAGAGGGGCTGAAACAGAGGGGCTGAAACAGAGGGGCTGAAACAGAGGGCGAGAAACAGAGGGGCTGAAACAGAGGGCCAGAAACAGAGGGCGAGAAACAGAGGAGCTGAAACAGAGGGGCTGAAACAGAGGGCGAGAAACAGAGGGGGCTGAAACAGAGGGGCTGATACAGAGGGGCTGAAACAGAGGGCGAGAAACAGAGGGCGAGAATCAGAGGGCGAGAAACAGAGGGGCTGAAACAGAGGGGCTGAGACAGAGAGGGAGAAACAGAGGGCGAGAATCAGAGGGCGAGAAACAGAGAGCGAGAAACAGAGGGGCTGAAACAGAGGGGCTGAAACAGAGGGGCTGAAACAGAGGGGCTGAATCAGAGGGCGAGAAACAGAGAGGCTGAAACAGAGGGGCTGAAACAGAGGGGCTGAAACAGAGGGGCTGAAACAGAGGGGCTGATACTGAGGGGCTGAAACAGAGGGGCTGAAACAGAGGGGCTGAAACAGAGGGCGAGAAACAAAGGCGAGAAACAGACGGGCTGAAACAGAGGGGCTGATACAGAGGGGCTGAAACAGAGGGGCTGAAACAGGAGGCGAGAAACAGAGGGGCAGAAACAGAGGGCGAGAAACAGAGGGGCTCAAACAGAGGGGCTGAACCAGTGGGGCTGAAACAGAGGGGCTGAAACACAGGGCGAGAAACAGAGGGCGAGAAACAGAGAGCGAGAAACAGAGGGCTAGAAACAGAGGGCGAGAAACAGAGGGGCTGAAGCAGAGGGGCTGAAACAGAGGGGCTGAATCAGAGGGGCTGAAACAGAGGGGCTGAAACAGAGGGCGAGAAACAAAGGCGAGAAACAGACGGGCTGAAACAGAGGGGCTGATACAGAGGGGCTGAAACAAAGGGGCTGAAACAGAGGGCGAGAAACAGAGGGGCTGAAACAGAGGGGCTGAAACAGAGGGGCTGAAACAGAGGGCGAGAAACAGAGGGGCTGAAAAAGAGGGGCTGAAACAGAGGGCGAGAAACAGAGGGGCTGAAACAGAGGGGCTGAAACAGAAGGGCTGAAACAGAGGGCCTGAAACAGAGGGCGAGAAACAGTGGGCGAGGAACAGATGGCGAGGAACACAGGGGCTGAAACAGAGGGGCTGAAACAGAGGGGGTGAAACAGAGGGGCTGAAACAGAGGGGCTGAAACAGAGGGCGAGAAACAGAGGGGCTGAAACATTGGGGCTGAAGCAGAGGGGCTGAAACAGAGGGGCTGAAACAGAGGGCGAGAAACAGTGGGCGAGAAACAGAGGGCGAGAAACAGAGGGGCTGAAACAGAGGGGCTGAAACAGAGGGGCTGAAACAGAGGGCGAGAAACAGAGGGCGAGAAACAGAGGGGCTGAGACAGAGGGCGAGAAACAGAGGGGCTGAAACAGAGGGGCTGAACCAGTGGGGCTGAAACAGAGGGGCTTTAACACAGGGCGAGAAACAGAGGGCGAGAAACAGAGAGCGAGAAACAGAGGGCTAGAAACAGAGGGGGAGAAACAGAGGGGCTGAAACAGAGGGGCTGAAACAGAGGGGCTGAAACAGAGGGGCTGAAACAGAGGGCGAGAAACAGAGGGCGAGAAACAGAGGGCGAGAAACAGACGGGCTGAAACAGAGGGGCTGATACAGAGGGGCTGAAACAGAGGGGCTGAAACAGAGGGCGAGAAACAGAGGGGCTGAAACAGAGGGGCTGAAACAGAGGGGCTGAAACAGAGGGCGAGAAACAGAGGGGCTGAAACAGAGGGCGAGAAACAGAGGGCGAGAAACAGAGGAGCTGAAACAGAGGGGCTGAAACAGAGGGCGAGAAACAGAGGGGCTGAAACAGAGGGGCTGATACAGAGGGGCTGAAACAGACGGCGAGAAACAGAGGGCGAGAAACAGAGTGCGAGAAACAGAGGGGCTGAAAAAGAGGGGCTGAAACAGAGAGGGAGAAACAGAGGGCGAGAATCAGAGGGCGAGAAACAGAGAGCGAGAAACAGAGGGGCTGAAACAGAGGGGCTGAAACAGAGGGGCTGAAACAGAGGGCGAGAAACAGAGAGGCTGAAACAGAGGGGCTGAAACAGAGGGGCTGAAACAGAGGGGCTGAGACAGAGGGGCTGATACTGAGGGGCTGAAACAGAGGGGCTGAAACAGAGGGGCTGAAACAGAGGGCGAGAAACAAAGGCGAGAAACAGACGGGCTGAAACAGAGGGGCTGATACAGAGGGGCTGAAACAGAGGGGCTGAAACAGGAGGCGAGAAACAGAGGGGCAGAAACAGAGGGCGAGAAACAGAGGGGCTCAAACAGAGGGGCTGAACCAGTGGGGCTGAAACAGAGGGGCTGAAACACAGGGCGAGAAACAGAGGGCGAGAAACAGAGAGCGAGAAACAGAGGGCTAGAAAGAGAGGGCGAGAAACAGAGTGGCTGAAACAGAGGGGCTGAAACAGAGGGGCTGAATCAGAGGGGCTGAAACAGAGGTGCTGAAACAGAGGGCGAGAAACAAAGGCGAGAAACAGACGGGCTGAAACAGAGGGGCTGATACAGAGGGGCTGAAACAAAGGGGCTGAAACAGAGGGCGAGAAACAGAGGGGCTGAAACAGAGGGGCTGAAACAGAGGGGCTGAAACAGAGGGCGAGAAACAGAGGGGCTGAAACAGAGGGGCTGAAACAGAGGGCGAGAAACAGAGGGGCTGAAACAGAGGGGCTGAAACAGAAGGGCTGAAACAGAGGGCCTGAAACAGAGGGCGAGAAACAGTGGGCGAGGAACAGATGGCGAGGAACACAGGGGCTGAAACAGAGGGGCTGAAACAGAGGGGCTGAAACAGAGGGGCTGAAACAGAGGGGCTGAAACAGAGGGCGAGAAACAGAGGGGCTGAAACATTGGGGCTAAAGCAGAGGGGCTGAAACAGAGGGGCTGAAACAGAGGGCGAGAAACAGTGGGCGAGAAACAGAGGGCGAGAAACAGAGGGGCTGAAACAGAGGGGCTGAAACAGAGGGGCTGAAACAGAGGGCGAGAAACAGAGGGCGAGAAACAGAGAGCGAGAAACAGAGGGCGAGAAACAGAGGGCGAGAAACAGAGGTCGAGAAACAGAGGGGCTGAAACAGAGGGGCTGAAACAGAGGGGCTGAAACAGAGGTGCTGAAACAGAGGGGGAGAAACAGAGTGCGAGAAACAGAGGGGCTGAAACAGAGGGGCTGATACAGAGGGGCTGAAACAGAGGGGCTGAAACAGAGGGCGAGAAACAGAGGGGCTGAAACAGAGGGCGAGAAACAGAGGGGCTGAAACAGAGGGGCTGAACCAGAGGGGATGAAACAGAGGGGCTGAAACAGAGGGCGAGAAACAGAGGGCGAGAAACAGAGAGCCTGAAACAGAGAGCGAGAAACAGAGGGCGAGAAACTGAGGGGCTGTAACAGAGGGGCTGAAACAGAGGGGCTGAAACAGAGGGGCTGAAACAGAGGGCGAGAAACAGAGTGCGAGAAACAGAGGGGCTGAAACAGAGGGGCTGATACAGAGGGGCTGATACAGAGGGGCTGAAACAGAGGGGCTGAAACAGGAGGCGAGAAACAGAGGGGCTGAAACAGAGGGCGAGAAACAGAGGGGCTAAAAACAGAGGGGCTGAAACAGAGGGCGAGAAACAGAGGGCGAGAGTCAGATAGCGAGAAACAGAGGGCGAGAAACCCAGTGGCTGAAACAGAGGGGCTGATACAGAGGGGCTGAAACAGAGGGACTGAAACAGAGGGCGAGAAACAGAGGTGCTGAAACAGAGGGGCTGAAACAGAGGGCGAGAAACAGAGGGGCTGAAACAGAGGGGCTGAAACAGAGGGGCTGAAACAGAGGGGCTGAAACAGAGGGCGAGAAACAGTGGGCGAGAAACAGAGGGGCTGAAACAGAGGGACTGAAACAGAGGGCGAGAAACAGAGGGGCTGAAACAGAGGGGCTGAAACAGAGGGCGAGAAACAGAGGGGCTGAAACAGAGGGGCTGAAACAGAGTGGCTGAAACAGAGGGGCTGAAACACAGGGCTGAAACAGTGGGCGAGAAACAGAGGGCGAGAAACAGAGGGGCTGAAACAGAGGGGCTGAAACAGAGGGGCTGAAACAGAGGGTGAGAAACAGAGGGAGAGAAACAGAAAGCGAGAAACAGAGGGCGAGAAACAGAGGGCGAGAAACAGAGGGCGATAAACAGAGGGGCTGAAACAGTGGGGCTGAAAGAGAGGGGCTGAAACAGAGGGGCTGAAACAGAGGGCTAGAAACAGAGGGCGAGAAACAGAGGGGCTGAAACAGAGGGGCTGATACAGAGGGGCTGAAACAGAGGGGCTGAAACAGAGGGCGAGAAACAGAGGGGCTGAAACAGATGGCGAGAAACAGAGGGGCTGAAACAGAGGGGCTGAACCAGAGGGGCTGAAACAGAGGGGCTGAAACACAGGGCGAGAATCAGAGGGCGAGAAACAGAGAGCGAGAAACAGAGGGCTAGAAACAAAGGGCGAGAAACAGTAGGGCTGAAACAGAGGGGCTGAAAAAGAGGGGCTGAAACAGAGAGGGAGAAACAGAGGGCGAGAATCAGAGGGCGAGAAACAGAGAGCGAGAAACAGAGGGGCTGAAACAGAGGGGCTGAAACAGAGGGGCTGAAACAGAGGGCGAGAAACAGAGAGGCTGAAACAGAGGGGCTGAAACAGAGGGGCTGAAACAGAGGGGCTGAGACAGAGGGGCTGATACTGAGGGGCTGAAACAGAGGGGCTGAAACAGAGGGGCTGAAACAGAGGGCGAGAAACAAAGGCGAGAAACAGACGGGCTGAAACAGAGGGGCTGATACAGAGGGGCTGAAACAGAGGGGCTGAAACAGGAGGCGAGAAACAGAGGGGCAGAAACAGAGGGCGAGAAACAGAGGGGCTCAAACAGAGGGGCTGAACCAGTGGGGCTGAAACATTGGGGCTGAAGCAGAGGGGCTGAAACAGAGGGGCTGAAACAGAGGGCGAGAAACAGTGGGCGAGAAACAGAGGGCGAGAAACAGAGGGGCTGAAACAGAGGGGCTGAAACAGAGGGGCTGAAACAGAGGGCGAGAAACAGAGGGCGAGAAACAGAGAGCGCGAAACAGAGGGCGAGAAACAGAGGGCGAGAAACAGAGGGCGAGAAACAGAGGGGCTGAAACAGAGGGGCTGAAACAGAGGGGCTGAAACAGAGGGGCTGAAACAGAGGGCGAGAAACAGAGTGCGAGAAACAGAGGGGCTGAAACAGAGGGGCTGATACAGAGGGTCTGAAACAGAGGGGCTGAAACAGAGGGCGAGAAACAGAGGGGCTGAAACAGAGGGCGAGAAACAGAGGGGCTGAAACAGAGGGGCAGAACCTTAGGGGATGAAACAGAGGGGCTGAAACAGAGGGCGAGAAACAGAGGGCGAGAAACAGAGAGCCTGAAACAGAGAGCGAGAAACAGAGGGCGAGAAACTGAGGGGCTGAAACAGAGGGGCTGAAACAGAGGGGCTGAAACAGAGGGCGAGAAACAGAGTGCGAGAAACAGAGGGGCTGAAACAGAGGGGCTGATACAGAGGGGCTGAAACAGAGGGGCTGAAACAGAGGGCGAGAAACAGAGGGGCTGAAACAGAGGGGCTGAAACAGAGGGGCTGATACAGAGGGGCTGAAACAGAGGGGCTGAAACAGAGGGCGAGAAACAGAGGGGCTGAAACAGAGGGCGATAAACAGAGGGGCTGAAACAGAGGGGCTGAACCAGTGGGGCTGAAACAGAGGGGCTTTAAAACAGGGCGAGAAACAGAGGGCGAGAAACAGAGAGCGAGAAACAGAGGGCTAGAAACAGAGGGCGAGAAACAGAGGGGCTGAAACAGAGGGGCTGTAACAGAGGGGCTGAAACAGAGGTGCTGAAACAGACGGCGAGAAACAGAGGGCGAGAAAAAGAGGGCGAGAAACAGACGGGCTGAAACAGAGGGGCTGATACAGAGGGGCTGAAACAGAGGGGCTGAAACAGAGGGCGAGAAACAGAGGGGCTGAAACAGAGGGGCTGAAACAGAGGGGCTGAAACAGAGGGCGAGAAACAGAGGGGCTGAAACAGAGGGCCAGAAACAGAGGGCGAGAAACAGAGGAGCTGAAACAGAGGGGCTGAAACAGAGGGCGAGAAACAGAGGGGCTGAAACAGAGGGGCTGATACAGAGGGGCTGAAACAGAGGGCGAGAAACAGAGGGCGAGAATCAGAGGGCGAGAAACAGAGGGGCTGAAACAGAGGGGCTGAGACAGAGAGGGAGAAACAGAGGGCGAGAATCAGAGGGCGAGAAACAGAGAGCGAGAAACAGAGGGGCTGAAACAGAGGGGCTGAAACAGAGGGGCTGAAACAGAGGGGCTGAATCAGAGGGCGAGAAACAGAGAGGCTGAAACAGAGGGGCTGAAACAGAGGGGCTGAAACAGAGGGGCTGAAACAGAGGGGCTGATACTGAGGGGCTGAAACAGAGGGGCTGAAACAGAGGGGCTGAAACAGAGGGCGAGAAACAAAGGCGAGAAACAGACGGGCTGAAACAGAGGGGCTGATACAGAGGGGCTGAAACAGAGGGGCTGAAACAGGAGGCGAGAAACAGAGGGGCAGAAACAGAGGGCGAGAAACAGAGGGGCTCAAACAGAGGGGCTGAACCAGTGGGGCTGAAACAGAGGGGCTGAAACACAGGGCGAGAAACAGAGGGCGAGAAACAGAGAGCGAGAAACAGAGGGCTAGAAACAGAGGGCGAGAAACAGAGGGGCTGAAGCAGAGGGGCTGAAACAGAGGGGCTGAATCAGAGGGGCTGAAACAGAGGGGCTGAAACAGAGGGCGAGAAACAAAGGCGAGAAACAGACGGGCTGAAACAGAGGGGCTGATACAGAGGGGCTGAAACAAAGGGGCTGAAACAGAGGGCGAGAAACAGAGGGGCTGAAACAGAGGGGCTGAAACAGAGGGGCTGAAACAGAGGGCGAGAAACAGAGGGGCTGAAAAAGAGGGGCTGAAACAGAGGGCGAGAAACAGAGGGGCTGAAACAGAGGGGCTGAAACAGAAGGGCTGAAACAGAGGGCCTGAAACAGAGGGCGAGAAACAGTGGGCGAGGAACAGATGGCGAGGAACACAGGGGCTGAAACAGAGGGGCTGAAACAGAGGGGGTGAAACAGAGGGGCTGAAACAGAGGGGCTGAAACAGAGGGCGAGAAACAGAGGGGCTGAAACATTGGGGCTGAAGCAGAGGGGCTGAAACAGAGGGGCTGAAACAGAGGGCGAGAAACAGTGGGCGAGAAACAGAGGGCGAGAAACAGAGGGGCTGAAACAGAGGGGCTGAAACAGAGGGGCTGAAACAGAGGGCGAGAAACAGAGGGCGAGAAACAGAGGGGCTGAGACAGAGGGCGAGAAACAGAGGGGCTGAAACAGAGGGGCTGAACCAGTGGGGCTGAAACAGAGGGGCTTTAACACAGGGCGAGAAACAGAGGGCGAGAAACAGAGAGCGAGAAACAGAGGGCTAGAAACAGAGGGCGAGAAACAGAGGGGCTGAAACAGAGGGGCTGAAACAGAGGGGCTGAAACAGAGGGGCTGAAACAGAGGGCGAGAAACAGAGGGCGAGAAACAGAGGGCGAGAAACAGACGGGCTGAAACAGAGGGGCTGATACAGAGGGGCTGAAACAGAGGGGCTGAAACAGAGGGCGAGAAACAGAGGGGCTGAAACAGAGGGGCTGAAACAGAGGGGCTGAAACAGAGGGCGAGAAACAGAGGGGCTGAAACAGAGGGCGAGAAACAGAGGGCGAGAAACAGAGGAGCTGAAACAGAGGGGCTGAAACAGAGGGCGAGAAACAGAGGGGCTGAAACAGAGGGGCTGATACAGAGGGGCTGAAACAGACGGCGAGAAACAGAGGGCGAGAAACAGAGTGCGAGAAACAGAGGGGCTGAAAAAGAGGGGCTGAAACAGAGAGGGAGAAACAGAGGGCGAGAATCAGAGGGCGAGAAACAGAGAGCGAGAAACAGAGGGGCTGAAACAGAGGGGCTGAAACAGAGGGGCTGAAACAGAGGGCGAGAAACAGAGAGGCTGAAACAGAGGGGCTGAAACAGAGGGGCTGAAACAGAGGGGCTGAGACAGAGGGGCTGATACTGAGGGGCTGAAACAGAGGGGCTGAAACAGAGGGGCTGAAACAGAGGGCGAGAAACAAAGGCGAGAAACAGACGGGCTGAAACAGAGGGGCTGATACAGAGGGGCTGAAACAGAGGGGCTGAATCAGGAGGCGAGAAACAGAGGGGCAGAAACAGAGGGCGAGAAACAGAGGGGCTCAAACAGAGGGGCTGAACCAGTGGGGCTGAAACAGAGGGGCTGAAACACAGGGCGAGAAACAGAGGGCGAGAAACAGAGAGCGAGAAACAGAGGGCTAGAAAGAGAGGGCGAGAAACAGAGTGGCTGAAACAGAGGGGCTGAAACAGAGGGGCTGAATCAGAGGGGCTGAAACAGAGGTGCTGAAACAGAGGGCGAGAAACAAAGGCGAGAAACAGACGGGCTGAAACAGAGGGGCTGATACAGAGGGGCTGAAACAAAGGGGCTGAAACAGAGGGCGAGAAACAGAGGGGCTGAAACAGAGGGGCTGAAACAGAGGGGCTGAAACAGAGGGCGAGAAACAGAGGGGCTGAAACAGAGGGGCTGAAACAGAGGGCGAGAAACAGAGGGGCTGAAACAGAGGGGCTGAAACAGAAGGGCTGAAACAGAGGGCCTGAAACAGAGGGCGAGAAACAGTGGGCGAGGAACAGATGGCGAGGAACACAGGGGCTGAAACAGAGGGGCTGAAACAGAGGGGCTGAAACAGAGGGGCTGAAACAGAGGGGCTGAAACAGAGGGCGAGAAACAGAGGGGCTGAAACATTGGGGCTAAAGCAGAGGGGCTGAAACAGAGGGGCTGAAACAGAGGGCGAGAAACAGTGGGCGAGAAACAGAGGGCGAGAAACAGAGGGGCTGAAACAGAGGGGCTGAAACAGAGGGGCTGAAACAGAGGGCGAGAAACAGAGGGCGAGAAACAGAGAGCGAGAAACAGAGGGCGAGAAACAGAGGGCGAGAAACAGAGGTCGAGAAACAGAGGGGCTGAAACAGAGGGGCTGAAACAGAGGGGCTGAAACAGAGGTGCTGAAACAGAGGGGGAGAAACAGAGTGCGAGAAACAGAGGGGCTGAAACAGAGGGGCTGATACAGAGGGGCTGAAACAGAGGGGCTGAAACAGAGGGCGAGAAACAGAGGGGCTGAAACAGAGGGCGAGAAACAGAGGGGCTGAAACAGAGGGGCTGAACCAGAGGGGATGAAACAGAGGGGCTGAAACAGAGGGCGAGAAACAGAGGGCGAGAAACAGAGAGCCTGAAACAGAGAGCGAGAAACAGAGGGCGAGAAACTGAGGGGCTGTAACAGAGGGGCTGAAACAGAGGGGCTGAAACAGAGGGGCTGAAACAGAGGGCGAGAAACAGAGTGCGAGAAACAGAGGGGCTGAAACAGAGGGGCTGATACAGAGGGGCTGATACAGAGGGGCTGAAACAGAGGGGCTGAAACAGGAGGCGAGAAACAGAGGGGCTGAAACAGAGGGCGAGAAACAGAGGGGCTAAAAACAGAGGGGCTGAAACAGAGGGCGAGAAACAGAGGGCGAGAGTCAGATAGCGAGAAACAGAGGGCGAGAAACCCAGTGGCTGAAACAGAGGGGCTGATACAGAGGGGCTGAAACAGAGGGACTGAAACAGAGGGCGAGAAACAGAGGTGCTGAAACAGAGGGGCTGAAACAGAGGGCGAGAAACAGAGGGGCTGAAACAGAGGGGCTGAAACAGAGGGGCTGAAACAGAGGGGCTGAAACAGAGGGCGAGAAACAGTGGGCGAGAAACAGAGGGGCTGAAACAGAGGGACTGAAACAGAGGGCGAGAAACAGAGGGGCTGAAACAGAGGGGCTGAAACAGAGGGCGAGAAACAGAGGGGCTGAAACAGAGGGGCTGAAACAGAGTGGCTGAAACAGAGGGGCTGAAACACAGGGCTGAAACAGTGGGCGAGAAACAGAGGGCGAGAAACAGAGGGGCTGAAACAGAGGGGCTGAAACAGAGGGGCTGAAACAGAGGGTGAGAAACAGAGGGAGAGAAACAGAAAGCGAGAAACAGAGGGCGAGAAACAGAGGGCGAGAAACAGAGGGCGATAAACAGAGGGGCTGAAACAGTGGGGCTGAAAGAGAGGGGCTGAAACAGAGGGGCTGAAACAGAGGGCTAGAAACAGAGGGCGAGAAACAGAGGGGCTGAAACAGAGGGGCTGATACAGAGGGGCTGAAACAGAGGGGCTGAAACAGAGGGCGAGAAACAGAGGGGCTGAAACAGATGGCGAGAAACAGAGGGGCTGAAACAGAGGGGCTGAACCAGAGGGGCTGAAACAGAGGGGCTGAAACACAGGGCGAGAATCAGAGGGCGAGAAACAGAGAGCGAGAAACAGAGGGCTAGAAACAAATGGCGAGAAACAGTAGGGCTGAAACAGAGGGGCTGAAAAAGAGGGGCTGAAACAGAGAGGGAGAAACAGAGGGCGAGAATCAGAGGGCGAGAAACAGAGAGCGAGAAACAGAGGGGCTGAAACAGAGGGGCTGAAACAGAGGGGCTGAAACAGAGGGCGAGAAACAGAGAGGCTGAAACAGAGGGGCTGAAACAGAGGGGCTGAAACAGAGGGGCTGAGACAGAGGGGCTGATACTGAGGGGCTGAAACAGAGGGGCTGAAACAGAGGGGCTGAAACAGAGGGCGAGAAACAAAGGCGAGAAACAGACGGGCTGAAACAGAGGGGCTGATACAGAGGGGCTGAAACAGAGGGGCTGAAACAGGAGGCGAGAAACAGAGGGGCAGAAACAGAGGGCGAGAAACAGAGGGGCTCAAACAGAGGGGCTGAACCAGTGGGGCTGAAACAGAGGGGCTGAAACACAGGGCGAGAAACAGAGGGCGAGAAACAGAGAGCGAGAAACAGAGGGCTAGAAAGAGAGGGCGAGAAACAGAGTGGCTGAAACAGAGGGGCTGAAACAGAGGGGCTGAATCAGAGGGGCTGAAACAGAGGTGCTGAAACAGAGGGCGAGAAACAAAGGCGAGAAACAGACGGGCTGAAACAGAGGGGCTGATACAGAGGGGCTGAAACAAAGGGGCTGAAACAGAGGGCGAGAAACAGAGGGGCTGAAACAGAGGGGCTGAAACAGAGGGGCTGAAACAGAGGGCGAGAAACAGAGGGGCTGAAACAGAGGGGCTGAAACAGAGGGCGAGAAACAGAGGGGCTGAAACAGAGGGGCTGAAACAGAAGGGCTGAAACAGAGGGCCTGAAACAGAGGGCGAGAAACAGTGGGCGAGGAACAGATGGCGAGGAACACAGGGGCTGAAACAGAGGGGCTGAAACAGAGGGGCTGAAACAGAGGGGCTGAAACAGAGGGGCTGAAACAGAGGGCGAGAAACAGAGGGGCTGAAACATTGGGGCTGAAGCAGAGGGGCTGAAACAGAGGGGCTGAAACAGAGGGCGAGAAACAGTGGGCGAGAAACAGAGGGCGAGAAACAGAGGGGCTGAAACAGAGGGGCTGAAACAGAGGGGCTGAAACAGAGGGCGAGAAACAGAGGGCGAGAAACAGAGAGCGAGAAACAGAGGGCGAGAAACAGAGGGCGAGAAACAGAGGTCGAGAAACAGAGGGGCTGAAACAGAGGGGCTGAAACAGAGGGGCTGAAACAGAGGTGCTGAAACAGAGGGGGAGAAACAGAGTGCGAGAAACAGAGGGGCTGAAACAGAGGGGCTGATACAGAGGGGCTGAAACAGAGGGGCTGAAACAGAGGGCGAGAAACAGAGGGGCTGAAACAGAGGGCGAGAAACAGAGGGGCTGAAACAGAGGGGCTGAACCAGAGGGGATGAAACAGAGGGGCTGAAACAGAGGGCGAGAAACAGAGGGCGAGAAACAGAGAGCCTGAAACAGAGAGCGAGAAACAGAGGGCGAGAAACTGAGGGGCTGTAACAGAGGGGCTGAAACAGAGGGGCTGAAACAGAGGGGCTGAAACAGAGGGCGAGAAACAGAGTGCGAGAAACAGAGGGGCTGAAACAGAGGGGCTGATACAGAGGGGCTGATACAGAGGGGCTGAAACAGAGGGGCTGAAACAGGAGGCGAGAAACAGAGGGGCTGAAACAGAGGGCGAGAAACAGAGGGGCTAAAAACAGAGGGGCTGAAACAGAGGGCGAGAAACAGAGGGCGAGAGACAGATAGCGAGAAACAGAGGGCGAGAAACCCAGTGGCTGAAACAGAGGGGCTGATACAGAGGGGCTGAAACAGAGGGACTGAATCAGAGGGCGAGAAACAGAGGTGCTGAAACAGAGGGGCTGAAACAGAGGGCGAGAAACAGAGGGGCTGAAACAGAGGGGCTGAAACAGAGGGGCTGAAACAGAGGGGCTGAAACAGAGGGCGAGAAACAGTGGGCGAGAAACAGAGGGGCTGAAACAGAGGGACTGAAACAGAGGGCGAGAAACAGAGGGGCTGAAACAGAGGGGCTGAAACAGAGGGCGAGAAACAGAGGGGCTGAAACAGAGGGGCTGAAACAGAGTGGCTGAAACAGAGGGGCTGAAACACAGGGCTGAAACAGTGGGCGAGAAACAGAGGGCGAGAAACAGAGGGGCTGAAACAGAGGGGCTGAAACAGAGGGGCTGAAACAGAGGGTGAGAAACAGAGGGAGAGAAACAGAAAGCGAGAAACAGAGGGCGAGAAACAGAGGGCGATAAACAGAGGGGCTGAAACAGTGGGGCTGAAAGAGAGGGGCTGAAACAGAGGGGCTGAAACAGAGGGCTAGAAACAGAGGGCGAGAAACAGAGGGGCTGAAACAGAGGGGCTGATACAGAGGGGCTGAAACAGAGGGGCTGAAACAGAGGGCGAGAAACAGAGGGGCTGAAACAGATGGCGAGAAACAGAGGGGCTGAAACAGAGGGGCTGAACCAGAGGGGCTGAAACAGAGGGGCTGAAACACAGGGCGAGAATCAGAGGGCGAGAAACAGAGAGCGAGAAACAGAGGGCTAGAAACAAAGGGCGAGAAACAGTAGGGCTGAAACAGAGGGGCTGAAACAGAGGGGCTGAAACAGAGGGGCTGAAACAGAGGGCGAGAAACAGAGGGCGAGAAACAGAGGGCGAGAAACAGAGAGCGAGAAACAGAGGGGCTGAAACTGAGGGGCTGAAACAGAGGGCGAGAAACAGAGAGGCTGCAACAGAGGGACTGAAACAGAGGGGCTGAAACAGAGGTGCTGAAACAGAGGGCGAGGAACAGAGGGCGAGAAACAGAGGGCGAGAAACAGAGGGGCTGAAACAGAGGAGCTGAAACAGAGGGGCTGAAACAGAGGGCGAGAAACAGAGGGGCTGAACCAGAGGGGCTGAAACAGAGGGGCTGAAACAGAGGGCGAGAAACAGAGGGGCTGAAACAGACGGTCTGAAACAGAGGGGCTGAAACAGAGGGGCTGAAACAGAGGGCGAGAAAAAGAGGGCGAGAAACAGAGGGCGAGAAACAGAGGGCGAGAAACAGAGGGGCTGAAACAGAGGGGCTGAAAGAGACGGGCTGAAACAGAGGGGCTGAAACAGAGGGCGAGAAACAGAGGGCGAGAAACAGAGGGGCTGAAACAGAGGGGCTGATACAGTGGGGCTGAAACAGAGGGGCTGAAATAGGAGGCGAGAAACAGAGGGGCTGAAACAGAGGGGCTGAAACAGAGGGGCTGAAACAGAGGTGCTGAAACAGAGGGCGAGAAAGAGAGGTCGAGAAACAGAGGGAGAGAAACAGAGGGGCTGAAACAGAGGGGCTGAAACAGAGGGCGAGAAACAGAGGGAGAGAAACAGAAAGCGAGAAACAGAGGTCGAAAAACAGAGGGCGAGAAACAGAGGGCGAGAAACAGAGGGGCTGAAACAGAGGGGCTGATACAGAGGGGCTGAAACAGAGGGGCTGAAACAGGAGGCGAGAAACAGAGGGGCTGAAACAGAGGGCGAGAAACAGTGGGGCTAAAAACAGAGGGGCTGAAACAGAGGGCGAGAAACAGAGGGCGAGAAACAGATAGCGAGAAACAGAGGGCGACAAACACAGTGGCTGAAACAGAGGGGCTGATACAGAGGGGCTGAAACAGAGGGACTGAAACAGAGGGCGAGAAACAGAGGGGCTGAAACAGAGGGGCTGAAACAGTGGGCGAGAAACAGAGGGGCTGAAACAGAGGGGCTGAAACAGAGGGGCTGAAGCAGAGGGCGAGAAACAGTGGGCGAGAAACAGAGGGGCTGAAACAGAGGGACTGAAACAGAGGGCGAGAAACAGAGGGGCTGAAACAGAGGGGCTGAAACAGAGGGCGAGAAACAGAGGGGCTGAAACAGAGGGGCTGAAACAGAGGGGCTGAAACAGAGGGGCTGAAACAGAGGGCGAGAAACAGTGGGCGAGAAACAGAGGGCGAGAAACAGAGGGGCTGAAACAGAGGGGCTGAAACAGAGGGGCTGAAACAGAGGGCGAGAAACAGAGGGAGAGAAACAGAAAGCGAGAAACAGAGGGCGAGAAACAGAGGGCGAGAAACAGAGGGCGATAAACAGAGGGGCTGAAACAGAGGGGCTGAAAGAGAGGGGCTGAAACAGAGGGGCTGAAACAGAGGGCTAGAAACAGAGGGCGAGAAACAGAGGGGCTGAAACAGAGGGGCTGATACAGACTGGCTGAAACAGAGGGGCTGAAACAGAGGGCGAGAAACAGAGGGGCTGAAACAGATGGCGAGAAACAGAGGGGCTGAAACAGAGGGGCTGAACAAGAGGGGCTGAAACAGAGGGGCTGAAACACAGGGCGAGAAACAGAGGGCGAGAAACAGAGAGCGAGAAACAGAGGGCTAGAAACAAAGGGCGAGAAACAGAGGGGCTGAAACAGAGGGGCTGAAACAGAGGGGCTGAAACAGAGGGGCTGAAACAGAGGGTTTGAAACAGAGGGCGAGAAACAGAGGGCGAGAAACAGAGGGGCTGAAACAGAGGGGCTGATACAGAGGGGCTGAAACAGAGGGGCTGAAACAGAGGGGCTGAAACAGAGGGCGAGAAACAGAGGGGCTGAAACAGAGGGCGAGAAACAGAGGGGCTGAAACAGAGGGCGAGAAACAGAGGGCGAGAAACAGAGGAGCTGAAACAGAGGGGCTGAAACAGAGGGGCTGAAACAGAGGGGCTGAAACAGAGGGGCTGAAACAGAGGGCGAGAAACAGAGGGCGAGAAACAGAGGGCGAGAAACAGAGAGCGAGAAACAGAGGGGTGAAACAGAGGGGCTGAAACAGAGGGCGAGAAACAGAGAGGCTGCAACAGAGGGGCTGAAACAGAGGGGCTGAAACAGAGGTGCTGAAACAGAGGGCGAGGAACAGAGGGCGAGAAACAGAGGGCGAGAAACAGAGGGGCTGAAACAGAGGAGCTGAAACAGAGGGGCTGAAACAGAGGGGCTGAAACAGAGGGCGAGAAACAGAGGAGCTGAACCAGAGGGGCTGAAACAGAGGGGCTGAAACAGAGGGCGAGAAACAGAGGGGCTGAAACAGACGGTCTGAAACAGAGGGGCTGAAACAGAGGGGCTGAAACAGAGGGAGAGAAACAGAGGGCGAGAAACAGAGGGCGAGAAACAGAGGGCGAGAAACAGAGGGGCTGAAACAGAGGGGCTGAAAGAGACGGGCTGAAACAGAGGGGCTGAAACAGAGGGCGAGAAACAGAGGGCGAGAAACAGAGGGGCTGAAACAGAGGGGCTGATACAGTGGGGCTGAAACAGAGGGGCTGAAACAGGAGGCGAGAAACAGAGGGGCTGAAACAGAGGGGCTGAAACAGAGGGGCTGAAACAGAGGTGCTGAAACAGAGGGCGAGAAACAGAGGGCGAGAAACAGAGGGAGAGAAACAGAGGGGCTGAAACAGAGGGCGAGAAACAGAGGGCGAGAAACAGAGGGGCTGAAACAGAGGGGCTGATACAGAGGGGCTGAAACAGAGCGGCTGAAACAGGAGGCGAGAAACAGAGGGGCTGAAACAGAGGGCGAGAAACAGAGGGACTAAAAACAGAGGGGCTGAAACAGAGGGCGAGAAACAGAGGGCGAGAGACAGATAGCGAGAAACAGAGGGCGAGAAACCCAGTGGCTGAAACAGAGGGGCTGATACAGAGGGGCTGAAACAGAGGGACTGAAACAGAGGGCGAGAAACAGAGGTGCTGAAACAGAGGGGCTGAAACAGAGGGCGAGAAACAGAGGGGCTGAAACAGAGGGGCTGAAACAGAGGGGCTGAAACAGAGGGGCTGAAACAGAGGGCGAGAAACAGTGGGCGAGAAACAGAGGGGCTGAAACAGAGGGACTGAAACAGAGGGCGAGAAACAGAGGGGCTGAAACAGAGGGGCTGAAACAGAGGGCGAGAAACAGAGGGGCTGAAACAGAGGGGCTGAAACAGAGGGGCTGAAACAGAGGGGCTGAAACAGAGGGCTGAAACAGTGGGCGAGAAACAGAGGGCGAGAAACAGAGGGGCTGAAACAGAGGGGCTGAAACAGAGGGGCTGAAACAGAGGGTGAGAAACAGAGGGAGAGAAACAGAAAGCGAGAAACAGAGGGCGAGAAACAGAGGGCGAGAAACAGAGGGCGATAAACAGAGGGGCTGAAACAGTGGGGCTGAAAGAGAGGGGCTGAAACAGAGGGGCTGAAACAGAGGGCTAGAAACAGAGGGCGAGAAACAGAGGGGCTGAAACAGAGGTGCTGATACAGAGGGGCTGAAACAGAGGGGCTGAAACAGAGGGCGAGAAACAGAGGGGCTGAAACAGATGGCGAGAAACAGAGGGGCTGAAACAGAGGGGCTGAACCAGAGGGGCTGAAACAGAGGGGCTGAAACACAGGGCGAGAATCAGAGGGCGAGAAACAGAGAGCGAGAAACAGAGGGCTAGAAACAAAGGGCGAGAAACAGTAGGGCTGAAACAGAGGGGCTGAAACAGAGGGGCTGAAACAGAGGGGCTGAAACAGAGGGCGAGAAACAGAGGGCGAGAAACAGAGGGCGAGAAACAGAGAGCGAGAAACAGAGGGGCTGAAACTGAGGGGCTGAAACAGAGGGCGAGAAACAGAGAGGCTGCAACAGAGGGGCTGAAACAGAGGGGCTGAAACAGAGGTGCTGAAACAGAGGGCGAGGAACAGAGGGCGAGAAACAGAGGGCGAGAAACAGAGGGGCTGAAACAGAGGAGCTGAAACAGAGGGGCTGAAACAGAGGGCGAGAAACAGAGGGGCTGAACCAGAGGGGCTGAAACAGAGGGGCTGAAACAGAGGGCGAGAAACAGAGGGGCTGAAACAGACGGTCTGAAACAGAGGGGCTGAAACAGAGGGGCTGAAACAGAGGGCGAGAAAAAGAGGACGAGAAACAGAGGGCGAGAAACAGAGGGCGAGAAACAGAGGGGCTGAAACAGAGGGGCTGAAAGAGACGGGCTGAAACAGAGGGGCTGAAACAGAGGGCGAGAAACAGAGGGCGAGAAACAGAGGGGCTGAAACAGAGGGGCTGATACAGTGGGGCTGAAACAGAGGGGCTGAAACAGGAGGCGTGAAACAGAGGGGCTGAAACAGAGGGGCTGAAACAGAGGGGCTGAAACAGAGGTGCTGAAACAGAGGGCGAGAAAGAGAGGTCGAGAAACAGAGGGAGAGAAACAGAGGGGCTGAAACAGAGGGGCTGAAACAGAGGGCGAGAAACAGAGGGAGAGAAACAGAAAGCGAGAAACAGAGGTCGAGAAACAGAGGGCGAGAAACAGAGGGCGATAAACAGAGGGGCTGATACAGAGGGGCTGAAAGAGACGGGCTGAAACAGAGGGGCTGAAACAGAGGGCTAGAAACAGAGGGCGAGAAACAGAGGGGCTGAAACAGAGGGGCTGATACAGAGAGGCTGAAACAGAGGGGCTGAAACAGAGGGCGAGAAACAGATGGGCTGAAACAGATGGCGAGAAATAGAGGGGCTGAAACAGAGGGGCTGAATCAGAGGGGCTGAAACAGAGGGGCTGAAACACAGGGCGAGAAACAGAGGGCGAGAAACAGAGAGCGAGAAACAGAGGGCTAGAAACAAAGGGCGAGAAACAGTAGGGCTGAAACAGAGGGGCTGAAACAGAGGGGCTGAAACAGAGGGGCTGAAACAGAGGGAGAGAAACAGAGGGCGAGAAACAGAGGGCGAGAAACAGAGGGGCTGAAACAGAGGGGCTGATACTGAGGGGCTGAAACAGAGGGGCTGAAACAGAGGGGCTGAAACAGAGGGCGAGAAACAAAGGCGAGAAACAGACGGGCTGAAACAGAGGGGCTGATACAGAGGGGCTGAAACAGAGGGGCTGAAACAGGAGGCGAGAAACAGAGGGGCAGAAACAGAGGGCGAGAAACAGAGGGGCTCAAACAGAGGGGCTGAACCAGTGGGGCTGAAACAGAGGGGCTGAAACACAGGGCGAGAAACAGAGGGCGAGAAACAGAGAGCGATAAACAGAGGGCTAGAAACAGAGGGCGAGAAACAGAGGGCGAGAAACAGAGGGGGTGAAACAGAGGGGCTGATACAGAGGGGCTGAAACAGAGGGGCTGAAACAGGAGGCGAGAAACAGAGGGGCTGAAACAGAGGGCGAGAAACAGTGGGGCTAAAAACAGAGGGGCTGAAACAGAGGGCGAGAAACAGAGGGCGAGAAACAGATAGCGAGAAACAGAGGGCGACAAACACAGTGGCTGAAACAGAGGGGCTGATACAGAGGGGCTGAAACAGAGGGACTGAAACAGAGGGCGAGAAACAGAGGGGCTGAAACAGAGGGGCTGAAACAGTGGGCGAGAAACAGAGGGGCTGAAACAGAGGGGCTGAAACAGAGGGGCTGAAGCAGAGGGCGAGAAACAGTGGGCGAGAAACAGAGGGGCTGAAACAGAGGGACTGAAACAGAGGGCGAGAAACAGAGGGGCTGAAACAGAGGGGCTGAAACAGAGGGCGAGAAACAGAGGGGCTGAAACAGAGTGGGTGAAACAGAGGGGCTGAAACAGAGGGGCTGAAACAGAGGGCGAGAAACAGTGGGCGAGAAACAGAGGGCGAGAAACAGAGGGGCTGAAACAGAGGGGCTGAAACAGAGGGGCTGAAACAGAGGGCGAGAAACAGAGGGAGAGAAACAGAAAGCGAGAAACAGAGGGCGAGAAACAGAGGGCGAGAAACAGAGGGCGAGAAACAGAGGGGCTGAAACAGAGGGGCTGAAACAGAGGGCGAGAAACAGAGGGGCTGAAACAGAGGGGCTGAAACAGAAGGGCTGAAACAGAGGGCCTGAAACACATGGCGAGAAACAGTGGGCGAGGAACAGATGGCGAGGAACACAGGGGCTGAAACAGAGGGGCTGAAACAGAGGGGCTGAAACAGAGGGGCTGAAACAGAGGGGCTGAAACAGAGGGCGAGAAACAGAGGGGCTGAAACATTGGGGCTGAAGCAGAGGGGCTGAAACAGAGGGGCTGAAACAGAGGGCGAGAAACAGTGGGCGAGAAACAGAGGGCGAGAAACAGAGGGGCTGAAACAGAGGGGCTGAAACAGAGGGGCTGAAACAGAGGGCGAGAAACAGAGGGCGAGAAACAGAGAGCGCGAAACAGAGGGCGAGAAACAGAGGGCGAGAAACAGAGGGCGAGAAACAGAGGGGCTGAAACAGAGGGGCTGAAACAGAGGGGCTGAAACAGAGGGCGAGAAACAGAGTGCGAGAAACAGAGGGGCTGAAACAGAGGGGCTGATACAGAGGGTCTGAAACAGAGGGGCTGAAACAGAGGGCGAGAAACAGAGGGGCTGAAACAGAGGGCGAGAAACAGAGGGGCTGAAACAGAGGGGCAGAACCTTAGGGGATGAAACAGAGGGGCTGAAACAGAGGGCGAGAAACAGAGGGCGAGAAACAGAGAGCCTGAAACAGAGAGCGAGAAACAGAGGGCGAGAAACTGAGGGGCAGAAACAGAGGGGCTGAAACAGAGGGGCTGAAACAGAGGGCGAGAAACAGAGTGCGAGAAACAGAGGGGCTGAAACAGAGGGGCTGATACAGAGGGGCTGAAACAGAGGGGCTGAAACAGAGGGCGAGAAACAGAGGGGCTGAAACAGCGGGGCTGAAACAGAGGGGCTGATACAGAGGGGCTGAAACAGAGGGGCTGAAACAGAGGGCGAGAAACAGAGGGGCTGAAACAGAGGGCGATAAACAGAGGGGCTGAAACAGAGGGGCTGAACCAGTGGGGCTGAAACAGAGGGGCTTTAAAACAGGGCGAGAAACAGAGGGCGAGAAACAGAGAGCGAGAAACAGAGGGCTAGAAACAGAGGGCGAGAAACAGAGGGGCTGAAACAGAGGGGCTGTAACAGAGGGGCTGAAACAGAGGTGCTGAAACAGACGGCGAGAAACAGAGGGCGAGAAAAAGAGGGCGAGAAACAGACGGGCTGAAACAGAGGGGCTGATACAGAGGGGCTGAAACAGAGGGGCTGAAACAGAGGGCGAGAAACAGAGGGGCTGAAACAGAGGGGCTGAAACAGAGGGGCTGAAACAGAGGGCGAGAAACAGAGGGGCTGAAACAGAGGGCCAGAAACAGAGGGCGAGAAACAGAGGAGCTGAAACAGAGGGGCTGAAACAGAGGGCGAGAAACAGAGGGGCTGAAACAGAGGGGCTGATACAGAGGGGCTGAAACAGAGGGCGAGAAACAGAGGGCGAGAATCAGAGGGCGAGAAACAGAGGGGCTGAAACAGAGGGGCTGAGACAGAGAGGGAGAAACAGAGGGCGAGAATCAGAGGGCGAGAAACAGAGAGCGAGAAACAGAGGGGCTGAAACAGAGGGGCTGAAACAGAGGGGCTGAAACAGAGGGGCTGAAACAGAGGGCGAGAAACAGAGAGGCTGAAACAGAGGGGCTGAAACAGAGGGGCTGAAACAGAGGGGCTGAAACAGAGGGGCTGATACTGAGGGGCTGAAACAGAGGGGCTGAAACAGAGGGGCTGAAACAGAGGGCGAGAAACAAAGGCGAGAAACAGACGGGCTGAAACAGAGGGGCTGATACAGAGGGGCTGAAACAGAGGGGCTGAAACAGGAGGCGAGAAACAGAGGGGCAGAAACAGAGGGCGAGAAACAGAGGGGCTCAAACAGAGGGGCTGAACCAGTGGGGCTGAAACAGAGGGGCTGAAACACAGGGCGAGAAACAGAGGGCGAGAAACAGAGAGCGAGAAACAGAGGGCTAGAAACAGAGGGCGAGAAACAGAGGGGCTGAAACAGAGGGGCTGAAACAGAGGGGCTGAATCAGAGGGGCTGAAACAGAGGGGCTGAAACAGAGGGCGAGAAACAAAGGCGAGAAACAGACGGGCTGAAACAGAGGGGCTGATACAGAGGGGCTGAAACAAAGGGGCTGAAACAGAGGGCGAGAAACAGAGGGGCTGAAACAGAGGGGCTGAAACAGAGGGGCTGAAACAGAGGGCGAGAAACAGAGGGGCTGAAAAAGAGGGGCTGAAACAGAGGGCGAGAAACAGAGGGGCTGAAACAGAGGGGCTGAAACAGAAGGGCTGAAACAGAGGGCCTGAAACAGAGGGCGAGAAACAGTGGGCGAGGAACAGATGGCGAGGAACACAGGGGCTGAAACAGAGGGGCTGAAACAGAGGGGCTGAAACAGAGGGGCTGAAACAGAGGGGCTGAAACAGAGGGCGAGAAACAGAGGGGCTGAAACATTGGGGCTGAAGCAGAGGGGCTGAAACAGAGGGGCTGAAACAGAGGGCGAGAAACAGTGGGCGAGAAACAGAGGGCGAGAAACAGAGGGGCTGAAACAGAGGGGCTGAAACAGAGGGGCTGAAACAGAGGGCGAGAAACAGAGGGCGAGAAACAGAGGGGCTGAGACAGAGGGCGAGAAACAGAGGGGCTGAAACAGAGGGGCTGAACCAGTGGGGCTGAAACAGAGGGGCTTTAACACAGGGCGAGAAACAGAGGGCGAGAAACAGAGAGCGAGAAACAGAGGGCTAGAAACAGAGGGCGAGAAACAGAGGGGCTGAAACAGAGGGGCTGAAACAGAGGGGCTGAAACAGAGGGGCTGAAACAGAGGGCGAGAAACAGAGGGCGAGAAACAGAGGGCGAGAAACAGACGGGCTGAAACAGAGGGGCTGATACAGAGGGGCTGAAACAGAGGGGCTGAAACAGAGGGCGAGAAACAGAGGGGCTGAAACAGAGGGGCTGAAACAGAGGGGCTGAAACAGAGGGCGAGAAACAGAGGGGCTGAAACAGAGGGCGAGAAACAGAGGGCGAGAAACAGAGGAGCTGAAACAGAGGGGCTGAAACAGAGGGCGAGAAACAGAGGGGCTGAAACAGAGGGGCTGATACAGAGGGGCTGAAACAGACGGCGAGAAACAGAGGGCGAGAAACAGAGTGCGAGAAACAGAGGGGCTGAAAAAGAGGGGCTGAAACAGAGAGGGAGAAACAGAGGGCGAGAATCAGAGGGCGAGAAACAGAGAGCGAGAAACAGAGGGGCTGAAACAGAGGGGCTGAAACAGAGGGGCTGAAACAGAGGGCGAGAAACAGAGAGGCTGAAACAGAGGGGCTGAAACAGAGGGGCTGAAACAGAGGGGCTGAGACAGAGGGGCTGATACTGAGGGGCTGAAACAGAGGGGCTGAAACAGAGGGGCTGAAACAGAGGGCGAGAAACAAAGGCGAGAAACAGACGGGCTGAAACAGAGGGGCTGATACAGAGGGGCTGAAACAGAGGGGCTGAAACAGGAGGCGAGAAACAGAGGGGCAGAAACAGAGGGCGAGAAACAGAGGGGCTCAAACAGAGGGGCTGAACCAGTGGGGCTGAAACAGAGGGGCTGAAACACAGGGCGAGAAACAGAGGGCGAGAAACAGAGAGCGAGAAACAGAGGGCTAGAAAGAGAGGGCGAGAAACAGAGTGGCTGAAACAGAGGGGCTGAAACAGAGGGGCTGAATCAGAGGGGCTGAAACAGAGGTGCTGAAACAGAGGGCGAGAAACAAAGGCGAGAAACAGACGGGCTGAAACAGAGGGGCTGATACAGAGGGGCTGAAACAAAGGGGCTGAAACAGAGGGCGAGAAACAGAGGGGCTGAAACAGAGGGGCTGAAACAGAGGGGCTGAAACAGAGGGCGAGAAACAGAGGGGCTGAAACAGAGGGGCTGAAACAGAGGGCGAGAAACAGAGGGGCTGAAACAGAGGGGCTGAAACAGAAGGGCTGAAACAGAGGGCCTGAAACAGAGGGCGAGAAACAGTGGGCGAGGAACAGATGGCGAGGAACACAGGGGCTGAAACAGAGGGGCTGAAACAGAGGGGCTGAAACAGAGGGGCTGAAACAGAGGGGCTGAAACAGAGGGCGAGAAACAGAGGGGCTGAAACATTGGGGCTGAAGCAGAGGGGCTGAAACAGAGGGGCTGAAACAGAGGGCGAGAAACAGTGGGCGAGAAACAGAGGGCGAGAAACAGAGGGGCTGAAACAGAGGGGCTGAAACAGAGGGGCTGAAACAGAGGGCGAGAAACAGAGGGCGAGAAACAGAGAGCGAGAAACAGAGGGCGAGAAACAGAGGGCGAGAAACAGAGGTCGAGAAACAGAGGGGCTGAAACAGAGGGGCTGAAACAGAGGGGCTGAAACAGAGGTGCTGAAACAGAGGGGGAGAAACAGAGTGCGAGAAACAGAGGGGCTGAAACAGAGGGGCTGATACAGAGGGGCTGAAACAGAGGGGCTGAAACAGAGGGCGAGAAACAGAGGGGCTGAAACAGAGGGCGAGAAACAGAGGGGCTGAAACAGAGGGGCTGAACCAGAGGGGATGAAACAGAGGGGCTGAAACAGAGGGCGAGAAACAGAGGGCGAGAAACAGAGAGCCTGAAACAGAGAGCGAGAAACAGAGGGCGAGAAACTGAGGGGCTGTAACAGAGGGGCTGAAACAGAGGGGCTGAAACAGAGGGGCTGAAACAGAGGGCGAGAAACAGAGTGCGAGAAACAGAGGGGCTGAAACAGAGGGGCTGATACAGAGGGGCTGATACAGAGGGGCTGAAACAGAGGGGCTGAAACAGGAGGCGAGAAACAGAGGGGCTGAAACAGAGGGCGAGAAACAGAGGGGCTAAAAACAGAGGGGCTGAAACAGAGGGCGAGAAACAGAGGGCGAGAGTCAGATAGCGAGAAACAGAGGGCGAGAAACCCAGTGGCTGAAACAGAGGGGCTGATACAGAGGGGCTGAAACAGAGGGACTGAAACAGAGGGCGAGAAACAGAGGTGCTGAAACAGAGGGGCTGAAACAGAGGGCGAGAAACAGAGGGGCTGAAACAGAGGGGCTGAAACAGAGGGGCTGAAACAGAGGGGCTGAAACAGAGGGCGAGAAACAGTGGGCGAGAAACAGAGGGGCTGAAACAGAGGGACTGAAACAGAGGGCGAGAAACAGAGGGGCTGAAACAGAGGGGCTGAAACAGAGGGCGAGAAACAGAGGGGCTGAAACAGAGGGGCTGAAACAGAGTGGCTGAAACAGAGGGGCTGAAACACAGGGCTGAAACAGTGGGCGAGAAACAGAGGGCGAGAAACAGAGGGGCTGAAACAGAGGGGCTGAAACAGAGGGGCTGAAACAGAGGGTGAGAAACAGAGGGAGAGAAACAGAAAGCGAGAAACAGAGGGCGAGAAACAGAGGGCGAGAAACAGAGGGCGATAAACAGAGGGGCTGAAACAGTGGGGCTGAAAGAGAGGGGCTGAAACAGAGGGGCTGAAACAGAGGGCTAGAAACAGAGGGCGAGAAACAGAGGGGCTGAAACAGAGGGGCTGATACAGAGGGGCTGAAACAGAGGGGCTGAAACAGAGGGCGAGAAACAGAGGGGCTGAAACAGATGGCGAGAAACAGAGGGGCTGAAACAGAGGGGCTGAACCAGAGGGGCTGAAACAGAGGGGCTGAAACACAGGGCGAGAATCAGAGGGCGAGAAACAGAGAGCGAGAAA
The DNA here is from genome assembly GCF_030684315.1 of Stegostoma tigrinum. NCBI lineage: Eukaryota > Metazoa > Chordata > Chondrichthyes > Orectolobiformes > Stegostomatidae > Stegostoma > Stegostoma tigrinum. The sequence continues at coordinate 669,278 of NW_026728039.1, read as the reverse complement.
CAGAGGGCTAGAAACAAAGGGCGAGAAACAGTAGGGCTGAAACAGAGGGGCTGAAAAAGAGGGGCTGAAACAGAGAGGGAGAAACAGAGGGCGAGAATCAGAGGGCGAGAAACAGAGAGCGAGAAACAGAGGGGCTGAAACAGAGGGGCTGAAACAGAGGGGCTGAAACAGAGGGCGAGAAACAGAGAGGCTGAAACAGAGGGGCTGAAACAGAGGGGCTGAAACAGAGGAGCTGAGACAGAGGGGCTGATACTGAGGGGCTGAAACAGAGGGGCTGAAACAGAGGGGCTGAAACAGAGGGCGAGAAACAAAGGCGAGAAACAGACGGGCTGAAACAGAGGGGCTGATACAGAGGGGCTGAAACAGAGGGGCTGAAACAGGAGGCGAGAAACAGAGGGGCAGAAACAGAGGGCGAGAAACAGAGGGGCTCAAACAGAGGGGCTGAACCAGTGGGGCTGAAACAGAGGGGCTGAAACACAGGGCGAGAAACAGAGGGCGAGAAACAGAGAGCGAGAAACAGAGGGCTAGAAAGAGAGGGCGAGAAACAGAGTGGCTGAAACAGAGGGGCTGAAACAGAGGGGCTGAAACAGAGGGCGAGAAACAGAGGGGCTGAAACAGAGGGGCTGAAACAGAGGGCGAGAAACAGAGGGGCTGAAACAGAGGGGCTGAAACAGAAGGGCTGAAACAGAGGGCGAGAAACAAAGGCGAGAAACAGACGGGCTGAAACAGAGGGGCTGATACAGAGGGGCTGAAACAAAGGGGCTGAAACAGAGGGCGAGAAACAGAGGGGCTGAAACAGAGGGGCTGAAACAGAGGGGCTGAAACAGAGGGCGAGAAACAGAGGGGCTGAAACAGAGGGGCTGAAACAGAGGGCGAGAAACAGAGGGGCTGAAACAGAGGGGCTGAAACAGAAGGGCTGAAACAGAGGGCCTGAAACAGAGGGCGAGAAACAGTGGGCGAGGAACAGATGGCGAGGAACACAGGGGCTGAAACAGAGGGGCTGAAACAGAGGGGCTGAAACAGAGGGGCTGAAACAGAGGGGCTGAAACAGAGGGCGAGAAACAGAGGGGCTGAAACATTGGGGCTGAAGCAGAGGGGCTGAAACAGAGGGGCTGAAACAGAGGGCGAGAAACAGTGGGCGAGAAACAGAGGGCGAGAAACAGAGGGGCTGAAACAGAGGGGCTGAAACAGAGGGGCTGAAACAGAGGGCGAGAAACAGAGGGCGAGAAACAGAGAGCGAGAAACAGAGGGCGAGAAACAGAGGGCGAGAAACAGAGGTCGAGAAACAGAGGGGCTGAAACAGAGGGGCTGAAACAGAGGGGCTGAAACAGAGGTGCTGAAACAGAGGGGGAGAAACAGAGTGCGAGAAACAGAGGGGCTGAAACAGAGGGGCTGATACAGAGGGGCTGAAACAGAGGGGCTGAAACAGAGGGCGAGAAACAGAGGGGCTGAAACAGAGGGCGAGAAACAGAGGGGCTGAAACAGAGGGGCTGAACCAGAGGGGATGAAACAGAGGGGCTGAAACAGAGGGCGAGAAACAGAGGGCGAGAAACAGAGACCCTGAAACAGAGAGCGAGAAACAGAGGGCGAGAAACTGAGGGGCTGTAACAGAGGGGCTGAAACAGAGGGGCTGAAACAGAGGGGCTGAAACAGAGGGCGAGAAACAGAGTGCGAGAAACAGAGGGGCTGAAACAGAGGGGCTGATACAGAGGGGCTGATACAGAGGGGCTGAAACAGAGGGGCTGAAACAGGAGGCGAGAAACAGAGGGGCTGAAACAGAGGGCGAGAAACAGAGGGGCTAAAAACAGAGGGGCTGAAACAGAGGGCGAGAAACAGAGGGCGAGAGACAGATAGCGAGAAACAGAGGGCGAGAAACCCAGTGGCTGAAACAGAGGGGCTGATACAGAGGGGCTGAAACAGAGGGACTGAAACAGAGGGCGAGAAACAGAGGTGCTGAAACAGAGGGGCTGAAACAGAGGGCGAGAAACAGAGGGGCTGAAACAGAGGGGCTGAAACAGAGGGGCTGAAACAGAGGGGCTGAAACAGAGGGCGAGAAACAGTGGGCGAGAAACAGAGGGGCTGAAACAGAGGGACTGAAACAGAGGGCGAGAAACAGAGGGGCTGAAACAGAGGGGCTGAAACAGAGGGCGAGAAACAGAGGGGCTGAAACAGAGGGGCTGAAACAGAGTGGCTGAAACAGAGGGGCTGAAACACAGGGCTGAAACAGTGGGCGAGAAACAGAGGGCGAGAAACAGAGGGGCTGAAACAGAGGGGCTGAAACAGAGGGGCTGAAACAGAGGGTGAGAAACAGAGGGAGAGAAACAGAAAGCGAGAAACAGAGGGCGAGAAACAGAGGGCGATAAACAGAGGGGCTGAAACAGTGGGGCTGAAAGAGAGGGGCTGAAACAGAGGGGCTGAAACAGAGGGCTAGAAACAGAGGGCGAGAAACAGAGGGGCTGAAACAGAGGGGCTGATACAGAGGGGCTGAAACAGAGGGGCTGAAACAGAGGGCGAGAAACAGAGGGGCTGAAACAGATGGCGAGAAACAGAGGGGCTGAAACAGAGGGGCTGAACCAGAGGGGCTGAAACAGAGGGGCTGAAACACAGGGCGAGAATCAGAGGGCGAGAAACAGAGAGCGAGAAACAGAGGGCTAGAAACAAAGGGCGAGAAACAGTAGGGCTGAAACAGAGGGGCTGAAACAGAGGGGCTGAAACAGAGGGCGAGAAACAGAGGGCGAGAAACAGAGGGCGAGAAACAGAGAGCGAGAAACAGAGGGGCTGAAACTGAGGGGCTGAAACAGAGGGCGAGAAACAGAGAGGCTGCAACAGAGGGACTGAAACAGAGGGGCTGAAACAGAGGTGCTGAAACAGAGGGCGAGGAACAGAGGGCGAGAAACAGAGGGCGAGAAACAGAGGGGCTGAAACAGAGGAGCTGAAACAGAGGGGCTGAAACAGAGGGCGAGAAACAGAGGGGCTGAACCAGAGGGGCTGAAACAGAGGGGCTGAAACAGAGGGCGAGAAACAGAGGGGCTGAAACAGACGGTCTGAAACAGAGGGGCTGAAACAGAGGGGCTGAAACAGAGGGCGAGAAAAAGAGGGCGAGAAACAGAGGGCGAGAAACAGAGGGCGAGAAACAGAGGGGCTGAAACAGAGGGGCTGAAAGAGACGGGCTGAAACAGAGGGGCTGAAACAGAGGGCGAGAAACAGAGGGCGAGAAACAGAGGGGCTGAAACAGAGGGGCTGATACAGTGGGGCTGAAACAGAGGGGCTGAAATAGGAGGCGAGAAACAGAGGGGCTGAAACAGAGGGGCTGAAACAGAGGGGCTGAAACAGAGGTGCTGAAACAGAGGGCGAGAAAGAGAGGTCGAGAAACAGAGGGAGAGAAACAGAGCGGCTGAAACAGAGGGGCTGAAACAGAGGGCGAGAAACAGAGGGAGAGAAACAGAAAGCGAGAAACAGAGGTCGAAAAACAGAGGGCGAGAAACAGAGGGCGAGAAACAGAGGGGCTGAAACAGAGGGGCTGATACAGAGGGGCTGAAACAGAGGGGCTGAAACAGGAGGCGAGAAACAGAGGGGCTGAAACAGAGGGCGAGAAACAGTGGGGCTAAAAACAGAGGGGCTGAAACAGAGGGCGAGAAACAGAGGGCGAGAAACAGATAGCGAGAAACGGAGGGCGACAAACACAGTGGCTGAAACAGAGGGGCTGATACAGAGGGGCTGAAACAGAGGGACTGAAACAGAGGGCGAGAAACAGAGGGGCTGAAACAGAGGGGCTGAAACAGTGGGCGAGAAACAGAGGGGCTGAAACAGAGGGGCTGAAACAGAGGGGCTGAAGCAGAGGGCGAGAAACAGTGGGCGAGAAACAGAGGGGCTGAAACAGAGGGACTGAAACAGAGGGCGAGAAACAGAGGGGCTGAAACAGAGGGGCTGAAACAGAGGGCGAGAAACAGAGGGGCTGAAACAGAGGGGCTGAAACAGAGGGGCTGAAACAGAGGGGCTGAAACAGAGGGCGAGAAACAGTGGGCGAGAAACAGAGGGCGAGAAACAGAGGGGCTGAAACAGAGGGGCTGAAACAGAGGGGCTGAAACAGAGGGCGAGAAACAGAGGGAGAGAAACAGAAAGCGAGAAACAGAGGGCGAGAAACAGAGGGCGAGAAACAGAGGGCGATAAACAGAGGGGCTGAAACAGAGGGGCTGAAAGAGAGGGGCTGAAAGAGAGGGGCTGAAACAGAGGGCTAGAAACAGAGGGCGAGAAACAGAGGGGCTGAAACAGAGGGGCTGATACAGACTGGCTGAAACAGAGGGGCTGAAACAGAGGGCGAGAAACAGAGGGGCTGAAACAGATGGCGAGAAACAGAGGGGCTGAAACAGAGGGGCTGAACAAGAGGGGCTGAAACAGAGGGGCTGAAACACAGGGCGAGAAACAGAGGGCGAGAAACAGAGAGCGAGAAACAGAGGGCTAGAAACAAAGTGCGAGAAACAGAGGGGCTGAAACAGAGGGGCTGAAACAGAGGGGCTGAAACAGAGGGGCTGAAACAGAGGGTTTGAAACAGAGGGCGAGAAACAGAGGGCGAGAAACAGAGGGGCTGAAACAGAGGGGCTGATACAGAGGGGCTGAAACAGAGGGGCTGAAACAGAGGGGCTGAAACAGAGGGGCTGAAACAGAGGGGGAGAAACAGAGGGCGAGAAACAGAGAGCGAGAAACAGAGGGGCTGAAACAGAGGGGCTGATACAGAGGGGCTGAAACAGAGGGGCTGAAACAGAGGGGCTGAAACAGAGGGGCTGAAACAGAGGGGGAGAAACAGAGGGCGAGAAACAGAGAGCGAGAAACAGAGGGGCTGAAACTGAGGGGCTGAAACAGAGGGCGAGAAACAGAGAGGCTGCAACAGAGGGACTGAAACAGAGGGGCTGAAACAGAGGTGCTGAAACAGAGGGCGAGGAACAGAGGGCGAGAAACAGAGGGCGAGAAACAGAGGGGCTGAAACAGAGGAGCTGAAACAGAGGGGCTGAAACAGAGGGCGAGAAACAGAGGGGCTGAACCAGTGGGGCTGAAACAGAGGGGCTGAAACAGAGGGCGAGAAACAGAGGGGCTGAAACAGACGGTCTGAAACAGAGGGGCTGAAACAGAGGGGCTGAAACAGAGGGCGAGAAAAAGAGGGCGAGAAACAGAGGGCGAGAAACAGAGGGCGAGAAACAGAGGGGCTGAAACAGAGGGGCTGAAAGAGACGGGCTGAAACAGAGGGGCTGAAACAGAGGGCGAGAAACAGAGGGCGAGAAACAGAGGGGCTGAAACAGAGGGGCTGATACAGTGGGGCTGAAACAGAGGGGCTGAAATAGGAGGCGAGAAACAGAGGGGCTGAAACAGAGGGGCTGAAACAGAGGGGCTGAAAGAGAGGTGCTGAAACAGAGGGCGAGAAAGAGAGGTCGAGAAACAGAGGGAGAGAAACAGAGGGGCTGAAACAGAGGGGCTGAAACAGAGGGCGAGAAACAGAGGGAGAGAAACAGAAAGCGAGAAACAGAGGTCGAAAAACAGAGGGCGAGAAACAGAGGGCGAGAAACAGAGGGGCTGAAACAGAGGGGCTGATACAGAGGGGCTGAAACAGAGGGGCTGAAACAGGAGGCGAGAAACAGAGGGGCTGAAACAGAGGGCGAGAAACAGTGGGGCTAAAAACAGAGGGGCTGAAACAGAGGGCGAGAAACAGAGGGCGAGAAACAGATAGCGAGAAACAGAGGGCGACAAACACAGTGGCTGAAACAGAGGGGCTGATACAGAGGGGCTGAAACAGAGGGACTGAAACAGAGGGCGAGAAACAGAGGGGCTGAAACAGAGGGGCTGAAACAGTGGGCGAGAAACAGAGGGGCTGAAACAGAGGGGCTGAAACAGAGGGGCTGAAGCAGAGGGCGAGAAACAGTGGGCGAGAAACAGAGGGGCTGAAACAGAGGGACTGAAACAGAGGGCGAGAAACAGAGGGGCTGAAACAGAGGGGCTGAAACAGAGGGCGAGAAACAGAGGGGCTGAAACAGAGGGGCTGAAACAGAGGGGCTGAAACAGAGGGGCTGAAACAGAGGGCGAGAAACAGTGGGCGAGAAACAGAGGGCGAGAAACAGAGGGGCTGAAACAGAGGGGCTGAAACAGAGGGGCTGAAACAGAGGGCGAGAAACAGAGGGAGAGAAACAGAAAGCGAGAAACAGAGGGCGAGAAACAGAGGGCGAGAAACAGAGGGCGATAAACAGAGGGGCTGAAACAGAGGGGCTGAAAGAGAGGGGCTGAAACAGAGGGGCTGAAACAGAGGGCTAGAAACAGAGGGCGAGAAACAGAGGGGCTGAAACAGAGGGGCTGATACAGACTGGCTGAAACAGAGGGGCTGAAACAGAGGGCGAGAAACAGAGGGGCTGAAACAGATGGCGAGAAACAGAGGGGCTGAAACAGAGGGGCTGAACAAGAGGGGCTGAAACAGAGGGGCTGAAACACAGGGCGAGAAACAGAGGGCGAGAAACAGAGAGCGAGAAACAGAGGGCTAGAAACAAAGGGCGAGAAACAGAGGGGCTGAAACAGAGGGGCTGAAACAGAGGGGCTGAAACAGAGGGGCTGAAACAGAGGGTTTGAAACAGAGGGCGAGAAACAGAGGGCGAGAAACAGAGGGGCTGAAACAGAGGGGCTGATACAGAGGGGCTGAAACAGAGGGGCTGAAACAGAGGGGCTGAAACAGAGGGCGAGAAACAGAGGGGCTGAAACAGAGGGCGAGAAACAGAGGGGCTGAAACAGAGGGCGAGAAACAGAGGGCGAGAAACAGAGGAGCTGAAACAGAGGGGCTGAAACAGAGGGGCTGAAACAGAGGGGCTGAAACAGAGGGGCTGAAACAGAGGGCGAGAAACAGAGGGCGAGAAACAGAGGGCGAGAAACAGAGAGCGAGAAACAGAGGGGTGAAACAGAGGGGCTGAAACAGAGGGCGAGAAACAGAGAGGCTGCAACAGAGGGGCTGAAACAGAGGGGCTGAAACAGAGGTGCTGAAACAGAGGGCGAGGAACAGAGGGCGAGAAACAGAGGGCGAGAAACAGAGGGGCTGAAACAGAGGAGCTGAAACAGAGGGGCTGAAACAGAGGGGCTGAAACAGAGGGCGAGAAACAGAGGAGCTGAACCAGAGGGGCTGAAACAGAGGGGCTGAAACAGAGGGCGAGAAACAGAGGGGCTGAAACAGACGGTCTGAAACAGAGGGGCTGAAACAGAGGGGCTGAAACAGAGGGAGAGAAACAGAGGGCGAGAAACAGAGGGCGAGAAACAGAGGGCGAGAAACAGAGGGGCTGAAACAGAGGGGCTGAAAGAGACGGGCTGAAACAGAGGGGCTGAAACAGAGGGCGAGAAACAGAGGGCGAGAAACAGAGGGGCTGAAACAGATGGGCTGATACAGTGGGGCTGAAACAGAGGGGCTGAAACAGGAGGCGAGAAACAGAGGGGCTGAAACAGAGGGGCTGAAACAGAGGGGCTGAAACAGAGGTGCTGAAACAGAGGGCGAGAAACAGAGGGCGAGAAACAGAGGGAGAGAAACAGAGGGGCTGAAACAGAGGGCGAGAAACAGAGGGCGAGAAACAGAGGGGCTGAAACAGAGGGGCTGATACAGAGGGGCTGAAACAGAGGGGCTGAAACAGGAGGCGAGAAACAGAGGGGCTGAAACAGAGGGCGAGAAACAGAGGGACTAAAAACAGAGGGGCTGAAACAGAGGGCGAGAAACAGAGGGCGAGAGACAGATAGCGAGAAACAGAGGGCGAGAAACCCAGTGGCTGAAACAGAGGGGCTGATACAGAGGGGCTGAAACAGAGGGACTGAAACAGAGGGCGAGAAACAGAGGTGCTGAAACAGAGGGGCTGAAACAGAGGGCGAGAAACAGAGGGGCTGAAACAGAGGGGCTGAAACAGAGGGGCTGAAACAGAGGGGCTGAAACAGAGGGCGAGAAACAGTGGGCGAGAAACAGAGGGGCTGAAACAGAGGGACTGAAACAGAGGGCGAGAAACAGAGGGGCTGAAACAGAGGGGCTGAAACAGAGGGCGAGAAACAGAGGGGCTGAAACAGAGGGGCTGGAACAGAGGGGCTGAAACAGAGGGGCTGAAACAGAGGGCTGAAACAGTGGGCGAGAAACAGAGGGCGAGAAACAGAGGGGCTGAAACAGAGGGGCTGAAACAGAGGGGCTGAAACAGAGGGTGAGAAACAGAGGGAGAGAAACAGAAAGCGAGAAACAGAGGGCGAGAAACAGAGGGCGAGAAACAGAGGGCGATAAACAGAGGGGCTGAAACAGTGGGGCTGAAAGAGAGGGGCTGAAACAGAGGGGCTGAAACAGAGGGCTAGAAACAGAGGGCGAGAAACAGAGGGGCTGAAACAGAGGGGCTGATACAGAGGGGCTGAAACAGAGGGGCTGAAACAGAGGGCGAGAAACAGAGGGGCTGAAACAGATGGCGAGAAACAGAGGGGCTGAAACAGAGGGGCTGAACCAGAGGGGCTGAAACAGAGGGGCTGAAACACAGGGCGAGAATCAGAGGGCGAGAAACAGAGAGCGAGAAACAGAGGGCTAGAAACAAAGGGCGAGAAACAGTAGGGCTGAAACAGAGGGGCTGAAACAGAGGGGCTGAAACAGAGGGGCTGAAACAGAGGGCGAGAAACAGAGGGCGAGAAACAGAGGGCGAGAAACAGAGAGCGAGAAACAGAGGGGCTGAAACTGAGGGGCTGAAACAGAGGGCGAGAAACAGAGAGGCTGCAACAGAGGGGCTGAAACAGAGGGGCTGAAACAGAGGTGCTGAAACAGAGGGCGAGGAACAGAGGGCGAGAAACAGAGGGCGAGAAACAGAGGGGCTGAAACAGAGGAGCTGAAACAGAGGGGCTGAAACAGAGGGCGAGAAACAGAGGGGCTGAACCAGAGGGGCTGAAACAGAGGGGCTGAAACAGAGGGCGAGAAACAGAGGGGCTGAAACAGACGGTCTGAAACAGAGGGGCTGAAACAGAGGGGCTGAAACAGAGGGCGAGAAAAAGAGGGCGAGAAACAGAGGGCGAGAAACAGAGGGCGAGAAACAGAGGGGCTGAAACAGAGGGGCTGAAAGAGACGGGCTGAAACAGAGGGGCTGAAACAGAGGGCGAGAAACAGAGGGCGAGAAACAGAGGGGCTGAAACAGAGGGGCTGATACAGTGGGGCTGAAACAGAGGGGCTGAAACAGGAGGCGTGAAACAGAGGGGCTGAAACAGAGGGGCTGAAACAGAGGGGCTGAAACAGAGGTGCTGAAACAGAGGGCGAGAAAGAGAGGTCGAGAAACAGAGGGAGAGAAACAGAGGGGCTGAAACAGAGGGGCTGAAACAGAGGGCGAGAAACAGAGGGAGAGAAACAGAAAGCGAGAAACAGAGGTCGAGAAACAGAGGGCGAGAAACAGAGGGCGATAAACAGAGGGGCTGATACAGAGGGGCTGAAAGAGACGGGCTGAAACAGAGGGGCTGAAACAGAGGGCTAGAAACAGAGGGCGAGAAACAGAGGGGCTGAAACAGAGGGGCTGATACAGAGAGGCTGAAACAGAGGGGCTGAAACAGAGGGCGAGAAACAGATGGGCTGAAACAGATGGCGAGAAATAGAGGGGCTGAAACAGAGGGGCTGAATCAGAGGGGCTGAAACAGAGGGGCTGAAACACAGGGCGAGAAACAGAGGGCGAGAAACAGAGAGCGAGAAACAGAGGGCTAGAAACAAAGGGCGAGAAACAGTAGGGCTGAAACAGAGGGGCTGAAACAGAGGGGCTGAAACAGAGGGGCTGAAACAGAGGGAGAGAAACAGAGGGCGAGAAACAGAGGGCGAGAAACAGAGGGGCTGAAACAGAGGGGCTGATACTGAGGGGCTGAAACAGAGGGGCTGAAACAGAGGGGCTGAAACAGAGGGCGAGAAACAAAGGCGAGAAACAGACGGGCTGAAACAGAGGGGCTGATACAGAGGGGCTGAAACAGAGGGGCTGAAACAGGAGGCGAGAAACAGAGGGGCAGAAACAGAGGGCGAGAAACAGAGGGGCTCAAACAGAGGGGCTGAACCAGTGGGGCTGAAACAGAGGGGCTGAAACACAGGGCGAGAAACAGAGGGCGAGAAACAGAGAGCGATAAACAGAGGGCTAGAAACAGAGGGCGAGAAACAGAGGGCGAGAAACAGAGGGGGTGAAACAGAGGGGCTGATACAGAGGGGCTGAAACAGAGGGGCTGAAACAGGAGGCGAGAAACAGAGGGGCTGAAACAGAGGGCGAGAAACAGTGGGGCTAAAAACAGAGGGGCTGAAACAGAGGGCGAGAAACAGAGGGCGAGAAACAGATAGCGAGAAACAGAGGGCGACAAACACAGTGGCTGAAACAGAGGGGCTGATACAGAGGGGCTGAAACAGAGGGACTGAAACAGAGGGCGAGAAACAGAGGGGCTGAAACAGAGGGGCTGAAACAGTGGGCGAGAAACAGAGGGGCTGAAACAGAGGGGCTGAAACAGAGGGGCTGAAGCAGAGGGCGAGAAACAGTGGGCGAGAAACAGAGGGGCTGAAACAGAGGGACTGAAACAGAGGGCGAGAAACAGAGGGGCTGAAACAGAGGGGCTGAAACAGAGGGCGAGAAACAGAGGGGCTGAAACAGAGGGGGTGAAACAGAGGGGCTGAAACAGAGGGGCTGAAACAGAGGGCGAGAAACCGTGGGCGAGAAACAGAGGGCGAGAAACAGAGGGGCTGAAACAGAGGGGCTGAAACAGAGGGGCTGAAACAGAGGGCGAGAAACAGAGGCAGAGAAACAGAAAGCGAGAAACAGAGGGCGAGAAACAGAGGGCGAGAAACAGAGGGCGAGAAACAGAGGGGCTGAAACAGAGGGGCTGAAACAGAGGGCGAGAAACAGAGGGGCTGAAACAGAGGGGCTGAAACAGAAGGGCTGAAACAGAGGGCCTGAAACACATGGCGAGAAACAGTGGGCGAGGAACAGATGGCGAGGAACACAGGGGCTGAAACAGAGGGGCTGAAACAGAGGGGCTGAAACAGAGGGGCTGAAACAGAGGGGCTGAAACAGAGGGCGAGAAACAGAGGGGCTGAAACATTGGGGCTGAAGCAGAGGGGCTGAAACAGAGGGGCTGAAACAGAGGGCGAGAAACAGTGGGCGAGAAACAGAGGGCGAGAAACAGAGGGGCTGAAACAGAGGGGCTGAAACAGAGGGGCTGAAACAGAGGGCGAGAAACAGAGGGCGAGAAACAGAGAGCGCGAAACAGAGGGCGAGAAACAGAGGGCGAGAAACAGAGGGCGAGAAACAGAGGGGCTGAAACAGAGGGGCTGAAACAGAGGGGCTGAAACAGAGGGCGAGAAACAGAGTGCGAGAAACAGAGGGGCTGAAACAGAGGGGCTGATACAGAGGGGCTGAAACAGAGGGGCTGAAACAGAGGGCGAGAAACAGAGGGGCTGAAACAGAGGGCGAGAAACAGAGGGGCTGAAACAGAGGGGCAGAACCTTAGGGGATGAAACAGAGGGGCTGAAACAGAGGGCGAGAAACAGAGGGCGAGAAACAGAGAGCCTGAAACAGAGAGCGAGAAACAGAGGGCGAGAAACTGAGGGGCTGAAACAGAGGGGCTGAAACAGAGGGGCTGAAACAGAGGGCGAGAAACAGAGTGCGAGAAAGAGAGGGGCTGAAACAGAGGGGCTGATACAGAGGGGCTGAAACAGAGGGGCTGAAACAGAGGGCGAGAAACAGAGGGGCTGAAACAGAGGGGCTGAAACAGAGGGGCTGATACAGAGGGGCTGAAACAGAGGGGCTGAAACAGAGGGCGAGAAACAGAGGGGCTGAAACAGAGGGCGATAAACAGAGGGGCTGAAACAGAGGGGCTGAACCAGTGGGGCTGAAACAGAGGGGCTTTAAAACAGGGCGAGAAACAGAGGGCGAGAAACAGAGAGCGAGAAACAGAGGGCTAGAAACAGAGGGCGAGAAACAGAGGGGCTGAAACAGAGGGGCTGTAACAGAGGGGCTGAAACAGAGGTGCTGAAACAGACGGCGAGAAACAGAGGGCGAGAAAAAGAGGGCGAGAAACAGACGGGCTGAAACAGAGGGGCTGATACAGAGGGGCTGAAACAGAGGGGCTGAAACAGAGGGCGAGAAACAGAGGGGCTGAAACAGAGGGGCTGAAACAGAGGGGCTGAAACAGAGGGCGAGAAACAGAGGGGCTGAAACAGAGGGCCAGAAACAGAGGGCGAGAAACAGAGGAGCTGAAACAGAGGGGCTGAAACAGAGGGCGAGAAACAGAGGGGCTGAAACAGAGGGGCTGATACAGAGGGGCTGAAACAGAGGGCGAGAAACAGAGGGCGAGAAACAGAGGGCGAGAAACAGAGGGGCTGAAACAGAGGGGCTGAAACAGAGAGGGAGAAACAGAGGGCGAGAATCAGAGGGCGAGAAACAGTGAGCGAGAAACAGAGGGGCTGAAACAGAGGGGCTGAAACAGAGGGGCTGAAACAGAGGGGCTGAAACAGAGGGCGAGAAACAGAGAGGCTGAAACAGAGGGGCTGAAACAGAGGGGCTGAAACAGAGGGGCTGAAACAGAGGGGCTGATACTGAGGGGCTGAAACAGAGGGGCTGAAACAGAGGGGCTGAAACAGAGGGCGAGAAACAAAGGCGAGAAACAGACGGGCTGAAACAGAGGGGCTGATACAGAGGGGCTGAAACAGAGGGGCTGAAACAGGAGGCGAGAAACAGAGGGGCAGAAACAGAGGGCGAGAAACAGAGGGGCTCAAACAGAGGGGCTGAACCAGTGGGGCTGAAACAGAGGGGCTGAAACACAGGGCGAGAAACAGAGGGCGAGAAACAGAGAGCGAGAAACAGAGGGCTAGAAACAGAGGGCGAGAAACAGAGGGGCTGAAACAGAGGGGCTGAAACAGAGGGGCTGAATCAGAGGGGCTGAAACAGAGGGGCTGAAACAGAGGGCGAGAAACAAAGGCGAGAAACAGACGGGCTGAAACAGAGGGGCTGATACAGAGGGGCTGAAACAAAGGGGCTGAAACAGAGGGCGAGAAACAGAGGGGCTGAAACAGAGGGGCTGAAACAGAGGGGCTGAAACAGAGGGCGAGAAACAGAGGGCGAGAAACAGAGGGCGAGAAACAGAGGGGCTGAAACAGAGGGGCTGAAAGAGACGGGCTGAAACAGAGGGGCTGAAACAGAGGGCGAGAAACAGAGGGCGAGAAACAGAGGGGCTGAAACAGATGGGCTGATACAGTGGGGCTGAAACAGAGGGGCTGAAACAGGAGGCGAGAAACAGAGGGGCTGAAACAGAGGGGCTGAAACAGAGGGGCTGAAACAGAGGTGCTGAAACAGAGGGCGAGAAACAGAGGGCGAGAAACAGAGGGAGAGAAACAGAGGGGCTGAAACAGAGGGCGAGAAACAGAGGGCGAGAAACAGAGGGGCTGAAACAGAGGGGCTGATACAGAGGGGCTGAAACAGAGGGGCTGAAACAGGAGGCGAGAAACAGAGGGGCTGAAACAGAGGGCGAGAAACAGAGGGACTAAAAACAGAGGGGCTGAAACAGAGGGCGAGAAACAGAGGGCGAGAGACAGATAGCGAGAAACAGAGGGCGAGAAACCCAGTGGCTGAAACAGAGGGGCTGATACAGAGGGGCTGAAACAGAGGGACTGAAACAGAGGGCGAGAAACAGAGGTGCTGAAACAGAGGGGCTGAAACAGAGGGCGAGAAACAGAGGGGCTGAAACAGAGGGGCTGAAACAGAGGGGCTGAAACAGAGGGGCTGAAACAGAGGGCGAGAAACAGTGGGCGAGAAACAGAGGGGCTGAAACAGAGGGACTGAAACAGAGGGCGAGAAACAGAGGGGCTGAAACAGAGGGGCTGAAACAGAGGGCGAGAAACAGAGGGGCTGAAACAGAGGGGCTGAAACAGAGGGGCTGAAACAGAGGGGCTGAAACAGAGGGCTGAAACAGTGGGCGAGAAACAGAGGGCGAGAAACAGAGGGGCTGAAACAGAGGGGCTGAAACAGAGGGGCTGAAACAGAGGGTGAGAAACAGAGGGAGAGAAACAGAAAGCGAGAAACAGAGGGCGAGAAACAGAGGGCGAGAAACAGAGGGCGATAAACAGAGGGGCTGAAACAGTGGGGCTGAAAGAGAGGGGCTGAAACAGAGGGGCTGAAACAGAGGGCTAGAAACAGAGGGCGAGAAACAGAGGGGCTGAAACAGAGGGGCTGATACAGAGGGGCTGAAACAGAGGGGCTGAAACAGAGGGCGAGAAACAGAGGGGCTGAAACAGATGGCGAGAAACAGAGGGGCTGAAACAGAGGGGCTGAACCAGAGGGGCTGAAACAGAGGGGCTGAAACACAGGGCGAGAATCAGAGGGCGAGAAACAGAGAGCGAGAAACAGAGGGCTAGAAACAAAGGGCGAGAAACAGTAGGGCTGAAACAGAGGGGCTGAAACAGAGGGGCTGAAACAGAGGGGCTGAAACAGAGGGCGAGAAACAGAGGGCGAGAAACAGAGGGCGAGAAACAGAGAGCGAGAAACAGAGGGGCTGAAACTGAGGGGCTGAAACAGAGGGCGAGAAACAGAGAGGCTGCAACAGAGGGGCTGAAACAGAGGGGCTGAAACAGAGGTGCTGAAACAGAGGGCGAGGAACAGAGGGCGAGAAACAGAGGGCGAGAAACAGAGGGGCTGAAACAGAGGAGCTGAAACAGAGGGGCTGAAACAGAGGGCGAGAAACAGAGGGGCTGAACCAGAGGGGCTGAAACAGAGGGGCTGAAACAGAGGGCGAGAAACAGAGGGGCTGAAACAGACGGTCTGAAACAGAGGGGCTGAAACAGAGGGGCTGAAACAGAGGGCGAGAAAAAGAGGGCGAGAAACAGAGGGCGAGAAACAGAGGGCGAGAAACAGAGGGGCTGAAACAGAGGGGCTGAAAGAGACGGGCTGAAACAGAGGGGCTGAAACAGAGGGCGAGAAACAGAGGGCGAGAAACAGAGGGGCTGAAACAGAGGGGCTGATACAGTGGGGCTGAAACAGAGGGGCTGAAACAGGAGGCGTGAAACAGAGGGGCTGAAACAGAGGGGCTGAAACAGAGGGGCTGAAACAGAGGTGCTGAAACAGAGGGCGAGAAAGAGAGGTCGAGAAACAGAGGGAGAGAAACAGAGGGGCTGAAACAGAGGGGCTGAAACAGAGGGCGAGAAACAGAGGGAGAGAAACAGAAAGCGAGAAACAGAGGTCGAGAAACAGAGGGCGAGAAACAGAGGGCGATAAACAGAGGGGCTGATACAGAGGGGCTGAAAGAGACGGGCTGAAACAGAGGGGCTGAAACAGAGGGCTAGAAACAGAGGGCGAGAAACAGAGGGGCTGAAACAGAGGGGCTGATACAGAGAGGCTGAAACAGAGGGGCTGAAACAGAGGGCGAGAAACAGATGGGCTGAAACAGATGGCGAGAAATAGAGGGGCTGAAACAGAGGGGCTGAATCAGAGGGGCTGAAACAGAGGGGCTGAAACACAGGGCGAGAAACAGAGGGCGAGAAACAGAGAGCGAGAAACAGAGGGCTAGAAACAAAGGGCGAGAAACAGTAGGGCTGAAACAGAGGGGCTGAAACAGAGGGGCTGAAACAGAGGGGCTGAAACAGAGGGAGAGAAACAGAGGGCGAGAAACAGAGGGCGAGAAACAGAGGGGCTGAAACAGAGGGGCTGATACTGAGGGGCTGAAACAGAGGGGCTGAAACAGAGGGGCTGAAACAGAGGGCGAGAAACAAAGGCGAGAAACAGACGGGCTGAAACAGAGGGGCTGATACAGAGGGGCTGAAACAGAGGGGCTGAAACAGGAGGCGAGAAACAGAGGGGCAGAAACAGAGGGCGAGAAACAGAGGGGCTCAAACAGAGGGGCTGAACCAGTGGGGCTGAAACAGAGGGGCTGAAACACAGGGCGAGAAACAGAGGGCGAGAAACAGAGAGCGATAAACAGAGGGCTAGAAACAGAGGGCGAGAAACAGAGGGCGAGAAACAGAGGGGGTGAAACAGAGGGGCTGATACAGAGGGGCTGAAACAGAGGGGCTGAAACAGGAGGCGAGAAACAGAGGGGCTGAAACAGAGGGCGAGAAACAGTGGGGCTAAAAACAGAGGGGCTGAAACAGAGGGCGAGAAACAGAGGGCGAGAAACAGATAGCGAGAAACAGAGGGCGACAAACACAGTGGCTGAAACAGAGGGGCTGATACAGAGGGGCTGAAACAGAGGGACTGAAACAGAGGGCGAGAAACAGAGGGGCTGAAACAGAGGGGCTGAAACAGTGGGCGAGAAACAGAGGGGCTGAAACAGAGGGGCTGAAACAGAGGGGCTGAAGCAGAGGGCGAGAAACAGTGGGCGAGAAACAGAGGGGCTGAAACAGAGGGACTGAAACAGAGGGCGAGAAACAGAGGGGCTGAAACAGAGGGGCTGAAACAGAGGGCGAGAAACAGAGGGGCTGAAACAGAGGGGGTGAAACAGAGGGGCTGAAACAGAGGGGCTGAAACAGAGGGCGAGAAACCGTGGGCGAGAAACAGAGGGCGAGAAACAGAGGGGCTGAAACAGAGGGGCTGAAACAGAGGGGCTGAAACAGAGGGCGAGAAACAGAGGCAGAGAAACAGAAAGCGAGAAACAGAGGGCGAGAAACAGAGGGCGAGAAACAGAGGGCGAGAAACAGAGGGGCTGAAACAGAGGGGCTGAAACAGAGGGCGAGAAACAGAGGGGCTGAAACAGAGGGGCTGAAACAGAAGGGCTGAAACAGAGGGCCTGAAACACATGGCGAGAAACAGTGGGCGAGGAACAGATGGCGAGGAACACAGGGGCTGAAACAGAGGGGCTGAAACAGAGGGGCTGAAACAGAGGGGCTGAAACAGAGGGGCTGAAACAGAGGGCGAGAAACAGAGGGGCTGAAACATTGGGGCTGAAGCAGAGGGGCTGAAACAGAGGGGCTGAAACAGAGGGCGAGAAACAGTGGGCGAGAAACAGAGGGCGAGAAACAGAGGGGCTGAAACAGAGGGGCTGAAACAGAGGGGCTGAAACAGAGGGCGAGAAACAGAGGGCGAGAAACAGAGAGCGCGAAACAGAGGGCGAGAAACAGAGGGCGAGAAACAGAGGGCGAGAAACAGAGGGGCTGAAACAGAGGGGCTGAAACAGAGGGGCTGAAACAGAGGGCGAGAAACAGAGTGCGAGAAACAGAGGGGCTGAAACAGAGGGGCTGATACAGAGGGGCTGAAACAGAGGGGCTGAAACAGAGGGCGAGAAACAGAGGGGCTGAAACAGAGGGCGAGAAACAGAGGGGCTGAAACAGAGGGGCAGAACCTTAGGGGATGAAACAGAGGGGCTGAAACAGAGGGCGAGAAACAGAGGGCGAGAAACAGAGAGCCTGAAACAGAGAGCGAGAAACAGAGGGCGAGAAACTGAGGGGCTGAAACAGAGGGGCTGAAACAGAGGGGCTGAAACAGAGGGCGAGAAACAGAGTGCGAGAAACAGAGGGGCTGAAACAGAGGGGCTGATACAGAGGGGCTGAAACAGAGGGGCTGAAACAGAGGGCGAGAAACAGAGGGGCTGAAACAGAGGGGCTGAAACAGAGGGGCTGATACAGAGGGGCTGAAACAGAGGGGCTGAAACAGAGGGCGAGAAACAGAGGGGCTGAAACAGAGGGCGATAAACAGAGGGGCTGAAACAGAGGGGCTGAACCAGTGGGGCTGAAACAGAGGGGCTTTAAAACAGGGCGAGAAACAGAGGGCGAGAAACAGAGAGCGAGAAACAGAGGGCTAGAAACAGAGGGCGAGAAACAGAGGGGCTGAAACAGAGGGGCTGTAACAGAGGGGCTGAAACAGAGGTGCTGAAACAGACGGCGAGAAACAGAGGGCGAGAAAAAGAGGGCGAGAAACAGACGGGCTGAAACAGAGGGGCTGATACAGAGGGGCTGAAACAGAGGGGCTGAAACAGAGGGCGAGAAACAGAGGGGCTGAAACAGAGGGGCTGAAACAGAGGGGCTGAAACAGAGGGCGAGAAACAGAGGGGCTGAAACAGAGGGCCAGAAACAGAGGGCGAGAAACAGAGGAGCTGAAACAGAGGGGCTGAAACAGAGGGCGAGAAACAGAGGGGCTGAAACAGAGGGGCTGATACAGAGGGGCTGAAACAGAGGGCGAGAAACAGAGGGCGAGAAACAGAGGGCGAGAAACAGAGGGGCTGAAACAGAGGGGCTGAAACAGAGAGGGAGAAACAGAGGGCGAGAATCAGAGGGCGAGAAACAGTGAGCGAGAAACAGAGGGGCTGAAACAGAGGGGCTGAAACAGAGGGGCTGAAACAGAGGGGCTGAAACAGAGGGCGAGAAACAGAGAGGCTGAAACAGAGGGGCTGAAACAGAGGGGCTGAAACAGAGGGGCTGAAACAGAGGGGCTGATACTGAGGGGCTGAAACAGAGGGGCTGAAACAGAGGGGCTGAAACAGAGGGCGAGAAACAAAGGCGAGAAACAGACGGGCTGAAACAGAGGGGCTGATACAGAGGGGCTGAAACAGAGGGGCTGAAACAGGAGGCGAGAAACAGAGGGGCAGAAACAGAGGGCGAGAAACAGAGGGGCTCAAACAGAGGGGCTGAACCAGTGGGGCTGAAACAGAGGGGCTGAAACACAGGGCGAGAAACAGAGGGCGAGAAACAGAGAGCGAGAAACAGAGGGCTAGAAACAGAGGGCGAGAAACAGAGGGGCTGAAACAGAGGGGCTGAAACAGAGGGGCTGAATCAGAGGGGCTGAAACAGAGGGGCTGAAACAGAGGGCGAGAAACAAAGGCGAGAAACAGACGGGCTGAAACAGAGGGGCTGATACAGAGGGGCTGAAACAAAGGGGCTGAAACAGAGGGCGAGAAACAGAGGGGCTGAAACAGAGGGGCTGAAACAGAGGGGCTGAAACAGCGGGCGAGAAACAGAGGGGCTGAAAAAGAGGGGCTGAAACAGAGGGCGAGAAACAGAGGGGCTGAAACAGAGGGGCTGAAACAGAAGGGCTGAAACAGAGGGCCTGAAACAGAGGGCGAGAAACAGTGGGCGAGGAACAGATGGCGAGGAACACAGGGGCTGAAACAGAGGGGCTGAAACAGAGGGGCTGAAACAGAGGGGCTGAAACAGAGGGGCTGAAACAGAGGGCGAGAAACAGAGGGGCTGAAACATTGGGGCTGAAGCAGAGGGGCTGAAACAGAGGGGCTGAAACAGAGGGCGAGAAACAGTGGGCGAGAAACAGAGGGCGAGAAACAGAGGGGCTGAAACAGAGGGGCTGAAACAGAGGGGCTGAAACAGAGGGCGAGAAACAGAGGGCGAGAAACAGAGGGGCTGAGACAGAGGGCGAGAAACAGAGGGGCTGAAACAGAGGGGCTGAACCAGTGGGGCTGAAACAGAGGGGCTTTAACACAGGGCGAGAAACAGAGGGCGAGAAACAGAGAGCGAGAAACAGAGGGCTAGAAACAGAGGGCGAGAAACAGAGGGGCTGAAACAGAGGGGCTGAAACAGAGGGGCTGAAACAGAGGGGCTGAAACAGAGGGCGAGAAACAGAGGGCGAGAAACAGAGGGCGAGAAACAGACGGGCTGAAACAGAGGGGCTGATACAGAGGGGCTGAAACAGAGGGGCTGAAACAGAGGGCGAGAAACAGAGGGGCTGAAACAGAGGGGCTGAAACAGAGGGGCTGAAACAGAGGGCGAGAAACAGAGGGGCTGAAACAGAGGGCGAGAAACAGAGGGCGAGAAACAGAGGAGCTGAAACAGAGGGGCTGAAACAGAGGGCGAGAAACAGAGGGGCTGAAACAGAGGGGCTGATACAGAGGGGCTGAAACAGAGGGCGAGAAACAGAGGGCGAGAAACAGAGGGCGAGAAACAGAGGGGCTGAAAAAGAGGGGCTGAAACAGAGAGGGAGAAACAGAGGGCGAGAATCAGAGGGCGAGAAACAGAGAGCGAGAAACAGAGGGGCTGAAACAGAGGGGCTGAAACAGAGGGGCTGAAACAGAGGGCGAGAAACAGAGAGGCTGAAACAGAGGGGCTGAAACAGAGGGGCTGAAACAGAGGGGCTGAGACAGAGGGGCTGATACTGAGGGGCTGAAACAGAGGGGCTGAAACAGAGGGGCTGAAACAGAGGGCGAGAAACAAAGGCGAGAAACAGACGGGCTGAAACAGAGGGGCTGATACAGAGGGGCTGAAACAGAGGGGCTGAAACAGGAGGCGAGAAACAGAGGGGCAGAAACAGAGGGCGAGAAACAGAGGGGCTCAAACAGAGGGGCTGAACCAGTGGGGCTGAAACAGAGGGGCTGAAACACAGGGCGAGAAACAGAGGGCGAGAAACAGAGAGCGAGAAACAGAGGGCTAGAAAGAGAGGGCGAGAAACAGAGTGGCTGAAACAGAGGGGCTGAAACAGAGGGGCTGAATCAGA
Source organism: Stegostoma tigrinum (assembly GCF_030684315.1). Lineage (NCBI taxonomy): Eukaryota > Metazoa > Chordata > Chondrichthyes > Orectolobiformes > Stegostomatidae > Stegostoma > Stegostoma tigrinum. The sequence continues at coordinate 648,882 of NW_026728039.1, read as the reverse complement.
GGGGCTGAAACAGAGGTGCTGAAACAGAGGGCGAGAAACAAAGGCGAGAAACAGACGGGCTGAAACAGAGGGGCTGATACAGAGGGGCTGAAACAAAGGGGCTGAAACAGAGGGCGAGAAACAGAGGGACTGAAACAGAGGGGCTGAAACAGAGGGGCTGAAACAGAGGGCGAGAAACAGAGGGGCTGAAACAGAGGGGCTGAAACAGAGGGCGAGAAACAGAGGGGCTGAAACAGAGGGGCTGAAACAGAAGGGCTGAAACAGAGGGCCTGAAACAGAGGGCGAGAAACAGTGGGCGAGGAACAGATGGCGAGGAACACAGGGGCTGAAACAGAGGGGCTGAAACAGAGGGGCTGAAACAGAGGGGCTGAAACAGAGGGGCTGAAACAGAGGGCGAGAAACAGAGGGGCTGAAACATTGGGGCTGAAGCAGAGGGGCTGAAACAGAGGGGCTGAAACAGAGGGCGAGATACAGTGGGCGAGAAACAGAGGGCGAGAAACAGAGGGGCTGAAACAGAGGGGCTGAAACAGAGGGGCTGAAACAGAGGGCGAGAAACAGAGGGCGAGAAACAGAGAGCGAGAAACAGAGGGCGAGAAACAGAGGGCGAGAAACAGAGGTCGAGAAACAGAGGGGCTGAAACAGAGGGGCTGAAACAGAGGGGCTGAAACAGAGGTGCTGAAACAGAGGGGGAGAAACAGAGTGCGAGAAACAGAGGGGCTGAAACAGAGGGGCTGAAACAGAGGGCGAGAAACAGTGGGCGAGGAACAGATGGCGAGGAACACAGGGGCTGAAACAGAGGGGCTGAAACAGAGGGGCTGAAACAGAGGGGCTGAAACAGAGGGGCTGAAACAGAGGGCGAGAAACAGAGGGGCTGAAACATTGGGGCTGAAGCAGAGGGGCTGAAACAGAGGGGCTGAAACAGAGGGCGAGAAACAGTGGGCGAGAAACAGAGGGCGAGAAACAGAGGGGCTGAAACAGAGGGGCTGAAACAGAGGGGCTGAAACAGAGGGCGAGAAACAGAGGGCGAGAAACAGAGGGGCTGAGACAGAGGGCGAGAAACAGAGGGGCTGAAACAGAGGGGCTGAACCAGTGGGGCTGAAACAGAGGGGCTTTAACACAGGGCGAGAAACAGAGGGCGAGAAACAGAGAGCGAGAAACAGAGGGCTAGAAACAGAGGGCGAGAAACAGAGGGGCTGAAACAGAGGGGCTGAAACAGAGGGGCTGAAACAGAGGGGCTGAAACAGAGGGCGAGAAACAGAGGGCGAGAAACAGAGGGCGAGAAACAGACGGGCTGAAACAGAGGGGCTGATACAGAGGGGCTGAAACAGAGGGGCTGAAACAGAGGGCGAGAAACAGAGGGGCTGAAACAGAGGGGCTGAAACAGAGGGGCTGAAACAGAGGGCGAGAAACAGAGGGGCTGAAACAGAGGGCGAGAAACAGAGGGCGAGAAACAGAGGAGCTGAAACAGAGGGGCTGAAACAGAGGGCGAGAAACAGAGGGGCTGAAACAGAGGGGCTGATACAGAGGGGCTGAAACAGAGGGCGAGAAACAGAGGGCGAGAAACAGAGGGCGAGAAACAGAGGGGCTGAAAAAGAGGGGCTGAAACAGAGAGGGAGAAACAGAGGGCGAGAATCAGAGGGCGAGAAACAGAGAGCGAGAAACAGAGGGGCTGAAACAGAGGGGCTGAAACAGAGGGGCTGAAACAGAGGGCGAGAAACAGAGAGGCTGAAACAGAGGGGCTGAAACAGAGGGGCTGAAACAGAGGGGCTGAGACAGAGGGGCTGATACTGAGGGGCTGAAACAGAGGGGCTGAAACAGAGGGGCTGAAACAGAGGGCGAGAAACAAAGGCGAGAAACAGACGGGCTGAAACAGAGGGGCTGATACAGAGGGGCTGAAACAGAGGGGCTGAAACAGGAGGCGAGAAACAGAGGGGCAGAAACAGAGGGCGAGAAACAGAGGGGCTCAAACAGAGGGGCTGAACCAGTGGGGCTGAAACAGAGGGGCTGAAACACAGGGCGAGAAACAGAGGGCGAGAAACAGAGAGCGAGAAACAGAGGGCTAGAAAGAGAGGGCGAGAAACAGAGTGGCTGAAACAGAGGGGCTGAAACAGAGGGGCTGAATCAGAGGGGCTGAAACAGAGGTGCTGAAACAGAGGGCGAGAAACAAAGGCGAGAAACAGACGGGCTGAAACAGAGGGGCTGATTCAGAGGGGCTGAAACAAAGGGGCTGAAACAGAGGGCGAGAAACAGAGGGACTGAAACAGAGGGGCTGAAACAGAGGGGCTGAAACAGAGGGCGAGAAACAGAGGGGCTGAAACAGAGGGGCTGAAACAGAGGGCGAGAAACAGAGGGGCTGAAACAGAGGGGCTGAAACAGAAGGGCTGAAACAGAGGGCCTGAAACAGAGGGCGAGAAACAGTGGGCGAGGAACAGATGGCGAGGAACACAGGGGCTGAAACAGAGGGGCTGAAACAGAGGGGCTGAAACAGAGGGGCTGAAACAGAGGGGCTGAAACAGAGGGCGAGAAACAGAGGGGCTGAAACATTGGGGCTGAAGCAGAGGGGCTGAAACAGAGGGGCTGAAACAGAGGGCGAGAAACAGTGGGCGAGAAACAGAGGGCGAGAAACAGAGGGGCTGAAACAGAGGGGCTGAAACAGAGGGGCTGAAACAGAGGGCGAGAAACAGAGGGCGAGAAACAGAGAGCGAGAAACAGAGGGCGAGAAACAGAGGGCGAGAAACAGAGGTCGAGAAACAGAGGGGCTGAAACAGAGGGGCTGAAACAGAGGGGCTGAAACAGAGGTGCTGAAACAGAGGGGGAGAAACAGAGTGCGAGAAACAGAGGGGCTGAAACAGAGGGGCTGATACAGAGGGGCTGAAACAGAGGGGCTGAAACAGAGGGCGAGAAACAGAGGGGCTGAAACAGAGGGCGAGAAACAGAGGGGCTGAAACAGAGGGGCTGAACCAGAGGGGATGAAACAGAGGGGCTGAAACAGAGGGCGAGAAACAGAGGGCGAGAAACAGAGAGCCTGAAACAGAGAGCGAGAAACAGAGGGCGAGAAACTGAGGGGCTGTAACAGAGGGGCTGAAACAGAGGGGCTGAAACAGAGGGGCTGAAACAGAGGGCGAGAAACAGAGTGCGAGAAACAGAGGGGCTGAAACAGAGGGGCTGATACAGAGGGGCTGAAACAGAGGGGCTGAAACAGAGGGGCTTTAACACAGGGCGAGAAACAGAGGGCGAGAAACAGAGAGCGAGAAACAGAGGGCTAGAAACAGAGGGCGAGAAACAGAGGGGCTGAAACAGAGGGGCTGAAACAGAGGGGCTGAAACAGAGGGCGAGAAACAGAGGGCGAGAAACAGAGGGCGAGAAACAGACGGGCTGAAACAGAGGGGCTGATACAGAGGGGCTGAAACAGAGGGGCTGAAACAGAGGGCGAGAAACAGAGGGGCTGAAACAGAGGGGCAGAAACAGAGGGGCTGAAACAGAGGGCGAGAAACAGAGGGGCTGAAACAGAGGACGAGAAACAGAGGGCGAGAAACAGAGGAGCTGAAACAGAGGGGCTGAAACAGAGGGGCTGAAACAGAGGGGCTGAAACAGAGGGGCTGAAACAGAGGGCGAGAAACAGAGGGGCTGAAACAGAGGGGCTGATACAGAGGGGCTGAAACAGAGGGCGAGAAACAGAGGGCGAGAAACAGAGGGCGAGAAACAGAGGGGCTGAAACAGAGGGGCTGAAACAGAGAGGGAGAAACAGAGGGCGAGAATCAGAGGGCGAGAAACAGAGAGCGAGAAACAGAGGGGCTGAAACAGAGGGGCTGAAACAGAGGGGCTGAAACAGAGGGGCTGAAACAGAGGGCGAGAAACAGAGAGGCTGAAACAGAGGGGCTTAAACAGAGGGGCTGAAACAGAGGGGCTGAAACAGAGGGCGAGAAACAGAGGGCGAGAAACAGAGGGCGAGAAACAGAGGGGCTGAAACAGAGGGGCTGAAACAGAGGGGCTGAAACAGAGGGTCTGAAACAGAGGGGCTGAAACAGAGGGGCTGAAACAGAGGGCGAGAAACAGTGGGCGAGAAACAGAGGGCGAGAAACAGAGGGGCAGAAACAGAGGGGCTGAAACAGAGGGGCTGAAACAGAGGGCTAGAAACAGAGGGCGAGAAACAGAGGGCGAGAAACAGAGGGGCTGAAACAGTGGGGCTGAAAGAGACGGGCTGAAACAGAGGGGCTGAAACAGAGGGCGAGAAACAGAGGGCGAGAAACAGAGGGGCTGAAACAGAGGGGCTGATACAGAGGGGCTGAAACAGAGGGGCTGAAACAGGAGGCGAGAAACAGAGGGGCTGAAACAGAGGGCGAGAAACAGAGAGGCTAAAAACAGAGGGGCTGAAACAGAGGGGCTGAAACAGAAGGCGAAAAACAGGGGGCTGAAACAGAGGGGCTGAAACAGAGGGGCTGAAACAGAGGGGCTGAAACAGAGGGCGAGAAACAGAGGGGCTGAAACAGAGGGTCTGAAACAGAGGGGCTGAAACAGAGGGGCTGAAACAGAGGGCGAGAAACAGTGGGCGAGAAACAGAGGGCGAGAAACAGAGGGGCTGAAACAGAGGGGCTGAAACAGAGGGGCTGAAACAGAGGGCTAGAAACAGAGGGCGAGAAACAGAGGGCGAGAAACAGAGGGGCTGAAACAGTGGGGCTGAAAGAGACGGGCTGAAACAGAGGGGCTGAAACAGAGGGCGAGAAACAGAGGGCGAGAAACAGAGGGGCTGAAACAGAGGGGCTGATACAGAGGGGCTGAAACAGAGGGGCTGAAACAGGAGGCGAGAAACAGAGGGGCTGAAACAGAGGGCGAGAAACAGAGAGGCTAAAAACAGAGGGGCTGAAACAGAGGGCGAGAAACAGAGGGCGAGAAACAGATAGCGAGAAACAGAGGGCGAAAAAAACACAGTGGCTGAAACAGAGGGGCTGATACAGAGGGGCTGAAACAGAGGGACTGAAACAGAGGGCGAGAAACAGAGGGGCTGAAACAGAGGGGCTGAAACAGTGGGCGAGAAACAGAGGGGCTGAAACAGAGGGGCTGAAACAGAGGGGCTGAAGCAGAGGGCGAGAAACAGTGGGCGAGAAACAGAGGGGCTGAAACAGAGGGACTGAAACAGAGGGCGAGAAACAGAGGGGCTGAAACAGAGGGGCTGAAACAGAGGGCGAGAAACAGAGGGGCTGAAACAGAGGGGCTGAAACAGAGGGGCTGAAACAGAGGGGCTGAAGCAGAGGGCGAGAAACAGAGGGGCTGAAACAGAGGGGCTGAAACAGAGAGCGAGAAACAGAGGGCGAGAATCAGAGGGCGAGAAACAGAGAGCGAGAAACAGAGGGGCTGAAACAGAGGGGCTGAAACAGAGGGGCTGAAACAGAGGGGCTGAAACAGAGGGGCTGAAACAGAGGGCGAGAAACAGTGGGCGAGAAACAGAGGGCGAGAAACAGAGGGGCTGAAACAGAGGGGCTGAAACAGAGGGGCTGAAACAGAGGGCGAGAAACAGAGGGAGAGAAACAGAAAGCGAGAAACAGAGGGCGAGAAACAGAGGGCGAGAAACAGAGGGCGATAAACAGAGGGGCTGAAACAGAGGGGCTGAAAGAGAGGGTCTGAAACAGAGGGGCTGAAACAGAGGGCTAGAAACAGAGGGCGTGAAACAGAGGGGCTGAAACAGAGGGGCTGATACAGACTGGCTGAAACAGAGGGGCTGAAACAGAGGGCGAGAAACAGAGGGACTGAAACAGATGGCGAGAAACAGAGGGGCTGAAACAGAGGGGCTGAACAAGAGGGGCTGAAACAGAGGGGCTGAAACACAGGGCGAGAAACAGAGGGCGAGAAACAGAGAGCGAGAAACAGAGGGCTAGAAACAAAGGGCGAGAAACAGAGGGGCTGAAACAGAGGGGCTGAAACAGAGGGGCTGAAACAGAGGGGCTGAAACAGAGGGTTTGAAACAGAGGGCGAGAAACAGAGGGCGAGAAACAGAGGGGCTGAAACAGAGGGGCTGATACAGAGGGGCTGAAACAGAGGGGCTGAAACAGAGGGGCTGAAACACAGGGCGAGAAACAGAGGGCGAGAAACAGAGAGCGAGAAACAGAGGGCTAGAAACAAAGGGCGAGAAACAGAGGGGCTGAAACAGATGGGCTGAAACAGAGGGGCTGAAACAGAGGGGCTGAAACAGAGGGTTTGAAACAGAGGGCGAGAAACAGAGGGCGAGAAACAGAGGGGCTGAAACAGAGGGGCTGATACAGAGGGGCTGAAACAGAGGGGCTGAAACAGAGGGGCTGAAACAGAGGGCGAGAAACAGAGGGGCTGAAACAGAGGGCGAGAAACAGAGGGGCTGAAACAGAGGGCGAGAAACAGAGGGCGAGAAACAGAGGAGCTGAAACAGAGGGGCTGAAACAGAGGGGCTGAAACAGAGGGGCTGAAACAGAGGGGCTGAAACAGAGGGCGAGAAACAGAGGGCGAGAAACAGAGGGCGAGAAACAGAGAGCGAGAAACAGAGGGGCTGAAACAGAGGGGCTGAATCAGAGGGCGAGAAACAGAGAGGCTGCAACAGAGGCTTTGAAACAGAGGGGCTGAAACAGAGGTGCTGAAACAGAGGGCGAGGAACAGAGGGCGAGAAACAGAGGGCGAGAAACAGAGGGGCTGAAACAGAGGAGCTGAAACAGAGGGGCTGAAACAGAGGGGCTGAAACAGAGGGCGAGAAACAGAGGAGCTGAACCAGAGGGGCTGAAACAGAGGGGCTGAAACAGAGGGCGAGAAACAGAGGGGCTGAAACAGACGGTCTGAAACAGAGGGGCTGAAACAGAGGGGCTGAAACAGAGGGAGAGAAACAGAGGGCGAGAAACAGAGGGCGAGAAACAGAGGGCGAGAAACAGAGGGGCTGAAACAGAGGGGCTGAAAGAGACGGGCTGAAACAGAGGGGCTGAAACAGAGGGCGAGAAACAGAGGGCGAGAAACAGAGGGGCTGAAACAGAGGGGCTGATACAGTGGGGCTGAAACAGAGGTGCTGAAACAGAGGGCGAGAAACAGAGGGCGAGAAACAGAGGGAGAGAAACAGAGGGGCTGAAACAGAGGGCGAGAAACAGAGGGCGAGAAACAGAGGGGCTGAAACAGAGGGGCTGAAACAGAGGTGCTGAAACAGAGGGCGAGAAACAGAGGGCGAGAAACAGAGGGAGAGAAACAGAGGGGCTGAAACAGAGGGCGAGAAACAGAGGGCGAGAAACAGAGGGGCTGAAACAGAGGGGCTGATACAGAGGGGCTGAAACAGAGGGGCTGAAACAGGAGGCGAGAAACAGAGGGGCTGAAACAGAGGGCGAGAAACAGAGGGGCTAAAAACAGAGGGGCTGAAACAGAGGGCGAGAAACAGAGGGCTGAAACAGATAGCGAGAAACAGAGGGCGAGAAACCCAGTGGCTGAAACAGAGGGGCTGATACAGAGGGGCTGAAACAGAGGGACTGAAACAGAGGGCGAGAAACAGAGGTGCGGAAACAGAGGGGCTGAAACAGAGGGCGAGAAACAGAGGGGCTGAAACAGAGGGGCTGAAACAGAGGGCGAGAAACAGAGGGCGAGAAACAGAGGGCGAGAAACAGAGGGGCTGAAACAGAGGGGCTGATACAGTGGGGCTGAAACAGAGGGGCTGAAACAGGAGGCGAGAAACAGAGGGGCTGAAACAGAGGGGCTGAAACAGAGGGGCTGAAACAGAGGTGCTGAAACAGAGGGCGAGAAAGAGAGGTCGAGAAACAGAGGGAGAGAAACAGAGGGGCTGAAACAGAGGGGCTGAAACAGAGGGCGAGAAACAGAGGGAGAGAAACAGAAAGCGAGAAACAGAGGTCGAGAAACAGAGGGCGAGAAACAGAGGGCGATAAACAGAGGGGCTGATACAGAGGGGCTGAAAGAGACGGGCTGAAACAGAGGGGCTGAAACAGAGGGCTAGAAACAGAGGGCGAGAAACAGAGGGGCTGAAACAGAGGGGCTGATACAGAGAGGCTGAAACAGAGGGGCTGAAACAGAGGGCGAGAAACAGATGGGCTGAAACAGATGGCGAGAAATAGAGGGGCTGAAACAGAGGGGCTGAATCAGAGGGGCTGAAACAGAGGGGCTGAAACACAGGGCGAGAAACAGAGGGCGAGAAACAGAGAGCGAGAAACAGAGGGCTAGAAACAAAGGGCGAGAAACAGTAGGGCTGAAACAGAGGGGCTGAAACAGAGGGGCTGAAACAGAGGGGCTGAAACAGAGGGAGAGAAACAGAGGGCGAGAAACAGAGGGCGAGAAACAGAGGGGCTGAAACAGAGGGGCTGATACTGAGGGGCTGAAACAGAGGGGCTGAAACAGAGGGGCTGAAACAGAGGGCGAGAAACAAAGGCGAGAAACAGACGGGCTGAAACAGAGGGGCTGATACAGAGGGGCTGAAACAGAGGGGCTGAAACAGGAGGCGAGAAACAGAGGGGCAGAAACAGAGGGCGAGAAACAGAGGGGCTCAAACAGAGGGGCTGAACCAGTGGGGCTGAAACAGAGGGGCTGAAACACAGGGCGAGAAACAGAGGGCGAGAAACAGAGAGCGATAAACAGAGGGCTAGAAACAGAGGGCGAGAAACAGAGGGCGAGAAACAGAGGGGGTGAAACAGAGGGGCTGATACAGAGGGGCTGAAACAGAGGGGCTGAAACAGGAGGCGAGAAACAGAGGGGCTGAAACAGAGGGCGAGAAACAGTGGGGCTAAAAACAGAGGGGCTGAAACAGAGGGCGAGAAACAGAGGGCGAGAAACAGATAGCGAGAAACAGAGGGCGACAAACACAGTGGCTGAAACAGAGGGGCTGATACAGAGGGGCTGAAACAGAGGGACTGAAACAGAGGGCGAGAAACAGAGGGGCTGAAACAGAGGGGCTGAAACAGTGGGCGAGAAACAGAGGGGCTGAAACAGAGGGGCTGAAACAGAGGGGCTGAAGCAGAGGGCGAGAAACAGTGGGCGAGAAACAGAGGGGCTGAAACAGAGGGACTGAAACAGAGGGCGAGAAACAGAGGGGCTGAAACAGAGGGGCTGAAACAGAGGGCGAGAAACAGAGGGGCTGAAACAGAGGGGGTGAAACAGAGGGGCTGAAACAGAGGGGCTGAAACAGAGGGCGAGAAACCGTGGGCGAGAAACAGAGGGCGAGAAACAGAGGGGCTGAAACAGAGGGGCTGAAACAGAGGGGCTGAAACAGAGGGCGAGAAACAGAGGCAGAGAAACAGAAAGCGAGAAACAGAGGGCGAGAAACAGAGGGCGAGAAACAGAGGGCGAGAAACAGAGGGGCTGAAACAGAGGGGCTGAAACAGAGGGCGAGAAACAGAGGGGCTGAAACAGAGGGGCTGAAACAGAAGGGCTGAAACAGAGGGCCTGAAACACATGGCGAGAAACAGTGGGCGAGGAACAGATGGCGAGGAACACAGGGGCTGAAACAGAGGGGCTGAAACAGAGGGGCTGAAACAGAGGGGCTGAAACAGAGGGGCTGAAACAGAGGGCGAGAAACAGAGGGGCTGAAACATTGGGGCTGAAGCAGAGGGGCTGAAACAGAGGGGCTGAAACAGAGGGCGAGAAACAGTGGGCGAGAAACAGAGGGCGAGAAACAGAGGGGCTGAAACAGAGGGGCTGAAACAGAGGGGCTGAAACAGAGGGCGAGAAACAGAGGGCGAGAAACAGAGAGCGCGAAACAGAGGGCGAGAAACAGAGGGCGAGAAACAGAGGGCGAGAAACAGAGGGGCTGAAACAGAGGGGCTGAAACAGAGGGGCTGAAACAGAGGGCGAGAAACAGAGTGCGAGAAACAGAGGGGCTGAAACAGAGGGGCTGATACAGAGGGGCTGAAACAGAGGGGCTGAAACAGAGGGCGAGAAACAGAGGGGCTGAAACAGAGGGCGAGAAACAGAGGGGCTGAAACAGAGGGGCAGAACCTTAGGGGATGAAACAGAGGGGCTGAAACAGAGGGCGAGAAACAGAGGGCGAGAAACAGAGAGCCTGAAACAGAGAGCGAGAAACAGAGGGCGAGAAACTGAGGGGCTGAAACAGAGGGGCTGAAACAGAGGGGCTGAAACAGAGGGCGAGAAACAGAGTGCGAGAAACAGAGGGGCTGAAACAGAGGGGCTGATACAGAGGGGCTGAAACAGAGGGGCTGAAACAGAGGGCGAGAAACAGAGGGGCTGAAACAGAGGGGCTGAAACAGAGGGGCTGATACAGAGGGGCTGAAACAGAGGGGCTGAAACAGAGGGCGAGAAACAGAGGGGCTGAAACAGAGGGCGATAAACAGAGGGGCTGAAACAGAGGGGCTGAACCAGTGGGGCTGAAACAGAGGGGCTTTAAAACAGGGCGAGAAACAGAGGGCGAGAAACAGAGAGCGAGAAACAGAGGGCTAGAAACAGAGGGCGAGAAACAGAGGGGCTGAAACAGAGGGGCTGTAACAGAGGGGCTGAAACAGAGGTGCTGAAACAGACGGCGAGAAACAGAGGGCGAGAAAAAGAGGGAGAGAAACAGACGGGCTGAAACAGAGGGGCTGATACAGAGGGGCTGAAACAGAGGGGCTGAAACAGAGGGCGAGAAACAGAGGGGCTGAAACAGAGGGGCTGAAACAGAGGGGCTGAAACAGAGGGCGAGAAACAGAGGGGCTGAAACAGAGGGCCAGAAACAGAGGGCGAGAAACAGAGGAGCTGAAACAGAGGGGCTGAAACAGAGGGCGAGAAACAGAGGGGCTGAAACAGAGGGGCTGATACAGAGGGGCTGAAACAGAGGGCGAGAAACAGAGGGCGAGAAACAGAGGGCGAGAAACAGAGGGGCTGAAACAGAGGGGCTGAAACAGAGAGGGAGAAACAGAGGGCGAGAATCAGAGGGCGAGAAACAGAGAGCGAGAAACAGAGGGGCTGAAACAGAGGGGCTGAAACAGAGGGGCTGAAACAGAGGGGCTGAAACAGAGGGCGAGAAACAGAGAGGCTGAAACAGAGGGGCTGAAACAGAGGGGCTGAAACAGAGGGGCTGAAACAGAGGGGCTGATACTGAGGGGCTGAAACAGAGGGGCTGAAACAGAGGGGCTGAAACAGAGGGCGAGAAACAAAGGCGAGAAACAGACGGGCTGAAACAGAGGGGCTGATACAGAGGGGCTGAAACAGAGGGGCTGAAACAGGAGGCGAGAAACAGAGGGGCAGAAACAGAGGGCGAGAAACAGAGGGGCTCAAACAGAGGGGCTGAACCAGTGGGGCTGAAACAGAGGGGCTGAAACACAGGGCGAGAAACAGAGGGCGAGAAACAGAGAGCGAGAAACAGAGGGCTAGAAACAGAGGGCGAGAAACAGAGGGGCTGAAACAGAGGGGCTGAAACAGAGGGGCTGAATCAGAGGGGCTGAAACAGAGGGGCTGAAACAGAGGGCGAGAAACAAAGGCGAGAAACAGACGGGCTGAAACAGAGGGGCTGATACAGAGGGGCTGAAACAAAGGGGCTGAAACAGAGGGCGAGAAACAGAGGGGCTGAAACAGAGGGGCTGAAACAGAGGGGCTGAAACAGAGGGCGAGAAACAGAGGGGCTGAAAAAGAGGGGCTGAAACAGAGGGCGAGAAACAGAGGGGCTGAAACAGAGGGGCTGAAACAGAAGGGCTGAAACAGAGGGCCTGAAACAGAGGGCGAGAAACAGTGGGCGAGGAACAGATGGCGAGGAACACAGGGGCTGAAACAGAGGGGCTGAAACAGAGGGGCTGAAACAGAGGGGCTGAAACAGAGGGGCTGAAACAGAGGGCGAGAAACAGAGGGGCTGAAACATTGGGGCTGAAGCAGAGGGGCTGAAACAGAGGGGCTGAAACAGAGGGCGAGAAACAGTGGGCGAGAAACAGAGGGCGAGAAACAGAGGGGCTGAAACAGAGGGGCTGAAACAGAGGGGCTGAAACAGAGGGCGAGAAACAGAGGGCGAGAAACAGAGGGGCTGAGACAGAGGGCGAGAAACAGAGGGGCTGAAACAGAGGGGCTGAACCAGTGGGGCTGAAACAGAGGGGCTTTAACACAGGGCGAGAAACAGAGGGCGAGAAACAGAGAGCGAGAAACAGAGGGCTAGAAACAGAGGGCGAGAAACAGAGGGGCTGAAACAGAGGGGCTGAAACAGAGGGGCTGAAACAGAGGGGCTGAAACAGAGGGCGAGAAACAGAGGGCGAGAAACAGAGGGCGAGAAACAGACGGGCTGAAACAGAGGGGCTGATACAGAGGGGCTGAAACAGAGGGGCTGAAACAGAGGGCGAGAAACAGAGGGGCTGAAACAGAGGGGCTGAAACAGAGGGGCTGAAACAGAGGGCGAGAAACAGAGGGGCTGAAACAGAGGGCGAGAAACAGAGGGCGAGAAACAGAGGAGCTGAAACAGAGGGGCTGAAACAGAGGGCGAGAAACAGAGGGGCTGAAACAGAGGGGCTGATACAGAGGGGCTGAAACAGAGGGCGAGAAACAGAGGGCGAGAAACAGAGGGCGAGAAACAGAGGGGCTGAAAAAGAGGGGCTGAAACAGAGAGGGAGAAACAGAGGGCGAGAATCAGAGGGCGAGAAACAGAGAGCGAGAAACAGAGGGGCTGAAACAGAGGGGCTGAAACAGAGGGGCTGAAACAGAGGGCGAGAAACAGAGAGGCTGAAACAGAGGGGCTGAAACAGAGGGGCTGAAACAGAGGGGCTGAGACAGAGGGGCTGATACTGAGGGGCTGAAACAGAGGGGCTGAAACAGAGGGGCTGAAACAGAGGGCGAGAAACAAAGGCGAGAAACAGACGGGCTGAAACAGAGGGGCTGATACAGAGGGGCTGAAACAGAGGGGCTGAAACAGGAGGCGAGAAACAGAGGGGCAGAAACAGAGGGCGAGAAACAGAGGGGCTCAAACAGAGGGGCTGAACCAGTGGGGCTGAAACAGAGGGGCTGAAACACAGGGCGAGAAACAGAGGGCGAGAAACAGAGAGCGAGAAACAGAGGGCTAGAAAGAGAGGGCGAGAAACAGAGTGGCTGAAACAGAGGGGCTGAAACAGAGGGGCTGAATCAGAGGGGCTGAAACAGAGGTGCTGAAACAGAGGGCGAGAAACAAAGGCGAGAAACAGACGGGCTGAAACAGAGGGGCTGATACAGAGGGGCTGAAACAAAGGGGCTGAAACAGAGGGCGAGAAACAGAGGGACTGAAACAGAGGGGCTGAAACAGAGGGGCTGAAACAGAGGGCGAGAAACAGAGGGGCTGAAACAGAGGGGCTGAAACAGAGGGCGAGAAACAGAGGGGCTGAAACAGAGGGGCTGAAACAGAAGGGCTGAAACAGAGGGCCTGAAACAGAGGGCGAGAAACAGTGGGCGAGGAACAGATGGCGAGGAACACAGGGGCTGAAACAGAGGGGCTGAAACAGAGGGGCTGAAACAGAGGGGCTGAAACAGAGGGGCTGAAACAGAGGGCGAGAAACAGAGGGGCTGAAACATTGGGGCTGAAGCAGAGGGGCTGAAACAGAGGGGCTGAAACAGAGGGCGAGAAACAGTGGGCGAGAAACAGAGGGCGAGAAACAGAGGGGCTGAAACAGAGGGGCTGAAACAGAGGGGCTGAAACAGAGGGCGAGAAACAGAGGGCGAGAAACAGAGAGCGAGAAACAGAGGGCGAGAAACAGAGGGCGAGAAACAGAGGTCGAGAAACAGAGGGGCTGAAACAGAGGGGCTGAAACAGAGGGGCTGAAACAGAGGTGCTGAAACAGAGGGGGAGAAACAGAGTGCGAGAAACAGAGGGGCTGAAACAGAGGGGCTGATACAGAGGGGCTGAAACAGAGGGGCTGAAACAAAGGGCGAGAAACAGAGGGGCTGAAACAGAGGGCGAGAAACAGAGGGGCTGAAACAGAGGGGCTGAACCAGAGGGGATGAAACAGAGGGGCTGAAACAGAGGGCGAGAAACAGAGGGCGAGAAACAGAGAGCCTGAAACAGAGAGCGAGAAACAGAGGGCGAGAAACTGAGGGGCTGTAACAGAGGGGCTGAAACAGAGGGGCTGAAACAGAGGGGCTGAAACAGAGGGCGAGAAACAGAGTGCGAGAAACAGAGGGGCTGAAACAGAGGGGCTGATACAGAGGGGCTGAAACAGAGGGGCTGAAACAGAGGGGCTTTAACACAGGGCGAGAAACAGAGGGCGAGAAACAGAGAGCGAGAAACAGAGGGCTAGAAACAGAGGGCGAGAAACAGAGGGGCTGAAACAGAGGGGCTGAAACAGAGGGGCTGAAACAGAGGGCGAGAAACAGAGGGCGAGAAATAGAGGGCGAGAAACAGACGGGCTGAAACAGAGGGGCTGATACAGAGGGGCTGAAACAGAGGGGCTGAAACAGAGGGCGAGAAACAGAGGGGCTGAAACAGAGGGGCAGAAACAGAGGGGCTGAAACAGAGGGCGAGAAACAGAGGGGCTGAAACAGAGGACGAGAAACAGAGGGCGAGAAACAGAGGAGCTGAAACAGAGGGGCTGAAACAGAGGGGCTGAAACAGAGGGGCTGAAACAGAGGGGCTGAAACAGAGGGCGAGAAACAGAGGGGCTGAAACAGAGGGGCTGATACAGAGGGGCTGAAACAGAGGGCGAGAAACAGAGGGCGAGAAACAGAGGGCGAGAAACAGAGGGGCTGAAACAGAGGGGCTGAAACAGAGAGGGAGAAACAGAGGGCGAGAATCAGAGGGCGAGAAACAGAGAGCGAGAAACAGAGGGGCTGAAACAGAGGGGCTGAAACAGAGGGGCTGAAACAGAGGGGCTGAAACAGAGGGCGAGAAACAGAGAGGCTGAAACAGAGGGGCTTAAACAGAGGGGCTGAAACAGAGGGGCTGAAACAGAGGGCGAGAAACAGAGGGCGAGAAACAGAGGGCGAGAAACAGAGGGGCTGAAACAGAGGGGCTGAAACAGAGGGGCTGAAACAGAGGGTCTGAAACAGAGGGGCTGAAACAGAGGGGCTGAAACAGAGGGCGAGAAACAGTGGGCGAGAAACAGAGGGCGAGAAACAGAGGGGCAGAAACAGAGGGGCTGAAACAGAGGGGCTGAAACAGAGGGCTAGAAACAGAGGGCGAGAAACAGAGGGCGAGAAACAGAGGGGCTGAAACAGTGGGGCTGAAAGAGACGGGCTGAAACAGAGGGGCTGAAACAGAGGGCGAGAAACAGAGGGCGAGAAACAGAGGGGCTGAAACAGAGGGGCTGATACAGAGGGGCTGAAACAGAGGGGCTGAAACAGGAGGCGAGAAACAGAGGGGCTGAAACAGAGGGCGAGAAACAGAGAGGCTAAAAACAGAGGGGCTGAAACAGAGGGGCTGAAACAGAAGGCGAAAAACAGGGGGCTGAAACAGAGGGGCTGAAACAGAGGGGCTGAAACAGAGGGGCTGAAACAGAGGGCGAGAAACAGAGGGGCTGAAACAGAGGGTCTGAAACAGAGGGGCTGAAACAGAGGGGCTGAAACAGAGGGCGAGAAACAGTGGGCGAGAAACAGAGGGCGAGAAACAGAGGGGCTGAAACAGAGGGGCTGAAACAGAGGGGCTGAAACAGAGGGCTAGAAACAGAGGGCGAGAAACAGAGGGCGAGAAACAGAGGGGCTGAAACAGTGGGGCTGAAAGAGACGGGCTGAAACAGAGGGGCTGAAACAGAGGGCGAGAAACAGAGGGCGAGAAACAGAGGGGCTGAAACAGAGGGGCTGATACAGAGGGGCTGAAACAGAGGGGCTGAAACAGGAGGCGAGAAACAGAGGGGCTGAAACAGAGGGCGAGAAACAGAGAGGCTAAAAACAGAGGGGCTGAAACAGAGGGCGAGAAACAGAGGGCGAGAAACAGATAGCGAGAAACAGAGGGCGAAAAAAACACAGTGGCTGAAACAGAGGGGCTGAAACAGAGGGGCTGAAACAGTGGGCGAGAAACAGAGGGGCTGAAACAGAGGGGCTGAAACAGAGGGGCTGAAGCAGAGGGCGAGAAACAGTGGGCGAGAAACAGAGGGGCTGAAACAGAGGGACTGAAACAGAGGGCGAGAAACAGAGGGGCTGAAACAGAGGGGCTGAAACAGAGGGCGAGAAACAGAGGGGCTGAAACAGAGGGGCTGAAACAGAGGGGCTGAAACAGAGGGGCTGAAGCAGAGGGCGAGAAACAGAGGGGCTGAAACAGAGGGGCTGAAACAGAGAGCGAGAAACAGAGGGCGAGAATCAGAGGGCGAGAAACAGAGAGCGAGAAACAGAGGGGCTGAAACAGAGGGGCTGAAACAGAGGGGCTGAAACAGAGGGGCTGAAACAGAGGGGCTGAAACAGAGGGCGAGAAACAGTGGGCGAGAAACAGAGGGCGAGAAACAGAGGGGCTGAAACAGAGGGGCTGAAACAGAGGGGCTGAAACAGAGGGCGAGAAACAGAGGGAGAGAAACAGAAAGCGAGAAACAGAGGGCGAGAAACAGAGGGCGAGAAACAGAGGGCGATAAACAGAGGGGCTGAAACAGAGGGGCTGAAAGAGAGGGTCTGAAACAGAGGGGCTGAAACAGAGGGCTAGAAACAGAGGGCGAGAAACAGAGGGGCTGAAACAGAGGGGCTGATACAGACTGGCTGAAACAGAGGGGCTGAAACAGAGGGCGAGAAACAGAGGGACTGAAACAGATGGCGAGAAACAGAGGGGCTGAAACAGAGGGGCTGAACAAGAGGGGCTGAAACAGAGGGGCTGAAACACAGGGCGAGAAACAGAGGGCGAGAAACAGAGAGCGAGAAACAGAGGGCTAGAAACAAAGGGCGAGAAACAGAGGGGCTGAAACAGAGGGGCTGAAACAGAGGGGCTGAAACAGAGGGGCTGAAACAGAGGGTTTGAAACAGAGGGCGAGAAACAGAGGGCGAGTAACAGAGGGGCTGAAACAGAGGGGCTGATACAGAGGGGCTGAAACAGAGGGGCTGAAACAGAGGGGCTGAAACACAGGGCGAGAAACAGAGGGCGAGAAACAGAGAGCGAGAAACAGAGGGCTAGAAACAAAGGGCGAGAAACAGAGGGGCTGAAACAGAGGGGCTGAAACAGAGGGGCTGAAACAGAGGGGCTGAAACAGAGGGTTTGAAACAGAGGGCGAGAAACAGAGGGCGAGAAACAGAGGGGCTGAAACAGAGGGGCTGATACAGAGGGGCTGAAACAGAGGGGCTGAAACAGAGGGGCTGAAACAGAGGGCGAGAAACAGAGGGGCTGAAACAGAGGGCGAGAAACAGAGGGGCTGAAACAGAGGGCGAGAAACAGAGGGCGAGAAACAGAGGAGCTGAAACAGAGGGGCTGAAACAGAGGGGCTGAAACAGAGGGGCTGAAACAGAGGGGCTGAAACAGAGGGCGAGAAACAGAGGGCGAGAAACAGAGGGCGAGAAACAGACAGCGAGAAACAGAGGGGCTGAAACAGAGGGGCTGAAACAGAGGGCGAGAAACAGAGAGGCTGCAACAGAGGGGCTGAAACAGAGGGGCTGAAACAGAGGTGCTGAAACAGAGGGCGAGGAACAGAGGGCGAGAAACAGAGGGCGAGAAACAGAGGGGCTGAAACAGAGGAGCTGAAACAGAGGGGCTGAAACAGAGGGGCTGAAACAGAGGGCGAGAAACAGAGGAGCTGAACCAGAGGGGCTGAAACAGAGGGGCTGAAATAGAGGGCGAGAAACAGAGGGGCTGAAACAGACGGTCTGAAACAGAGGGGCTGAAACAGAGGGGCTGAAACAGAGGGAGAGAAACAGAGGGCGAGAAACAGAGGGCGAGAAACAGAGGGCGAGAAACAGAGGGGCTGAAACAGAGGGGCTGAAAGAGACGGGCTGAAACAGAGGGGCTGAAACAGAGGGCGAGAAACAGAGGGCGAGAAACAGAGGGGCTGAAACAGAGGGGCTGATACAGTGGGGCTGAAACAGAGGTGCTGAAACAGAGGGCGAGAAACAGAGGGCGAGAAACAGAGGGAGAGAAACAGAGGGGCTGAAACAGAGGGCGAGAAACAGAGGGCGAGAAACAGAGGGGCTGAAACAGAGGGGCTGAAACAGAGGTGCTGAAACAGAGGGCGAGAAACAGAGGGCGAGAAACAGAGGGAGAGAAACAGAGGGGCTGAAACAGAGGGCGAGAAACAGAGGGCGAGAAACAGAGGGGCTGAAACAGAGGGGCTGATACAGAGGGGCTGAAACAGAGGGGCTGAAACAGGAGGCGAGAAACAGAGGGGCTGAAACAGAGGGCGAGAAACAGAGGGGCTAAAAACAGAGGGGCTGAAACAGAGGGCGAGAAACAGAGGGCGAGAAACAGATAGCGAGAAACAGAGGGCGAGAAACCCAGTGGCTGAAACAGAGGGGCTGATACAGAGGGGCTGAAACAGAGGGACTGAAACAGAGGGCGAGAAACAGAGGTGCGGAAACAGAGGGGCTGAAACAGAGGGCGATAAACAGAGGGGCTGAAACAGAGGGGCTGAAACAGAGGGGCTGAAACAGAGGGGCTGAAACAGAGGGCGAGAAACAGTGGGCGAGAAACAGAGGGGCTGAAACAGAGGGACTGAAACCGAGGGCGAGAAACAGAGGGGCTGAAACAGAGGGGCTGAAACAGAGGGCGAGAAACAGAGGGGCTGAAACAGAGGGGCTGAAACAGAGGGGCTGAAACAGAGGGGCTGAAACAGAGGGCTGAAACAGAGGGCGAGAAACAGAGGGCGAGAAACAGAGGGGCTGAAACAGAGGGGCTGAAACAGAGGGGCTGAAACAGAGGGGCTGAAACAGAGGGCGATAAACAGAGGGAGAGAAACAGAAAGCGAGAAACAGAGGGCGAGAAACAGAGGGCGATAAACAGAGGGGCTGAAACAGTGGGGCTGAAAGAGAGGGGCTGAAACAGAGGGGCTGAAACAGAGGGCTAGAAACAGAGGGCGAGAAACAGAGGGGCTGAAACAGAGGGGCTGATACAGAGGGGCTGAAACAGAGGTGCTGAAACAGAGGGCGAGAAACAGAGGGGCTGAAAC
The DNA here is from genome assembly GCF_030684315.1 of Stegostoma tigrinum. Taxonomy (NCBI): domain Eukaryota; kingdom Metazoa; phylum Chordata; class Chondrichthyes; order Orectolobiformes; family Stegostomatidae; genus Stegostoma; species Stegostoma tigrinum. Next base: position 629,944 of record NW_026728039.1, on the reverse strand, counting down.
AGATGGCGAGAAACAGAGGGGCTGAAACAGAGGGGCTGAACCAGAGGGGCTGAAACAGAGGGGCTGAAACACAGGGCGAGAATCAGAGGGCGAGAAACAGAGAGCGAGAAACAGAGGGCTAGAAACAAAGGGCGAGAAACAGTAGGGCTGAAACAGAGGGGCTGAAACAGAGGGGCTGAAACAGAGGGGCTGAAACAGAGGGCGAGAAACAGAGGGCGAGAAACAGAGGGCGAGAAACAGAGAGCGAGAAACAGAGGGGCTGAAACTGAGGGGCTGAAACAGAGGGCGAGAAACAGAGAGGCTGCAACAGAGGGGCTGAAACAGAGGGGCTGAAACAGAGGTGCTGAAACAGAGGGCGAGGAACAGAGGGCGAGAAACAGAGGGCGAGAAAGAGAGGGGCTGAAACAGAGGAGCTGAAACAGAGGGGCTGAAACAGAGGGGCTGAAACAGAGGGCGAGAAACAGAGGGGCTGAACCAGAGGGGCTGAAACAGCGGGGCTGAAACAGAGGGCGAGAAACAGAGGGGCTGAAACAGACGGTCTGAAACAGAGGGGCTGAAACAGAGGGGCTGAAACAGAGGGCGAGAAAAAGAGGGCGAGAAACAGAAGGCGAGAAACAGAGGGCGAGAAACAGAGGGGCTGAAACAGAGGGGCTGAAAGAGACGGGCTGAAACAGAGGGGCTGAAACAGAGGGCGAGAAACAGAGGGCGAGAAACAGAGGGGCTGAAACAGAGGGGCTGATACAGTGGGGCTGAAACAGAGGGGCTGAAACAGGAGGCGAGAAACAGAGGGGCTGAAACAGAGGGGCTGAAACAGAGGGGCTGAAACAGAGGTGCTGAAACAGAGGGCGAGAAAGAGAGGGCGAGAAACAGAGGGAGAGAAACAGAGGGGCTGAAACAGAGGGCGAGAAACAGAGGGCGAGAAACAGAGGGGCTGAAACAGAGGGGCTGATACAGAGGGGCTGAAACAGAGGGGCTGAAACAGGAGGCGAGAAACAGAGGGGCTGAAACAGAGGGCGAGAAACAGAGGGGCTAAAAACAGAGGGGCTGAAACAGAGGGCGAGAAACAGAGGGCGAGAAACAGATAGCGAGAAACAGAGGGCGAGAAACACAGTGGCTGAAACAGAGGGGCTGATACAGAGGGGCTGAAACAGAGGGACTGAAACAGAGGGCGAGAAACAGAGGGGCTGACACAGAGGGGCTGAAACAGAGGGCGAGAAACAGAGGGGCTGAAACAGAGGGGCTGAAACAGAGGGGCTGAAACAGAGGGGCTGAAACAGAGGGCGTGAAACAGTGGGCGAGAAACAGAGGGGCTGAAACAGAGGGACTGAAACAGAGGGCGAGAAACAGAGGGGCTGAAACAGAGGGGCTGAAACAGAGGGCGAGAAACAGAGGGGCTGAAACAGAGGGGCTGAAACAGAGGGCGAGAAACAGAGGGGCTGAAACAGAGGGGCTGAAACAGAGGGGCTTAAACAGAGGGGCTGAAACAGAGGGCGAGAAACAGTGGGCGAGAAACCGAGGGCGAGAAACAGAGGGGCTGAAACAGAGGGGCTGAAACAGAGGGGCTGAAACAGAGGGCGAGAAACAGAGGTAGAGAAACAGAAAGCGAAAAACAGAGGGCGAGAAACAGAGGGCGAGAAACAGAGGGCGATAAACAGAGGGGCTGAAACAGAGGGGCTGAAAGAGAGGGGCTGAAACAGATGGGCTGAAACAGAGGGCTAGAAACAGAGGGCGAGAAACAGAGGGGCTGAAACAGAGGGGCTGATACAGACTGGCTGAAACAGAGGGGCTGAAACAGAGGGCGAGAAACAGAGGGGCTGAAACAGATGGCGAGAAACAGAGGGGCTGAAACAGAGGGGCTGAACAAGAGGGCATGAAACAGAGGGGCTGAAACACAGGGCGAGAAACAGAGGGCGAGAAACAGAGAGCGAGAAACAGAGGGCTAGAAACAAAGGGCGAGAAACAGAGGGGCTGAAACAGAGGGGCTGAAACAGAGGGGCTGAAACAGAGGGGCTGAAACAGAGGGTTTGAAACAGAGGGCGAGAAACAGAGGGCGAGAAACAGAGGGGCTGAAACAGAGGGGCTGATACAGAGGGGCTGAAACAGAGGAGCTGAAACAGAGGGGCTGAAACAGAGGGCGAGAAACAGAGGGGCTGAAACAGAGGGCGAGAAACAGAGGGGCTGAAACAGAGGGCGTGAAACAGAGGGCGAGAAACAGAGGAGCTGAAACAGAGTTGCTGAAACAGAGGGGCTGAAACAGAGGGGCTGAAACAGAGGGGCTGAAACAGAGGGCGAGAAACAGAGGGCGAGAAACAGAGGGCGAGAAACAGAGAGCGAGAAACAGAGGGGCTGAAACAGAGGGGCTGAAACAGAGGGCGAGAAACAGAGAGGCTGCAACAGAGGGGCTGAAACAGAAGGGCTGAAACAGAGGTGCTGAAACAGAGGGCGAGGAACAGAGGGCGAGAAACAGAGGGCGAGAAACAGAGGGGCTGAAACAGAGGAGCTGAAACAGAGGGGCTGAAACAGAGGGGCTGAAACAGAGGGCGAGAAACAGAGGGGCTGAACCAGAGGGGCTGAAACAGAGGGGCTGAAACAGAGGGCGAGAAACAGAGGGGCTGAAACAGACGGTCTGAAACAGAGGGGCTGAAACAGAGGGGCTGAAACAGAGGGCGAGAAACAGAGGGCGAGAAACAGAGGGCGAGAAACAGAGGGCGAGAAACAGAGGGGCTGAAACAGAGGGGCTGAAAGAGACGGGCTGAAACAGAGGGGCTGAAACAGAGGGCGAGAAACAGAGGGCGAGAAACAGAGGGGCTGAAACAGAGGGGCTGATACAGTGGGGCTGAAACAGAGGGGCTGAAACAGGAGGCGAGAAACAGAGGGGCTGAAACAGAGGGGCTGAAACAGAGGGGCTGAAACAGAGGTGCTGAAACAGAGGGCCAGAAACAGAGGGCGAGAAACAGAGGGAGAGAAACAGAGGGGCTGAAACAGAGGGCGAGAAACAGAGGGCGAGAAACAGAGGGGCTGAAACAGAGGGGCTGATACAGAGGGGCTGAAACAGAGGGGCTGAAAAAGGAGGCGAGAAACAGAGGGGCTGAAACAGAGGGCGAGAAACAGAGGGGCTAAAAACAGAGGGGCTGAAACAGAGGGCGAGAAACAGAGGGCGAGAAACAGATAGCGAGAAACCGAGGGCGAGAAACACAGTGGCTGAAACAGAGGGGCTGATACAGAGGGGCTGAAACAGAGGGACTGAAACAGAGGGCGAGAAACAGAGGTGCTGAAACAGAGGGGCTGAAACAGAGGGCGAGAAACAGAGGGGCTGAAACAGAGGGGCTGAAACAGAGGGCGAGAAACAGAGGGGCTGAAACAGAGGGGCTGAAACAGAGGGGCTTAAACAGAGGGGCTGAAACAGAGGGCGAGAAACAGTGGGCGAGAAACCGAGGGCGAGAAACAGAGGGGCTGAAACAGAGGGGCTGAAACAGAGGGGCTGAAACAGAGGGCGAGAAACAGAGGGAGAGAAACAGAAAGCGAGAAACAGAGGGCGAGAAACAGAGGGCGAGAAACAGAGGGCGATAAACAGAGGGGCTGAAACAGAGGGGCTGAAAGAGAGGGGCTGAAACACCTGGGCTGAAACAGAGGGCTAGAAACAGAGGGCGAGAAACAGAGGGGCTGAAACAGAGGGGCTGATACAGACTGGCTGAAACAGAGGGGCTGAAACAGAGGGCGAGAAACAGAGGGGCTGAAACAGATGGCGAGAAACAGAGGGGCTGAAACAGAAGGGCTGAACAAGAGGGCATGAAACAGAGGGGCTGAAACACAGGGCGAGAAACAGAGGGCGAGAAACAGAGAGCGAGAAACAGAGGGCTAGAAACAAAGGGCGAGAAACAGAGGGGCTGAAACAGAGGGGCTGAAACAGAGGGGCTGAAACAGAGGGGCTGAAACAGAGGGTTTGAAACAGAGGGCGAGAAACAGAGGGCGAGAAACAGAGGGGCTGAAACAGAGGGGCTGATACAGAGGGGCTGAAACAGAGGAGCTGAAACAGAGGGGCTGAAACAGAGGGCGAGAAACAGAGGGGCTGAAACAGAGGGCGAGAAACAGAGGGGCTGAAACAGAGGGCGAGAAACAGAGGGCGAGAAACAGAGGGGCTGAAACAGAGGGGCTGAAACAGAGGGGCTGAAACAGAGGGGCTGAAACAGAGGGCGAGAAACAGAGGGCGAGAAACAGAGGGCGAGAAACAGAGAGCGAGAAACAGAGGGGCTGAAACAGAGGGGCTGAAACAGAGGGCGAGAAACAGAGAGGCTGCAACAGAGGGGCTGAAACAGAAGGGCTGAAACAGAGGTGCTGAAACAGAGGGCGAGGAACAGAGGGGCTGAAACAGAGGAGCTGAAACAGAGGGGCTGAAACAGAGGGCGAGAAACAGAGGGGCTGAACCAGAGGGGCTGAAACAGAGGGGCTGAAACAGAGGGCGAGAAACAGAGGGGCTGAAACAGACGGTCTGAAACAGAGGGGCTGAAACAGAGGGGCTGAAACAGAGGGCGAGAAACAGAGGGCGAGAAACAGAGGGCGAGAAACAGAGGGCGAGAAACAGAGGGGCTGAAACAGAGGGGCTGAAAGAGACGGGCTGAAACAGAGGGGCTGAAACAGAGGGCGAGAAACAGAGGGCGAGAAACAGTGGGGCTGAAACAGAGGGGCTGATACAGTGGGGCTGAAACAGAGGGGCTGAAACAGGAGGCGAGAAACAGAGGGGCTGAAACAGAGGGGCTGAAACAGAGGGGCTGAAACAGAGGTGCTGAAACAGAGGGCGAGAAACAGAGGGCGAGAAACAGAGGGAGAGAAACAGAGGGGCTGAAACAGAGGGCGAGAAACAGAGGGCGAGAAACAGAGGGGCTGAAACAGAGGGGCTGATACAGAGGGGCTGAAACAGAGGGGCTCAAAAAGGAGGCGAGAAACAGAGGGGCTGAAACAGAGGGCGAGAAACAGAGGGGCTAAAAACAGAGGGGCTGGAACAGAGGGCGAGAAACAGAGGGCGAGAAACAGATAGCGAGAAACAGAGGGCGAGAAACACAGTGGCTGAAACAGAGGGGCTGATACAGAGGGGCTGAAACAGAGGGACTGAAACAGAGGGCGAGAAACAGAGGTGCTGAAACAAAGGGGCTGAAACAGAGGGCGAGAAACAGAGGGGCTGAAACAGAGGGGCTGAAACAGAGGGGCTGAAACAGAGGGGCTGAAACAGAGGGCGAGAAACAGTGGGCGAGAAACAGAGGGGCTGAAACAGAGGGACTGAAACAGAGGGCGAGAAACAGAGGGGCTGAAACAGAGGGGCTGAAACAGAGGGCGAGAAACAGAGGGGCTGAAACAGAGGGGCTGAAACAGAGGGGCTGAAACAGAGGGGCTGAAACAGAGGGCGAGAAACAGTGGGCGAGAAACAGAGGGCGAGAAACAGAGGGGCTGAAACAGAGGGGCTGAAACAGAGGGGCTGAAACAGAGGGCGAGAAACAGAGGGAGAGAAACAGAAAGCGAGAAACAGAGGGCGAGAAACAGAGGGCGAGAAACAGAGGGCGATAAACAGAGGGGCTGAAACAGAGGGGCTGAAAGAGAGGGGCTGAAACAGAGGGGCTGAAACAGAGGGCTAGAAACAGAGGGCGAGAAACAGAGGGGCTGAAACAGAGGGGCTGATACAGAGGGGCTGAAACAGAGGGGCTGAAACAGAGGGCGAGAAACAGAGGGGCTGAAACAGATGGCGAGAAACAGAGGGGCTGAAACAGAGGGGCTGAACCTGAGGGGCTGAAACAGAGGGGCTGAAACACAGGGCGAGAAACAGAGGGCGAGAAACAGAGAGCGAGAAACAGAGGGCTAGAAACAAAGGGCGAGAAACAGGAGGGCTGAAACAGAGGGGCTGAAACAGAGGGGCTGAAACAGAGGGGCTGAAACAGAGGGCGAGAAACAGAGGGCGAGAAACAGAGGGCGAGAAACAGAGAGCGAGAAACAGAGGGGCTGAAACAGAGGCGCTGAAACAGAGGGGCTGAAACAGAGGGCGAGAAACAGAGGGGCTGAACCAGAGGGGCTGAAACAGAGGGGCTGAAACAGAGGGCGAGAAACAGAGGGGCTGAAACAGAGGGCGAGAAACAGAGGGGCTGAAACAGAGGCGCTGAAACAGAGGGGCTGAAACAGAGGGGCTGAAACAGAGGGCGAGAAACAGAGGGGCTGAACCAGAGGGGCTGAAACAGAGGGGCTGAAACAGAGGGCGAGAAACAGAGGGGCTGAAACAGACGGTCTGAAACAGAGGGGCTGAAACAGAGGGGCTGAAACAGAGGGCGAGAAACAGAGGGCGAGAAACAGAGGGCGAGAAACAGAGGGCGAGAAACAGAGGGGCTGAAACAGAGGGGCTGAAAGAGACGGGCTGAAACAGAGGGGCTGAAACAGAGGGCGAGAAACAGAGGGCGAGAAACAGAGGGGCTGAAACAGAGGGGCTGATACAGTGGGGCTGAAACAGAGGGGCTGAAACAGGAGGCGAGAAACAGAGGGGCTGAAACAGAGGGGCTGAAACAGAGGGGCTGAAACAGAGGTGCTGAAACAGAGGGCGAGAAAGAGAGGGCGAGAAACAGAGGGAGAGAAACAGAGGGGCTGAAACAGAGGGCGAGAAACAGAGGGCGAGAAACAGAGGGGCTGAAACAGAGGCGCTGATACAGAGGGGCTGAAACAGAGGGGCTGAAACAGGAGGCGAGAAACAGAGGGGCTGAAACAGAGGGCGAGAAACAGAGGGGCTAAAAACAGAGGGGCTGAAACAGAGGGCGAGAAACAGAGGGGCTGAAACAGAGGGGCTGAAACAGAGGGCGAGAAACAGAGGGGCTGAAACAGAGGGGCTGAAACAGAGGGGTTGAAACAGAGGGGCTGAAACAGAGGGCGAGAAACAGTGGGCGAGAAACAGAGGGGCTGAAACAGAGGGACTGAAACAGAGGGCGAGAAACAGAGGGGCTGAAACAGAGGGGCTGAAACAGAGGGCGAGAAACAGAGGGGCTGAAACAGAGGGGCTGCAACAGAGGGGCTGAAACAGAGGGCGAGAAACAGTGGGCGAGAAACAGAGGGCGAGAAACAGAGGGGTTGAAACAGAGGGGCTGAAACAGAGGGGCTGAAACAGAGGGCGAGAAACAGAGGGAGAGAAACAGAAAGCTAGAAACAGAGGGCGAGAAACAGAGGGCGAGAAACAGGGCGATAAACAGAGGGGCTGAAACAGAGGGGCTGAAAGAGAGGGGCTGAAACAGAAGGGCTGAAACAGAGGGCTAGAAACAGAGGGCGAGAAACAGAGGGGCTGAAACAGAGGGGCTGATACAGAGGGGCTGAAACAGAGGGGCTGAAACAGAGGGCGAGAAACAGAGGGGCTGAAACAGATGGCGAGAAACAGAGGGGCTGAAACAGAGGGGCTGAAACACAGGGCGAGAAACAGAGGGCGAGAAACAGAGAGCGAGAAACAGAGGGCTAGAAACAAAGGGCGAGAAACAGTAGGGCTGAAACAGAGTGGCTGAAACAGAGGGGCTGAAACAGAGGGGTTGAAACAGAGGGTTTGAAACAGAGGGCGAGAAACAGAGGGCGAGAAACAGAGGAGCTGAAACAGAGGGGCTGATACTGAGGGGCTGAAACAGAGGGGCTGAAACAGAGGGCGAGAAACAGAGGGGCTGAAACAGAGGGGCTGAAACGGAGGGCGAGAAACAGAGGGGCTGAAACAGAGGGGCTGAATCAGAGGGGCTGAAACAGAGGGCGAGAAACAGAGGGGCTGAAACAGAGGGCGAGAAACAGAGGGGCTGAAACAGAGTGCGAGAAACAGAGGGCGAGAAACAGAGGAGCTGAAACAGAGGGGCTGAAACAGAGGGGCTGAAACAGAGGGGCTGAAACAGAGGGGCTGAAACAGAGGGCGAGAAACAGAGGGCGAGAAACAGAGGGCGAGAAACAGAGAGCGAGAAACAGAGGGGCTGAAACAGAGGGGCTGAAACAGAGGGCGAGAAACAGAGAGGCTGAAACAGAGGGGCTGAAACAGAGGGGCTGAAACAGAGGGGCTGAAACAGAGGGCGAGAAACAGTGGGCGAGAAACAGATAGCGAGAAACAGAGGGCGAGAAACACAGTGGCTGAAACAGAGGGGCTGATACAGAGGGGCTGAAACAGAGTGACTGAAACAGAGGGCGAGAAACAGAGGGGCTGAAACAGAGGGGCTGAAACAGAGGGCGAGAAACAGAGGGGCTGAAACAGAGGGGCTGAAACAGAGGGGCTGAAACAGAGGGGCTGAAACAGAGGGCGAGAAACAGTGGGCGAGAAAAAGAGGGCGAGAAACAGAGGGGCTGAAACAGAGGGGCTGAAAGAGAGGGGCTTAAACAGAGGGGCAGAAACAGAGGGCTAGAAACAGAGGGCGAGAAACAGAGGGTCTGAAACAGAGGGGCTGATACAGAGGGGCTGAAACAGAGGGGCTGAAACAGAGGGCGAGAAACAGAGGGGCTGAAACAGAGGGCGAGAAACAGAGGGGCTGAACCGGAGGGGCTGAACCAGTGGGGCTGAAACAGAGGGGCTGAAACACAGGGCGAGAAACAGAGGGCGAGAAACAGAGAGCGAGAAACATAGGGCTAGAAACAGAGGGCGAGAAACAGAGGGGCTGAAACAGAGGGGGTGAAACAGAGGGGCTGAAACAGAGGGGCTGAAACAGAGGGTTTGAAAGAGAGGGCGAGAAACAGAGGACGAGAAACAGACGGGCTGAAGCAGAGGGGCTGATACAGAGGGGCTGAAACAGAGGGGCTGAAACAGAGGGCGAGAAACAGAGGGGCTGAAACAGAGGGGCTGAAACAGAGGGGCTGAAACAGAGGGCGAGAAACAGAGGGGCTGAAACAGATGGCGAGAAACAGAGGGGCTGAAACAGAGGGGCTGAACCAGAGGGGCTGAAACAGAGGGGCTGAAACACAGGGCGAGAAACAGATTGCGAGAAACAGAGAGCGAGAAACAGAGGGCTAGAAACAAAGGGCGAGAAACAGAGCGGCCTAACAGAGGGGCTGAAACAGAGGGGCTGAAACAGAGGGTTTGAAACAGAGGGCGAGAAACAGAGGGGCTGAAACAGAGGGGCTGATACAGAGGGGCTGAAACAGAGGGGCTGAAACAGAGGGGCTGAAACAGAGGGCGAGAAACAGAGGGGCTGAAACAGAGGGCGAGAAACAGAGGGGCTGAAACAGAGGGCGAGAAACAGAGGGCGAGAAACAGAGGAGCTGAAACAGAGGGGCTGAAACAGAGGGGCTGAAACAGAGGGGCTGAAACAGAGGGGCTGAAACAGAGGGCGAGTAACAGAGGGCGAGAAACAGAGGGCGAGAAACAGAGAGCGAGAAACAGAGGGGCTGAAACAGAGGGGCTGAAACAGAGGGCGAGAAACAGAGAGGCTGCAACAGAGGGGCTGAAACAGAGGGGCTGAAACAGAGGTGCTGAAACAGAGGGCGAGGAACAGAGGGCGAGAAACAGAGGGCGAGAAACAGAGGGGCTGAAACAGAGGAGCTGAAACAGAGGGGCTGAAACAGAGGGCTGAAACAGAGGGCGAGAAACAGAGGGGCTGAACCAGAGGGGCTGAAACAGAGGGGCTGAAACAGAGGGCGAGAAACAGAGGGGCTGAAACAGACGGTCTGAAACAGAGGGGCTGAAACAGAGGGGCTGAAACAGAGGGCGAGAAACAGAGGGCGAGAAACAGAGGGCGAGAAACAGAGGGCGAGAAACAGAGGGGCTGAAACAGAGGGGCTGAAAGAGACGGGCTGAAACAGAGGGTTTGAAAGAGAGGGCGAGAAACAGAGGGCGAGAAACAGAGGGGCTGAAACAGAGGGGCTGAAACAGACGGGCTGAAACAGAGGGTTTGAAAGAGAGGGCGAGAAACAGAGGGCGAGAAACAGAGGGTCTGAAACAGAGGGGCTGATACAGAGGGGCTGAAACAGAGGGGCTGAAACAGAAGGCGAGAAACAGAGGGGCTGAAAGAGAGGGGCTGAAACAGAGGGCGAGAAACAGAGGGGCTGAAACAGAGGGGCTGAAACAGAGGGGCTGAAACAGAGGGCGAGAAGCAGAGGGGCTGAAACAGAGGGCGAGAAACTAAGGGTCTGAAACAGAGGGCGAAAAAACAGAGGGCGAGAAACAGAGAGCGAGAAACAGAGAGCGAGAAACAGAGGGCGAGAAACAGAGGGGCTGAAACAGAGGGCGAGAAACAGAGGGGCTGAAACAGAGGGCGAGAAACAGAGGGGCTGAAACAGAGGGGCTGAAACAGAGGGGCTGAAACAGAGGGGCTGAAACAGAGGGCGAGAAACATAGGGGCTGAAACAGAGGGGCTGAAGCAGAGGGGCTGAAACAGAGGGGCTGAAACAGAGGGCGAGAAACAGTGGGCGAGAAACAGAGGGCGAGAAACAGAGGTGCTGAAACAGAGGGGCTGAAACAGATGGGCTGAAACAGAGGGCGAGAAACAGAGGGCGAGAAACAGAGAGCGAGAAACAGAGGGCGAGAAACAGAGGGCGAGAAACAGAGGGCGAGAAACAGAGGGGCTGAAACAGAGGGGCTGAAACAGAGGGGCTGAAACAGAGGGGCTGAAACAGAGGGCGAGAAACAGAGTGCGAGAAACAGAGGGGCTGAAACAGAGGGGCTGATACAGAGGGGCTGAAACAGAGGGCGAGAAACAGAGGGGCTGAAACAGAGGGGCTGAAACAGAGGGGCTGAAACAGAGGGCGAGAAAAAGAGGGGCTGAAACAGAGGGGCTGAAGCAGAGGGGCTGAAACAGAGGGGCTGAAACAGAGGGGCTGAAACAGAGGGGCTGAAACAGAGGGCGAGAAACAGAGGGCGAGAAACAGAGAGCGAGAAACAGAGGGCGAGAAACAGAGGGCGAGAAACAGAGGGCGAGAAACAGAGGGGCTGAAACAGAGGGGCTGAAACAGAGGGGCTGAAACAGAGGGGCTGAAACAGAGGGCGAGAAACAGAGTGCGAGAAACAGAGTGGCTGAAACAGAGGGGCTGATACAGAGGGGCTGAAACAGAGGGGCTGAAACAGAGGGCGAGAAACAGAGGGCGAGAAACAGAGAGCGAGAAACAGAGGGCGAGAAACAGAGGGCGAGAAACAGAGTGCGAGAAACAGAGGGGCTGAAACAGAGGGGCTGAAACAGAGGGGCTGAAACAGAGGGGCTGAAACAGAGGGCGAGAAACAGAGTGCGAGAAACAGAGGGGCTGAAACAGAGGGGCTGATACAGAGGGGCTGAAACAGAGGGGCTGAAACAGAGGGCGAGAAACAGAGGGGCTGAAACAGAGGGCGAGAAACAGAGGGGCTGAAACAGAGCGGCTGAACCAGAGGGGCTGAAACAGAGGGGCTGAAACAGAGGGGGAGAAACAGAGGGCGAGAAACAGAGAGCGAGAAACAGAGAGCGAGAAACAGAGGGCGGGAAACAGAGGGGCTGAAACAGAGGGCGAGAAACAGAGGGGCTGAAACAGAGGGGCTGAAACAGAGGGGCGGAAACAGAGGGGCTGAAACAGAGGGCGAGAAACAGAGGGGCTGAAACAGAGGGGCTGAAGCAGAGGGGCTGAAAAAGAGGGGCTGAAACAGAGGGCGAGAAACAGTGGGCGAGAAACAGAGGGCGTGAAACAGAGGGGCTGAAACAGAGGGGCTGAAACAGAGGGGCTGAAACAGAGGGCGAGAAACAGAGGGCGAGAAACAGAGAGCGAGATACAGAGGGCGAGAAACAGAGGGCGAGAAACAGAGGGCGAGAAACAGAGTGGCTGAAACAGAGGGGATGAAACGGAGTGCGAGAAACAGAGTGCGAGAAACAGAGGGGCTGAAACAGAGGGGATGATACAGAGTGGCTGAAACAGAGGGGCTGAAACAGAGGGCGAGAAACAGAGGGGCTGAAACAGAGGGCGAGAAATAGAGGGGCTGAAACAGAGGGGCTGAACCAGAGGGGCTGAAACACAGGGGCTGGAACAGAGGGCGAGAAACAGAGAGCGAGAAACAGAGAGCGAGAAACAGTGAGCGAGAAACAGAGGGTGAGAAACTGAGGGGCTGAAACAGAGGGGCTGAAACAGAGGGGCTGAAACAGAGGGCGAGAAACAGAGTGCGAGAAACAGAGGGGCTGAAACAGAGGGGCTGATACAGAGGGGCTGAAACAGAGGGGCTGAAACAGAGGGCGAGAAACAGAGGTGCTGAAACAGAGGGGCTGAAACAGAGAGCCAGAAACAGAGGGGCTGAAACAGAGGGGCTGAAACAGAGGGGCTTTAACAGAGGGCGAGAAACAGAGGGGCTGAAACAGAGGGCGAGAAACAGAGGGGCTGAAACAGAGGGCGAGAAACAGAGGGCGAGAAACAGAGAGCGAGAAACAGAGGGCGAGAAACAGAGGGCGAGAAACAGAGGGGCTGAAACGGAAGGGCTGAAACAGAGGGGCTGAAACAGAGGGGCTGAAACAGAGGGGCTGAAACAGAGGGCGTGAAACAGAGGGCGAGAAACAGAGGGGCGGAAACAGAGGGGCTGATACAGAGGGGCTGAAACAGAGGGGCTGAAACAGAGGGCGAGAAACAGAGGGGCTGAAAGAGAGGGGCTGAAACAGAGGGCGAGAAACAGAGGGGCTGAAACAGTTGGTCTGAAACAGAGGGGCTGAAACAGAGGGCCTGAAACAGAGGGCGAGAAACAGTGGGCGAGAAACAGAGGGCGAGAAACAGAGGGGCTGAAACAGAGGGGATGAAACAGAGGGGCTGAAACAGAGGGCGAGAAACAGAGGGCGAGAAACAGAAAGCGAGAAACAGAGGGCGAGAAACAGAGGGGCTGAAACAGAGGGGCTGAAAGAGAGGGGCTGAAACAGAGGGGCTGAAACAGAGGGCTAGAAACAGAGGGCGAGAAACAGAGGGGCTGAAACAGAGGGGCTGATACAGAGGGGCTGAAACAGAGGGGCTGAAACAGAGGGCGAGAAACAGAGGGGCTGAAACAGAGGGCGAGAATCAGAGGGGCTGAAACAGAGGTGCTGAACCAGTGGGGCTGAAACAGAGGGGCTGAAACACAGGGCGAGAAACAGAGGGCGAGAAACAGAGAGCGAGAAACAGAGGGCTAGAAACAGAGGGCGAGAAACAGAGGGGCTGAAACAGAGGGGCTTTAACAGAGGGGCTGAAACAGAGGGGCTGAAACAGAGGGTTTGAAAGAGTGGGCGAGAAACAGAGGGCGAGAAACAGAGGGGCTGAAACAGAGGGGCTGATACAGAGGGGCTGAAACAGAGGGGCTGAAACAGAGGGCGAGAAACAGAGGGGCTGAAAGAGATGAGCTGAAACAGAGGGCGAGAAACAGAGGGGCTGAAACAGAGGGGCTGAAACAGAGGGGCTGAAACAGAGGGGCTGAAACAGAGGGCGAGAAACAGAGGGGCTGAAACAGAGGGGCTGATACAGAGGGGCTGAAACAGAGGGCGAGAAACAGAGGGCGAGAAACAGAGGGCGAGAAACAGAGGGGCTGAAACAGAGGGGTGAAACAGAGGGCGAGAAACAGAGGGCGAGAAACAGAGGGCGACAAACAGAGGGCGAGAAACAGAGGGGCTGAAACAGAGGGCGAGAAACAGAGGGGCTGAAACAGAGGGCGAGAAACAGAGGGCGAGAAACAGAGAGCGAGAAACAGAGGGCGAGAAACAGAGTGCGAGAAACAGAGGGGCTGAAACAGAAGGGCTGAAACAGAGGGGCTGAAACAGAGGGGCTGAAACAGAGGGGCTGAAACAGAGGGCGTGAAACAGAGGGCGAGAAACAGAGGGGCTGAAACAGAGGGGCTGATACAGAGGGGCTGAAACAGAGGGGCTGAAACAGAGGCGCGAAACAGAGGGGCTGAAATAGATGGCGAGAAACAGAGGGCGAGAAACAGAGAGCGAGAAACAGAGGGCGAGAAACAGAGGGCGAGAAACAGAGGGGCTGAAACAGAAGGGCTGAAACAGAGGGGCTGAAACAGAGGGGCTGAAACAGAGGGGCTGAAACAGAGGACGTGAAACAGAGGGCGAGAAACAGAGGGGCTGAAACAGAGGGGCTGATACAGAGGGGCTGAAACAGAGGGGCTGAAACAGAGGGCGAGAAACAGAGGGGCTGAAACAGAGGGGCTGAAACAGAGGGCGAGAAACAGAGGGGCTGAAGCAGTTGGGCTGAAACAGAGGGGCTGAAACAGAGGGCCTGAAACAGAGGGCGAGAAACAGTGGTCGAGAAACAGAGGGCGAGAAACAGAGGGGCTGAAACGGAGGGGATGAAACAGAGGGGCTGAAACAGAGGGCGAGAAACAGAGGGCGAGAAACAGAAAGCGAGAAACAGAGGGCGAGAAACAGAGGGGCTGAAACAGAGGGGCTGAAAGAGAGGGCCTGAAACAGAGCGGCTGAAACAGAGGGCTAGAAACAGAGGGCGAGAAACAGAGGGGCTGAAACAGAGGGGCTGATACAGAGGGGCTGAAACAGAGGGCCTGAAACAGAGGGCGAGAAACAGAGGGGCTGAAACAGAGGGGCTGAACCAGTGGGGCTGAAACAGAGTGGCTGAAACAGAGGGCGAGAAACAGAGGGGCTGAAACAGACGGGCTGAAACAGAGGGCGAGAAACAGAGGGGCTGAAACAGAGGGGGTGAAACAGAGGGGCTGAAACAGAGGGGCTGAAACAGAGGGTTTGAAAGAGTGGGCGAGAAACAGAGGGCGAGAAACAGAGGGGCTGAAACAGAGGGGCTGATACAGAGGGGCTGAAACAGAGTGGCTGAAACAGAGGGCGAGAAACAGAGGGGCTGAAACAGTGGGGCTGAAACAGAGGGGCTGAAACAGAGGGGCTGAAACAGAGGGCGAGAAACAGAGAGGCTGAAACAGAGGGGCTGAAACAGAGGGGCTGAAACAGAGGGGCTGAAACAGAGGGCGAGAAACAGAGGGCGAGAAACAGAGGGCGAGAAACAGAGGGGCTGAAACAGAGGGGCTGAAACAGAGGGGCTGAAACAGAGGGCGAGAAACAGAGGGGCTGAAACAGAGGGCGAGAAACAGAGGGGCTGAAACAGAGGGGCTGAAACAGAGGGGCTGAAACAGAGGGCGAGAAACCGAGGGGCTGAAACAGAGGGGCTGAAACAGAGGGGCTGAAACAGAGGGCGAGAAACAGTGGGCGAGAAACAGAGGGCGAGAAACAGAGGGGCTGAAACAGAGGGGCTGAAACAGAGGGGCTGAAACAGAGGGCGATAAACAGAGGGCGAGAAACAGAGAGCGAGAAACAGAGGGCGAGAAACAGAGGGCGAGAAACAGAGGGCGAGAAACAGAGGGGCTGAAACAGAGGGCATGAAACAGAGGGGCTGAAACCTAGGGGCTGAAACAGTGGGCGAGAAACAGAGGGCGAGAAACAGAGGGCGAGAAACAGAGGGGCTGAAACAGAGGGGCTGAAACAGAGGGGCTGAAACAGAGGGCGAGAAACAGAGGGGCTGAAACAGAGGGCGAGAAACAGAGGGGCTGAAACAGAGGGGCTGAAACAGAGGGGCTGAAACAGAGGGCGAGAAACCGAGGGGCTGAAACAGAGGGGCTGAAACAGAGTGGCTGAAACAGAGGGTGAGAAACAGAGGGCGAGAAACAGAGAGCGAGAAATAGAGGGTGAGAAACAGAGGAGCTGAAACAGAGGGGCTGAAACAGAGGGGCTGAAACAGAGGGGCTGAAACAGAGGGCGAGAAACAGAGGGGCTGAAACAGAGGGGCTGATACAGAGGGGCTGAAACAGAGGGCGTGAAACAGAGGGCGAGAAACAGAGGGCGAGAAACAGAGGGGCTGAAACAGCGGGGCTGAAACAGAGGGCGAGAAACAGAGGGCGAGAAACAGAGGGCGAGAAACAGAGGGCGAGAAACAGAGGGGCTGAAACAGAGGGACTGAAACCGAGGGGCTGAAACAGAGGGCGAGAAACAGAGAGGCTGAAACAGAGGGCGAGAAACAGAGGAACTAAAAACAGAGGGGCTGAAACAGAGGGGCTGAAACGGAGGGGCTGAAACAGAGGGCGAGAAACAGAGGGCGAGAAACAGAGAGGCAGAAACAGAGGGGCTGAAACAGAGGGGCTGAAACAGAGGGGCTGAAACAGAGGGCGAGAAACAGAGGGCGAGAAACAGAGGGCGAGAAACAGAGGGGCTGAAACAGAGGGGCTGAAACAGAGGGGCTGAAACAGAGGGGCTGAAACAGAGGGCGAGAAACAGAGGGGCTGAAACAGAGGGGCTCAAACAGAGGGGCTGAAACAGAGGGGCTGAAACAGAGGGCGAGAAACAGAGGGGCTGAAACAGAGGGTCTGAAACAGAGGGGCTGAAACAGAGGGGCTGAAACAGAGGGCGAGAAACAGAGGGCGTGAATACAGAGAGCGAGAAACAGAGGGCGAGAAACAGAGGGCGAGAAACAGAGGGGCTGAAACAGAAGGGCTGAAACAGAGGGGCTGAAACAGAGGGGCTGAAACAGAGGGGCTGAAACAGAGGGCGTGAAACAGAGGGCGAGAAACAGAGGGGCTGAAACAGAGGGGCTGATACAGAGGGGCAGAAACAGAGGAGCTGAAACAGAGGGCGCGAAACAGAGGGGCTGAAACAGAGGGCGAGAAACAGAGGGCGAGAAACAGAGAGCGAGAAACAGAGGGCGAGAAACAGAGGGCGAGAAACAGAGGGGCTGAAACAGAAGGGCTGAAACAGAGGGGCTGAAACAGAGGGGCTGAAACAGAGGGGCTGAAACAGAGGGCGTGAAACAGAGGGCGAGAAACAGAGGGGCTGAAACAGAGGGGCTGATACAGAGGGGCTGAAACAGAGGGGCTGAAACAGAGGGCGAGACACAGAGGGGCTGAAACAGAGGGGCTGAAACAGAGGGCGATAAACAGAGGGGCTGAAACAGTTGGGCTGAAACAGAGGGGCTGAAACAGAGGGCCTGAAACAGAGGGCGAGAAACAGTGGGTGAGAAACAGAGGGCGAGAAACAGAGGGGCTGAAACAGAGGGGATGAAACAGAGGGGCTGAAACAGAGGGCGAGAAACAGAGGGCGAGAAACAAAAAGCGAGAAACAGAGGGCGAGAAACAGAGGGGCTGAAACAGAGGGGCTGAAAGAGAGGGGCTGAAACAGAGGGTCTGAAACAGAGGGCTAGAAACAGAGGGAGAGAAACAGAGGGGCTGAAACAGAGGGGCTGATACAGAGGGGCTGAAACAGAGGGGCTGAAACAGAGGGCGAGAAACAGAGGGGCTGAAACAGAGGGCGAGAATCAGAGGGGCTGAAACAGAGGGACTGAATCAGTGGGGCTGAAACAGAGGGGCTGAAACACAGGGCGAGAAACAGAGGGCGAGAAACAGAGAGCGAGAAACAGAGGGCTAGAAACAGAGGGCGAGAAACAGAGGGGCTGAAACAGAGGGGATGAAACAGAGGGGCTGAAACAGAGGGGCTGAAACAGAGGGTTTGAAAGAGTGGGCGAGAAACAGAGGGCGAGAAACAGAGGGGCTGAAACAGAGGGGCTGATACAGAGGGGCTGAAACAGAGGGGCTGAAACAGAGGGCGAGAAACAGAGGGGCTGAAACAGAGGGGCTGAAACAGAGGGCGAGAAACAGAGGGGCTGAACCAGAGGGGCTGAAACAGAGGGGCTGAAACAGAGGGGCTGAAACAGAGGGGCTGAAACAGAGGGCGAGAAACAGAGGGGCTGAAACAGAGGGGCTGATACAGAGGGGCTGAAACAGAGGGCGAGAAACAGAGGGCGAGAAACAGAGGGCGAGAAACAGAGGGGCTGAAACAGAGGGGCTGAAACAGAGGGCGAGAAACAGAGGGCGAGAAACAGAGGGCGAGAAACAGAGGGCGAGAAACAGAGGGGCTGAAACAGAGGGCGAGAAACAGAGGGGCTGAAACAGAGGGCGAGAAAGAGAGGGCGAGAAACAGAGAGCGAGAAACAGAGGGCGAGAAACAAAGGGCGAGAAACAGAGGGGCTGAAACATAAGGGCTGAAACAGAGGGGCTGAAACAGAGGGCGAGAAACAGAGTGCGAGAAACAGAGGGGCTGAAACAGAGGGGCTGATACAGAGGGGCTGAAACAGAGGGGCTGAAACAGAGGGCGAGAAACAGAGGGGCTGAAACAGAGGGCGAGAAACAGAGGGGCTGAAACAGAGTGGCTGAACCAGAGGGGCTGAAACAGAGGGCGAGAAACAGAGGGCGAGAAACAGAGAGCGAGAAACAGAGAGCGAGAAACAGAGGGCGAGAAACTGAGGGCATGAAACAGAGGGGCTGAAACAGAGGGGCTGAAACAGAGGGGCTGAAACAGAGGGCGTGAAACAGAGTGCGAGAAACAGAGGGGCTGAAACAGAGGGGCTGATACAGAGGGGCTGAAACAGAGGGGCTGAAACAGAGGGCGAGAAACAGAGGGGCTGAAACAGAGGGCGAGAAACAGAGGGGCTGAAACAGAGGGCGAGAAACAGAGGGGCTGAAACTGAGGGCGAGAAACAGAGGGCGAGAAACAGAGGAGCTGAAACAGAGGGGCTGAAACAGATGGGCTGAAGCAGAGGGGCTGAAACAGAGGGCGAGAAACAGAGGGGCTGAAACAGAGGGGCTGATACAGAGGGGCTGAAACAGAGGGGCTGAAACAGAGGGTGAGAAACAGAGGGCGAGTAACAGAGAGCGAGAAATAGAGGGTGAGAAACAGAGGAGCTGAAACAGAGGGGCTGAAACAGAGGGGCTGAAACAGAGGGGCTGAAACAGAGGGGCTGAAACAGAGGGCGAGAAAAAGAGGGGCTGAAACAGAGGGGCTGATACAGAGGGGCTGAAACAGAGGGCGAGAAACAGAGGGCGAGAAACAGAGTGCGAGAAACAGAGGGGCTGAAACAGAGGAGCTGAAACAGAGGGCGAGAAACAGAGGGCGAGAAACAGAGGGCGAGAAACAGAGGGCGAGAAACAGAGAGCGAGAAACAGATGGGCTGAAACAGAGGGGCTGAAACAGAGGGGCTGAAACAGAGGGGCTGAAACAGAGGGCGAGAAACAGAGAGGCTGAAACAGAGGGGCTGAAACAGAGGGGCTGAAACAGAGGGGCTGAAACAGAGGGCGAGAAACAGAGGGCGAGAAACAGAGGGCGAGAAACAGAGGGGCTGAAACAGAGGGGCTGAAACAGAGGGGCTGAAACAGAGGGGCTGAAACAGAGGGCGAGAAACAGAGGGGCTGAAACAGAGGGGCTGAAACAGAGCGGCTGAAACAGAGGGGCTGAAACAGAGGTCCTGAAACAGAGGGCGAGAAAAAGAGGGCGAGAAACAGAGAGCGAGAAACAGAGGGCGAGAAACAGAGAGCGAGAAACAGAGGGCGAGAAACAGAGGGCGAGAAACAGAGGGCGAGAAACAGAGGGGCTGAAACAGAGGGCGAGAAACAGTGGGCGAGAAACAGAGGGCGAGAAACAGAGGGTCTGAAACAGAGGGGCTGAAACATAGGGGCTGAAACAGAGGGCGAGAAACAGAGGGCGAGAAACAGAGGGCGAGAGACAGAGGGCGAGAAACAGAGGGGCTGAAACAGCGGGGCTGAAAGAGACGGGCTGAAACAGAGGGGCTGAAACAGAGGGCGAGAAACAGAGGGCGAGAAACAGAGGGGCTGAAACAGAGGGGCTGATACAGAGGGGCAGAAACAGAGGGGCTGAAACAGGAGGCGAGAAACAGAGGGGCTGAAACAGAGGGCGAGAAACAGAGGAACTAAAAACAGAGGGGCTGAAACAGAGGGGCTGAAACAGAGGGGTTGAAACAGAGGGCGAGAAACAGAGGGCGAGAAACAGAGAGCGAGAAACAGTGGGCGAGAAACAGAGGGGCTGAAACATAGGGGCTGATACAGAGGGGCTGAAACAGAGGGGCTTAAACGGAGGGCGAGAAACAGAGGGGCTGAAACAGAGGGCCTGAAACAGAGGGCGAGAAACAGAGGGACTGAAACAGAGGGGCTGAAACAGAGGGGCTGAAACAGAGGGCCTGAAACAGAGGGCGAGAAACAGAGGGCGAGAAACAGAGGGCGAGAAACAGAGGGGCTGAAACAGAGTGGCTGAAACAGAGGGGCTGAAACAGAGGGGCTGAAACAGCGGGCGAGAAACAGAGGGGCTGAAACAGAGGGGCTGAAGCAGAGGGGCTGAAACAGAGGGGCTGAAACAGAGGGCGAGAAACAATGGGCGAGAAACAGAGGGCGAGAAACAGAGGGGCTGAAACAGAGGGGCTGAAACAGAGGGGCTGAAACAGAGGGCGATAAACAGAGGGCGAGAAACAGAGAGCGAGAAACAGAGGGCGAGAAAAAGAGGGCGAGAAACAGAGGGCGAGAAACAGAGGGGCTGAAACAGAGGGCATGAAACAGAGGGGCTGAAACAGAGGGGCTGAAACAGAGGGCGAGAAACAGAGTGCGAGAAACAGAGGGGCTGAAACAGAGGGGCTGATACAGAGGGGCTGAAACAGAGGGGCTGAAACAGAAGGCGAGAAACAGAGGGGCTGAAACAGAGGGCGAGAAACAGAGGGGCTGAAACAGAGGGGCTGAACCAGAGGGGCTGAAACAGAGGGCGAGAAACAGAGGGCGAGAAACAGAGAGCGAGAAACAGAGAGCGAGAAACAGATGGCGAGAAACTGAAGGGGTTGAAACAGAGGGGCTGAAACAGAGGGGCTGAAACAGAGGGGCTGAAACAGAGGGCGTGAAACAGAGTGCGAGAAACATAGGGGCTGAAACAGAGGGGCTGATACAGAGGGGCTGAAACAGAGGGGCTGAAACAGAGGGCGAGAAACAGAGGGGCTGAAACAGAGGGCGAGAAACAGAGGGGCTGAAACAGAGGGCGAGAAACAGAGGGGCTGAAACAGAGGGCGAGAAACAGAGGGCGAGAAACAGAGGAGCTGAAACAGAGGGGCTGAAACAGATGGGCTGAAGCAGAGGGGCTGAAACAGAGGGCGAGAAACAGAGGGGCTGAAACAGAGGGGCTGATACAGAGGGGCTGAAACAGAGGGGCTGAAACAGAGGGTGAGAAACAGAGGGCGAGAAACAGAGAGCGAGAAATAGAGGGTGAGAAACAGAGGAGCTGAAACAGAGGGGCTGAAACAGAGGGGCTGAAACAGAGGGGCTGAAACAGAGGGCGAGAAACAGAGGGGCTGAAACAGAGGGGCTGATACAGAGGGGCTGAAACAGAGGGCGAGAAACAGAGGGCGAGAAACAGAGTGCGAGAAACAGAGGGGCTGAAACAGAGGAGCTGAAACAGAGGGCGAGAAACAGAGGGCGAGAAACAGAGGACGTGAAACAGAGAGCGAGAAACAGATGGGCTGAAACAGAGGGGCTGAAACAGAGGGGCTGAAACAGAGGGCGAGAAACAGAAGACTGAAACAGAGGGGCTGAAACAGAGGGGCTGAAACAGAGGGGCTGAAACAGAGTGCGAGAAACAGAGTGCGAGAAACAGAGGGGGTGAAACAGAGGGGCTGATACAGAGGGGCTGAAACAGAGGGGCTGAAACATAGGGCGAGAAACAGAGGGGCTGAAACAGAGGGCGAGAAACAGACGGGCTGAAACAGAGGGCGAGAAACAGAGGGGCTGAAACAGAGGGGCTGAAACAGAGTGCCTGAAACAGAGGGGCTGAAACAGAGGGGCTGAAACAGAGGGCGAGAAACAGAGTGCGAGAAACAGAGGGGGTGAAACAGAGGGGCTGATACAGAGGGGCTGAAACAGAGGGGCTGAAACATAGGGCGAGAAACAGAGGGGCTGAAACAGAGGGCGAGAAACAGACGGGCTGAAACAGAGGGCGAGAAACAGAGGGGCTGAAACAGAGGGGCTGAAACAGAGGGCCTGAAACAGAGGGGCTGAAACAGAGGGGCTGAAACAGAGGGCGAGAAACAGAGTGCGAGAAACAGAGGGGCTGAAACAGAGGGGCTGATACAGAGGGGCTGAAACAGAGGGGCTGAAACAGAGGGCGAGAAACAGAGGGGCTGAAACAGAGGGCGAGAAACAGAGGGGCTGAAACAGAGGGGCTGAAACAGAGGGGCTGAAACAGAGGGGCTGAAACAGAGGGCGAGAAACAGAGGGCGAGAAACAGAGAGCGAGAAACAGAGAGCAAGAAACAGAGGGCGAGAAACTGAGGGGCTGAAACAGAGGGGCTGAAACAGAGGGGCTGAAACAGAGGGGCTGAAACAGAGGGCGAGAAACAGAGTGCGAGAAACAGAGGGGGTGAAACAGAGGGGCTGATACAGAGGGGCTGAAACAGAGGGGCTGAAACAGAGGGCGAGAAACAGAGGGGCTGAAACAGAGGGCGAGAAACAGACGGGCTGAAACAGAGGGCGAGAAACAGAGGGGCTGAAACAGAGGGCGAGAAACAGAGGGCGAGAAACAGAGGAGCTGATACAGAGGGGCTGAAACAGATGGGCTGAAGCTGAGGGGCTGAAACAGAGGGCGAGAAACAGAGGGGCTGAAACAGGGGGCTGATACAGAGGGGCTGAAACAGAGGGGCTGAAACAGAGGGTGAGAAACAGAGGGCGAGAAACAGAGAGCGAGAAATAGAGGGTGAGAAACAGAGGAGCTGAAACAGAGGGGCTGAAACAGAGGGGCTGAAACAGAGTGGCTGAAACAGAGGGGCTGAAACAGAGGGCGAGAAACAGAGGGGCTGAAACAGAGGGGCTGATACAGAGGGGCTGAAACAGAGGACGAGAAACAGAGGGCGAGAAACAGAGTGCGAGAAACAGAGGGCCTAAACAGAGGGGCTGAAACAGAGGGCGAGAAACAGAGGGCGAGAAACAGAGGGCGAGAAACAGAGGGCGAGAAACAGAGAGCGAGAAACAGAGAGCGAGAAACAGATGGGCTGAAACAGAGGGGCTGAAACAGAAGGGCTGAAACAGAGGGGCTGAAACAGAGGGCGAGAAACAGAGGGCGAGAAACAGAGGGGCTGAAACAGCTGGGCTGAAACAGAGGGGCTGAAACAGAGGGGCTGAAACAGAGGGCGAGAAACAGAGGGGCTGAAACAGAGGGGCTGAAACAGAGGGGCTGAAACAGAGGGGCTGAAACAGAGGGCCTGAAACAGAGGGCGAGAAACAGTGGGCGAGAAACAGAGGGCGAGAAACAGAGGGGCTGAAACAGAGTGGCTGAAACAGAGGGGCTGAAACAGAGGGGCTGAAACAGAGGGGCTGAAACAGAGGGCGAGAAACAGAGGGGCTGAAACAGAGGGGCTGAAGCAGAGGGGCTGAAACAGAGGGGCTGAAACAGATGGCGAGAAACACTGTGCGAGAAACAGAGGGCGAGAAACAGAGGGGCTGAAACAGAGGGGCTGAAACAGAGGGGCTGAAACAGAGGGGCTGAAACAGAGGGCGAGAAACAGAGGGGCTGAAACAGAGGGGCTGAAACAGAGGGGCTGAAACAGAGGGGCTGAAACAGAGGGGCTGAAACAGAGGGGCTGAAACAGAGGGCGAGAAACAGAGGGGCTGAAACAGAGGGGCTGAAAGACACGGGC
This sequence comes from Stegostoma tigrinum, assembly GCF_030684315.1. Classification (NCBI taxonomy): domain Eukaryota; kingdom Metazoa; phylum Chordata; class Chondrichthyes; order Orectolobiformes; family Stegostomatidae; genus Stegostoma; species Stegostoma tigrinum. The sequence continues at coordinate 606,542 of NW_026728039.1, read as the reverse complement.
AGAAACAGAGGGGCTGAAACAGAGGGCGAGAAACAGAGGGGCTGAAACAGAGGGTCTGAAACAGAGGGGCTGAAACAGAGGGGCTGAAACAGAGGCCGAGAAACAGTGGGCGAGAAACAGAGGGCGAGAAACAGAGGGGCTGAAACAGAGGGGCTGAAACAGAGGGGCTGAAACAGAGGGCGAGAAACAGAGGGCGAGAAACAGAGGGCAAGAAACAGAGGGCGAGAAACAGAGGGGCTGAAACAGAGGGGCTGAAAGAGACGGGCTGAAACAGAGGGGCTGAAACAGAGGGCGAGAAACAGAGGGCGAGAAACAGAGGGGCTGAAACAGAGGGGCTGATACAGAGGGGCTGAAACGGAGGGTCTGAAACAGGAGGCGAGAAACAGAGGGGCTGAAACAGAGGGCGAGAAACAGAGGGGCTAAAAACAGAGGGCGAGAAACAGAGGGGCTGAAACAGAGGGGCTGAAACAGAGGGCGAGAAACAGAGGGCGAGAAACAGAGAGCGAGAAACAGAGGGCGAGAAACAGAGGGGCTGAAACAGAGGGGCTGATACAGAGGGGCTGAAACAGAGGGGCTGAAACAAAGGGCGAGAAACAGAGGGGTTGAAACAGAGGGGCTGAAACAGAGGGCGAGAAACAGAGGGGCTGAAACAGAGGGGCTGAAACAGAAGGGCTGAAACAGAGGGCCTGAAACCGAGGGCGAGAAACAGTGGGCGAGAAACAGATGGCGAGGAACAGAGGGGCTGAAACAGAGGGGCTGAAACAGAGGGGCTGAAACAGAGGGGCTGAAACTGAGGGGCTGAAACAGAGGGCGAGAAACAGAGGGGCTGAAACAGAGGGGCTCAAGCAGAGGGGCTGAAACAGAGGGGCTGAACCAGAGGGCGAGAAACAGTGGGCGAGAAACAGAGGGCGAGAAACAGAGGGGCTGAAACAGAGGGGCTGATACAGAGGGCCTGAAACAGAGGGGCTGAAACAGAGGGCGAGAAACAGAGGGGCTGAAACAGAGGGCGAGAAACAGAGGGGCTGAAACAGAGGGCGAGAAACAGAGGGCGAGAAACAGAGGGCGAGAAACAGAGGGCGAGAAACAGAGGAGCTGAAACAGAGGGGCTGAAACAGATGGGCTGAAGCAGAGGGGCTGAATCAGAGGGCGAGAAACAGAGGGGCTGAAACAGAGGGGCTGATACAGAGGGGCTGAAACAGAGGGGCTAAAACAGAGGGTGAGAAACAGAGGGCGAGAAACAGAGAGCGAGAAATAGAGGGTGAGAAACAGAGGAGCTGAAACAGAGGGGCTGAAACAGAGGGGCTGAAACAGAGGGGCTGAAACAGAGGGCGAGAAACAGAGGGGCTGAAACAGAGGGGCTGATACAGACGGGCTGAAACAGAGGGCGAGAAACAGAGGGCGAGAAACAGAGGGCGAGAAAGAGGGGCTGAAACAGAGGGGCTGAAACAGAGGGCGAGAAACAGAGGGCGAGAAACAGAGGGCGAGAAACAGAGGGCGAGAAACAGAGAGCGAGAAACAGATGGGCTGAAACAGAGGGGCTGAAACAGAGGGGCTGAAACAGAGGGCGAGAAACAGAGAGGCTGAAACAGAGGGGCTGAAACAGAGGGGCTGAAACAGAGGGGCTGAAACAGAGGGCGAGAAACAGAGGGCGAGAAACAGAGGGCGAGAAACAGAGGGGCTGAAACAGAGGGGCTGAAACAGAGGGCGAGAAACAGAGGGGCTGAAACAGAGGGGCTGAAACAGAGGGGCTGAAACAGAGGGGCTGAAACAGAGGGCCTGAAACAGAGGGCGAGAAACACAGGGCGAGAAACAGAGAGCGAGAAACAGATGGGCTGAAACAGAGGGGCTGAAACAGATGGGCTGAACCAGAGGGGCTGAAACAGAGGGCGAGAAACAGAGAGGCTGAAACAGAGGGGCTGAAACAGAGGGGATGAAACAGAGGGCGAGAAACAGAGGGGCTGAAACAGAGGGGCTGAAACAGAGGGGCTGAAACAGAGGAGCTGAAACAGAGGGCGAGAAACAGAGGGCGAGAAACAGAGGGCGAGAAACAGAGGGCGAGAAACAGAGAGCGAGAAACAGATGGGCTGAAACAGAGGGGCTGAAACAGAGGGGCTGAAACAGAGGGCGAGAAACAGAGAGGCTGAAACAGAGGGGCTGAAACAGAGGGGCTGAAACAGAGGGGCTGAAACAGAGGGCGAGAAACAGAGGGCGAGAAACAGAGGGCGAGAAACAGAGGGGCTGAAACAGAGGGGCTGAAACAGAGGGCGAGAAACAGAGGGGCTGAAACAGAGGGGCTGAAACAGAGGGGCTGAAACAGAGGGGCTGAAACAGAGGGCCTGAAACAGAGGGCGAGAAACAGTGGGCGAGAAACAGAGGGCGAGAAACAGAGGGGCTGAAACAGAGTGGCTGAAACAGAGGGGCTGAAACAGAGGGGCTGAAACATAGGGGCTGAAACAGAGGGCGAGAAACAGAGGGGCTGAAACAGAGGGGCTGAAGCAGAGGGGCTGAAACAGAGGGGCTGAAACAGAGGGCGAGAAACAGTGGGCGAGAAACAGAGGGCGAGAAACAGAGGGGCTGAAACAGAGGGGCTGAAACAGAGGGGCTGAAACAGCTGGCGATAAACAGAGGGCGAGAAACAGAGAGCGAGAAACAGAGGGCGAGAAACAGAGGGCGAGAAACAGAGGGCGAGAAACAGAGGGGCTGAAACAGAGGGCATGAAACAGAGGGGCTGAAACCTAGGGGCTGAAACAGAGGGCGAGAAACAGAGTGCGAGAAACAGAGGGGCTGATACAGAGGGGCTGATACAGAGGGGCTGAAACAGAGGGGCTGAAACAGAGGGCGAGAAACAGAGGGGCTGAAACAGAGGGCGAGAAACAGAGGGGCTGAAACAGAGGGGCTGAACCAGAGGGGCTGAAACAGAGGGGCTGAAACAGAGGGCGAGAAACAGAGGGGCTGAAACAGAGGGGCTGAAACAGAGGGGCTGAAACAGAGGGCGAGAAACAGAGGGGCTGAAACAGAGGGCGAGAAACAGAGGGGCTGAAACAGTGGGCGAGAAACAGAGGGCGAGAAACAGAGGAGCTGAAATTGAGGGTGAGAAACAGAGGGGCTGAAACAGAGGGGCTGAAACAGAGGGGCTGAAACAGAGGGCGAGAAACAGAGGGGCTGAAAAAGAGGGGCTGATATAGAGGGGCTGAAACAGAGGGCGAGAAACAGAGGGCGAGAAACAGAGGGCGAGAAACAGAGGGGCAGAAACAGAGGGGCTGAAACAGAGGGCGAGAAACAGAGGGCGAGAAACAGAGGGCGAGAAACAGAGGGCGAGAAACAGAGAGCGATAAACAGAGGGGCTGAAACAGAGGGGCTGAAACAGAGGGGCTGAAACAGAGGGGCTGAAACAGAGAAGCTGAAACAGAGGGGCTGAAACAGAGGGGCTGAAACAGAGGTCGAGAAACAGAGGGCGAGAAACAGAGCGCGAGAAACAGAGGGGCTGAAACAGAGGGGCTGAAACAGAGGGGCTGAAACAGAGCGGCTGAAACAGAGGGCGAGAAACAGAGGGGCTGAAACAGAGGGGCTGAAACAGAGGGGCTGAAACAGAGGGGCTGAAACAGAGGGCGAGAATCAGAGGGGCTGAAACAGAGGGTCTGAAACAGAGGGGCTGAAACAGAGCGGCTGAAACAGAGGGCGAGAAACAGTGGGCGAGAAACAGATGGCGAGAAACAGAGGGTCTGAAACAGAGGGGCTGAAACATAGGGGCTGAAACAGAGGGCGAGAAACAGAGGGCGAGAAACAGAGGGCGAGAGACAGAGGGCGAGAAACAGAGGGGCTGAAAGAGACGGGCTGAAACAGAGGGGCTGAAACAGAGGGCGAGAAACAGAGGGCGAGAAACAGAGGGGCTGAAACAGAGGGGCTGATACAGAGGGCCAGAAACAGAGGGGCTGAAACAGGAGGCGAGAAACAGAGGGGCTTAAACAGAGGGCGAGAAACAGAGGAACTAAAAACAGAGGGGCTGAAACAGAGGGGCTGAAACAGAGGGGTTGAAACACAGGGCGAGAAACAGAGGGCGAGAAACAGAGAGCGAGAAACAGTGGGCGAGAAACAGAGGGGCTGAAACATAGGGGCTGATACAGAGGGGCTGAAACAGAGGGGCTGAAACGGAGGGCGAGAAACAAAGGGGCTGAAACAGAGGGGCTGAAACAGAGGGCGAGGAACAGAGGGGCTGAAACAGCGGGGCTGAAACAGAGGGGCTGAAACAGAGGGACTGAAACAGAGGGCGAGAAACAGTGGGCGAGAAACAGAGGGCGAGAAACAGAGGGGCTGAAACAGAGTGGCTGAAACAGAGGGGCTGAAACAGAGGGGCTGAAACAGAGGGGCTGAAACAGAGGGCGAGAAACAGAGGGGCTGAAACAGAGGGGCTGAAGCAGAGGGGCTGAAACAGAGGGGCTGAAACAGAGGGCGAGAAACAGTGGGCGAGAAACAGAGGGCGAGAAACAGAGGGGCTGAAACAGAGGGGCTGAAACAGAGGGGCTGAAACAGAGGGCGATAAACAGAGGGCGAGAAACAGAGAGCGAGAAACAGAGGGGCTGAAACAGAGGGGCTGAAACAGAGGGTCTGAAACAGAGGGGCTGAAACAGAGGGCGAGAAACAGAGGGGCTGAAACAGAGGGGCTGAAGCAGAGGGGCTGAAACAGAGGGGCTGAAACAGAGGGCGAGAAACAGTGGGCGAGAAACAGAGGGCGAGAAACAGAGGGGCTGAAACAGAGGGGCTGAAACAGAGGGGCTGAAACAGAGGGCGATAAACAGAGGGCGATAAACAGAGGGCGATAAACAGAGGGCGAGAAACAGAGAGCGAGAAACAGAGGGGCTGAAACAGAGTGCATGAAACAGAGGGGCTGAAACAGAGGGACTGAAACAGAGGGCGAGAAACAGAGTGCGAGAAACAGAGGGGCTGAAACAGTTGGGCTTATACAGAGGGGCTGAAACAGAGGGGCTGAAACAGAGGGCGAGAAACAGAGGGGCTGAAACAGAGGGCGAGAAACAGAGGGGCTGAAACAGAGGGGCTGAACCAGAGGGGCTGAAACAGAGGGCGAGAAACAGAGGGCAAGAAACAGAGAGCGAGAAACAGAGGGCGAGAAACAGAGAGCGAGAAACAGAGAGCGAGAAACAGAGGGCGAGAAACTGAGGGGCTGAAACAGAGGGGCTGAAACAGAGGGGCTGACACAGAGGGCGAGAAACAGAGGGCGAGAAACAGAGAGCGAGAAACAGTGGGCGAGAAACAGAGGGGCTGAAACATAGGGGCTGATACAGAGGGGCTGAAACAGAGGGGCTGAAACGGAGGGCGAGAAACAGAGGGGCTGAAACAGAGGGGCTGAAACAGAGGGCGAGAAACAGAGGGGCTGAAACAGAGGGGCTGAAACAGAGGGGCTGAAACAGAGGGCCTGAAACAGTTGGCGAGAAACAGTGGGCGAGAAACAGAGGGCGAGAAACAGAGGGGCTGAAACAGAGTGGCTGAAACAGAGGGGCTGAAACAGAGGGGCTGAAACAGAGGGGCTGAAACAGAGGGCGAGAAACAGAGGGGCTGAAACAGAGGGGCTGAAGCAGAGGGGCTGAAACAGAGGGGCTGAAACAGAGGGCGAGAAACAGTGGGCGAGAAACAGAGGGCGAGAAAGAGAGGGGCTGAAACAGAGAGGCTGAAACAGAGGGGCTGAAACAGAGGGCGATAAACAGAGGGCGAGAAACAGAGAGCAAGAAACAGAGGGCGAGAAACAGAGTGCGAGAAACAGAGGGGCTGAAACAGAGGGCATGAAACAGAGGGGCTGAAACAGAGGGGCTGAAACAGAGAGAGAGAAACAGAGTGCGAGAAACAGAGGGGCTGAAACAGAGTGGCTGATACAGAGGGGCTGAAACAGAGGGGCTGAAACAGAGGGCGAGAAACAGAGGGGCTGAAACAGAGGGCGAGAAACAGAGGGGCTGAAACAGAGGGGCTGAACCAGAGGGGCTGAAACAGAGGGGCTGAAACAGAGGGCGAGAAACAGAGGGCGAGAA